>NC_063177.1:36333846-36657350 GCF_023159225.1 Perognathus longimembris pacificus | reverse complement strand
AAAGAGATGTTGTTGGGTCAAGTCTAGGAGCAATCAGCCTAGAGCAGAAAGCCAAACAAGCGCATGAGGCCCTAAATACAAGCCCTAGTCCCAGGATAAGAGTCTCTCACAAAGCTGGGTGCGGGTGGGCGCGGGTGGCTTAAGCCTATAATCCTACTTACTCAGGAAAGTCCAATACTCTTATCTCCAATTGACCAACAGAAAACCGGAAGTGGCACTGTGGCTCAGAGCGGATGGAGTACTAGCTTGGAGTGAGGCTCTGAGTTCAAGCCCCAGGGCCAACAAAAATAGAAATAATAAAACCTGTTAAAGATATGGCCAAGATGGCCTAGTCTAAACAACTTCACCCCCATCCCCCCAAGAAAACAATAAAACGAACGCTTGCGCACAGTCCACCGCCTTCCTAGTCCCGTTGCCATGACAACGCACTAAGATGCTTCCCTGCCCACTCCCGCCCCTCAGCAGTTCCCAACCTGGACTCCCAACTGATCGCATTACTCCAAGCCTGTTTAGGCTGGGTGGTCTAGAAACTTCCATCTTGTCCATATCCTTAATTCAGGTTTTTTAAAAAAAAGTATTATTTTCTATTTTTTGCCGGTCCTGGGGCTTGAACTCGGGGCCTGGGCCCTGTCTCTGAGCTCCCAAGGCTTAGCGCGCAACCACTCCAACCACAGCGCCACAACCCGCCGCTCGGGGTTAGTTGGAGATAGGAGTCTCCCGAGGAGCTAAATTGACAGGCGCGAGCCACCGGGTGGGGCCCGGCCGGGCGGTGGTATTTGCACCGCTGGGAAACTCCCGCTAGGAGGCAACCCGGAACGACCACAAAGCGACCGCCTAGGTCTCGACGGGGCGGGGTCCGGCCACGGCACGTAGCGCCGCGGAGTGACGACGTCACCTCTCCGCGACGGCGACGCGGCAATAGGACGTCGTTCCCGGAAGTGCTCTCTAGACTGGGCTCTGGCAGCGACTGCCAGTTCCTTCTGGGAGCACATCCTGTTCGGTGGCCTTGGAACCGTCTCCCAACGTTTGCCCTGCCCACGATCTTCCCTGAGTCCGTCCATAGCCGAAGAGTGAGGGCACGTCTCCACCACCATGGGAGGCGGAGACCTGGTAAGTGCGGGCAGGCCCGAGTGAGGGAAGAATGAGGTCGGGGACTGTCTGAGGATGGAGATTGGAAGGGGGTGGGGTGGAAGAGTGTGTGTGTGTGAGAGAGAGAGGGGGGGGGCGTAGGGAGGTGGGTAACCATGGGAACGAAGCCTTGCATTTCTAGGAGAGGGCGGTATCTTAGAGAGGGAGATTGTTTGGACCGCGGAACCTGGAAAGATGCTCTAGGTTCGTCGGAGTGGTGGCTCGTGATGTTTGTGTGCTCCAACCCGGGTGGATTGGAAATTCTGAGAAGGTAGAGAGTTGAAACCATGGCTAAGAGAGGAGGCAGATATTGAGGTCATAGCACCAGCCTTTGTTTAGTATGTTGTGGACACATCTCCTTAGTGTGTGTGTGTGTGTGTGTGTGTGTATGTGTGTGTGTGTGTACACAGCTCCTGGGGCTTGGACTCAGGGCCTGGGTGCTGTCCCTGAGCTATTGTGCTGTATCACTGTGTGCCACAGCTCCATTTCGGCTTTTTGGTACTTAATTGGAGATAAGTCTAGTCTCTTTAAATGGCTTGAGAGGCCCTTAGTAGTTCCTTTAGTAGTTATCTTCATCTTTTACCCCTTCTCCACCAGCTTGTACTCAACCTCTCCCCACATAAAATTATTCATGCTTTGTTCTTTCTTATGGCTGGGACTGCAGTGAGAATGTTTCCTCTGTTTGGAAATCTACCTTCTACTCCCTTCCCCCACTTCAGTAGGCACATTTTTAACTTTCTTTAGATGTTCCTTCCTCAGGGAAACTTGCTCTGATTATCAAGCAGTACCAGAGTAGTGGTTGATGGAGAGGAAGGGTGGGGAAGGGAAAGGAAAGGAAGACAAGAGAAGAGAGAAACAATCTTTGATGGTGAAGGGGAACATCAGAGCCAGGGGAGAGATTGTGGGACACAAGTTGAAAGAAGTCTTAGTAGGACTTAAGTAAGTTTAGGAATTTGAGAGTCAAGTGGACACTAGGAAAGGAAGGTTGTATTCATAAGAGTAGATGTCCAAGAGTTGGGGATTTAGATCAGTAGAAGACCACTTTCTTGGCAAGTGCAAGACCCTGAGTAAGAAAGAAAGAAAAAAGGAGTGGGTGACCAGCTAGGTGCTGGTGGCTTATGCCTGTAATCCTAACTACTCAGGAGGCTGAGATCTGAGGATTGCAGTTTTAAGCCAGCCCAGGCAGGTAACTCCAGTTAACCACCAAAAAGCTGGAGTAGAACTGTGGCACAAGTGGTAGAGCACCACCCTTGAACACAAAAGTTCAGGACAGCACCAGGCCCTCAGTTCAAGACCCAGGACTGGCATTAAAAAAAAAAAAAAAAAAAGGATGTCCAGCCAGCTACTGGTGGGTGGCTCATGCATGTCATCCTAACTACTCAGAAAGCCAAGATCTAGAGAGTTGAGGTTTGAAGCCAGCCAGTTTGAGCAGGTTCAGGAGACTCCAGCTCCAATAAACCAGCAAAAAGTCTTGCCAGGGATGTGGCTCAAATGGTAGAGGATCTGCCATGAACAACAAAGCCAAGCAAGAGTGAGGGACACTAGGCTGAAGCCCTAGTACTTCCAAAAATAATAACAAAATTGGATTGAAAGAAGTAAAAAGTGGCTGAGTGCCAGTGGCTCATGCCTGTCATCCTACCTACTCAGGAGGCTGAGATCTGAGGATCTTGGTGTGAAACCACCTAGGCAGGAAAGTCTATGAAACTGTTATCTCCAATTCCCACCCAAAAAGCTAGAAGTGCAGCTGTGGCTCAAGTGGTATGAGCACTAAGCTCAGACACAGCACCCAGGTCCTAAGTTGAAGCTCTGGACCAGCACAAAAATAAAATAAAATAAAATTAAATTAAAAAAAAAAGAATGTCCTGTGTCAATGAGGTATTCTTTTTTTGTTTTTTGCCAGTCCTGGGGCTTGAAGTCAGGGCCTGGGCACTGTTTCTGAGCTTTTATGTTCAAGGCTAGTCTGCTACTATTTCAGTAATAGCTCCACTTTTGAACGTTTTGGTAGTTGACTGTAGATAAGAGTCTTACGAACTTTCCTGTCTGGGCTTGCTCAGAACTGCAGTCCTCATATATCAGCCTCCTGAGCAGCTAGGATTAAAGGTGTGAGCCATTGGCACCTGACTGAATTATTTTATTTATTTTTGGCCAGCCCTACGGCTTGAACTCAGGGCCTGGGCACTGTCCCTGAGCTTCTTTTGCTCAAGGCTAACACTCTACCACTTGAGCTACAGTGCCACTTCTGGCTTTTTCTGTGTATGTGATACTGAGGAATCAAACCCAGGCCTTCATGTATATGAGGCAAGCATTCTTGCCACTAGGCCAGATTCCCAGCCCAAACCCAGGCCTTCATGCATGCTAGGCAAGCACTCTACCATTAAGCCACATTCCCAGCCACTGACTGAATGATTTATTAAACACAAACACTGTCATGGTTCAAGAACTCTCACTTTCCTTTCTTTCTTTCCTTTTTCTCTGTGCTGGGGCTTGGACTAGGCCCTCACACATGCTGAGTAAGTGCTGTACCACCAAGCTACCCTCTCAGCCTGAAGTCTTCTCCTTACACGCATGCCTTGGCATGGCTTGGTTAGAGGAGAGAAGTGAATGAGGCAGTGCCAGTCACACTCATCACCCACAACTTGCTGAATTGTCCCTCCTTCCATTCCCTACAGAACCTGAAGAAGAGCTGGCACCCGCAAACCCTCCGAAATGTGGAGAAAGTCTGGAAGGCTGAGCAGAAACATGAGGCTGAGCGAAAGAAGATTGAGGAGCTGCAACGGGAGCTGCGGGAGGAGAGGGCTCGGGAAGAGATGCAACGCTATGCAGAGGATGTTGGGGCTGTCAAGTAAGTGAGGAGCTGTGCAGCCTGGTGTGTGAGCAATCGTAGGACTGGCTGTAGGTGTCTCACCCATGTGGCGTGTATTAGCTGAGCAGTGCTTCGCCACTTGAAGGCAACACCTCCAGTTCTGGCTTTTTGCTGGTTAATTGGAAATGAGTCTCACAGGTTTGTTTGCCCAGGCTGGCTTCTCACCTTAATCCTTAGATCTCAACCTCCCGAGTAGCTAGGAGCCACAAGTCTCTACTATCTCTTGGTTGCCAGGCACAGTGGTGTGTAACTATAGTCGCACCTACTTCTAAGCTGAGGCAGGTGGATTCCTTGAGTCCAGGAATTCTGGGCTGGAGCACTCCATTTTGACCAGATGTATGCATTAAATTCTGCATCAGTATTGCAACCTTGCGAGAGTGGGGGACTACCAAGTTGCCTAAGGAGAGTTGACAGGCCTATGTCAGAAACAGAGCAAGTCTAACCTCCCATGCTGATCAGTAGTGGAATCATGTCTGTGAATAGCCATAATACTCCAGCCTGGGCAACAAAGCAAGACCTTCCATTTAAACAAGAAAGCCCTAACAAAGGAAAAACCCCTTTGCAGATGCTAATCTCCAGCTTTGACAGAGAACCTAGTCTATACCCTTAATAATGGCAGTAGCAAAAAATCTATGCAATCGCTGGGCACTGGTGCCTCACACCTGTAATCCTAGCTACTCAGGAGGCTGAGATGGAGGATCATAACTCAAAGCCAGCCTGGACAAGAAAATCCATGAGACTCTTCTTGTCTCCAATTAACTACCAGAAAACCAGAAGTGGCATTGTGGCTCAAAGTGGTAGAGTGTAAGCCTTTTTTTTTTTTTGGGCCAGTCCCGGGCCTTGGACTCAGGGCCTGAGCACTGTCCCTGGCTTCTTTTTGCTCAAGGCTAGCACTCTGCTACTTGAGTCACAGCGCCACTTCTGGACGTTTTCTATATATGTGGTGTTGGGGAATCAAACCCAGGGCTTCATGTATACAAGGCAAGCACTCTTCCCACTAGGCCATATCCCCAGCCCTAGAGTGTAAGCCTTGAGTTGAAGAGCTCAGGGACAATACCCAGCCCAGAGTTCAAGCCCCATGACTGACCAAAAAAAAAAAAAAAACACCCCCAAACCTATAGAATTACTTTGCTTTTTTGTGCTTTCTTTCCAGGTATTTCCCCATTTAAAAACCGAGAAAACAAGGTGCTGGTGGCTCTTGCCTGTAATCCTAGATACTCAGGAGGTTGAGATCTGAGGATCACAGTTCAGAAGCCATCCAGCCATTTGAAGCCAGCTGGGGTAGAAAAGTCCCTATGAGACTCTTATCTCCAATTAACCACTCAAAAAGTGGAAATGGGGCTGTGGCTCAAAGTGGTGGAATATTAGCCTTGAGTGAAAGAGCTCTGGAACAGTGCCCAGGCCCTGAGTTAAGGCCCTAGGACCAATCAAAATAGTCTCATGGGCTTTTCTGTCCGCACTGGCTTTGATCCAAGATCTAAAGATCTCAGCCTCCTGAGTAGCTAGGATTACAGGCACGAGCCACTAGTGCCATTTTCTTCCTTCCTTCCTTCCCTTACCTCCCTTCCCCTCCCATTTCCCCTTTTCCTCCCCTCTCCTTTCCTCTTCTCCCTTCTTCTCCCCTCTTCCCCTCCTTGCCTCCTCCCACCTCCCCTTCCTTTTCCCTTTCCTTTTCATCTTTTTTGTTGTTGTTAGTTGTGGGGCTTGAATTCAGTGCCTGGGCACTGTCCCTGAGCTTTTTCACTCAAGGCTGGCGCTCTACCACTTTGAGCCACAGTGCCACTTCCAGCTTTTTTGGAGTAGTTTATTGGACTTTCCTGCCCATGCTGGCTTTGAACCTCGATCCTCAGTTCTCAGCCTCCTGAGTAGCTAGGATTACAGGTGTGAGCCACTAGTGCCCTTGCATAGTTCCAGTGCACTCCACTGGTATACTTTTTCACCCTTTCATCCTTGCTCTGTGCCTTCCCCCCACTCTCCCACAGATGTGCATGTGAATACACCCTATATAAGGTAAAGAATACAGAGTCATCAGAAAAAGGAAAAAAAAAAAAGAAAAAAGTCCTTTGTTTCCATATCTTTGGGGTTCATTTCAATGTGCATATTATTTTATATACCTATGGAGAGGTGTTTGGGTATTGTACTTTTGTGGGAGTCTATTTTTAAAATTGTTTTTTTTCACTCAGGAAAAAAGAAGAAAAGTTAGACTGGATGTATCAGGGTCCCGGTGGGATGGTGAACCGTGACGAGTACTTGTTGGGACGCCCCATTGACAAGTATGTTTTTGAGAAGATGGAGGAAAAAGAGGCTGGCTGCTCTTCTGAGACAGGACTCCTCCCAGGTTCTATCTTTGCCCCATCTGGTGCCAATTCCCTTCTTGACATGGCCAGCAAAATCCGGGAAGACCCGCTCTTCATCATCAGGTACTCCTCAGGAGCTGGGAAGGGGCTTGTTACAGAGATGCTTAGAGATGCCCATCTCTATCTCCATGTGGGTGGGGTTATAGGCTCAGGGCTTGAACTCAGGGCCTAGGCACTGTCCCTTAACTCTTCTTTTGCTCAAGGCTGGCACTATAACACTTGTGCCACTTTTCTGTGTTTAAATAGAGATATGGTTCTCAAAAACTCTCCTGCCCAGGCTGGAAAGCCAGCCCAGGCAGACAAATCCTAGACACTCTCATCTCTGGTTAAGAACCAAAAAGCTCAAAGTAGAAGTGTGGCTTAAGTAGTACAGTGCCAGCCTTAAGTAAAAAAAGCAAAGCACATGTGAAGCCCAGTATTGGTACACACACACACACACACACACACACACACAAACAAATGTCGTGAGTTTTGTATTTTTCTCCATTTAGGAAAAAAGAAGAGGAGAAAAAAAGAGAAGTATTGAACAATCCTGTGAAAATGAAGAAAATCAAAGAATTGGTAAGTTGTGTATCGAGTCAGTAGTAACAAAGGGTGTCTTTTAGCTATTCAATGTGAGAATAAGAACTTTTCTTAGCCACTCAGGAGACTGAGATCTGAGGATCGAGGTTCAAAGCCAGCCTGAGCAGTAAAGTCTGTGAGACTCTGATCTCCAATTAACCACTAGAAAACCAGAAGTGGCGCTGTGGCTCAAGTGGTAGAGTGTTAAGCTTTGAGCTGAAGAGCTTAGGGACAGTGCCCAGGCCCAGAGTTCAAGCCCCAGGACTGACAAAATAAAAAGAACTTTTCTCTACTTCTTACCACAGGGAAGTACACAGGGCCTTTAAAACTTCCTTATTTGGGATTTGAGCACAGGGCTTTGTGCTTGTTAGGTAAGTACCCTATCTCATAATTTATACAACCAGTCTTAAAACTATGTGTGCCAGTACTCAGATTTGAACTCATGCTTTGTTCTGTTCAACAAGGTTGCTCAGCTGGTGTACTATTGTTCTCCCACTTGAGCCACACTTCCAATCTGGCTTTTTTTCTGGTTATTTTAGACATTTTTGCCTGGGTTAGCTTCAAACTTTGACCCTCTGGATCTCAGCCTTTTGAGTAATTAAGATTACAGATATAAACCACTGGCACCCAGCTCTTTTTTAGTCTTTTGGTTGGAAAAAGCACCATGGGTTACCTTTTTTTTTTTTTTAAGAAAAGAAGATATGGGCCATGCACCAGTGGCTCATCCCTACAATCCTAGCTACTCAGAATGCTGAGATCTGAGAATCATGTTTTGAATGAAGCCAGCCTGGACAGGAAAGTCTGTGAGACTCTTTTTTTTTTTTTTTTGGCCAGTCCTGGGGCTTGGACTCAGGGCCTGAGCACTGTCCCTGGCTTCCTTTTTGCTCAAGGCTAGCACTCCGCCACTTGAGCCACAGCGCCACTTCTGGCCATTTTCTGTATATGTGGTGCTGGGGAATCGAACCCAGGGCCTCATGTATATGAAGCAGGCACTCTTGCCACTAGGCCATATCCTCAGCCCTTGTGAGACTCTTATTTTCTTTTTGTTTTGTTTTGTTTTTTTGGCCAGTCCTGGGCCTTGGACTCAGGGCCTGAGCACTGTCCCTCGCTTCCTTTTTGCTCAAGGCTAGCACTCTGCCACTTGAGCCACAGCGCCACTTCTGGCTGTTTTCTGTATATGTGGTGCTGGGGAATTGAACCCAGGCCTCATGTATACGAGGTGAGCTCTCTCGCCACTAGGCCATATCCCCAGCCCCATAGACTCTTATTTTCTTAATTAACCATCCAAAAGCCAGAAGTGGAGCTGTGGCTCAAGTGGTGGTAGAATACTAGCCTTGAGCATTAAAGCTTAGGGGCAGTGCCCAGGCCCTGAGTTCAAGCCCTAGGACCAGCAAAAAAGAAAGAAAAGAAAGGTATGTTATATGTCTGTGAAAAATGTCATCATGGCATGTCCAAGAGACCAGAGTATATCCTTGGCTCTGCTATAAAGCTCCAGGGTCCATTTATTGGTCACGTGACATATCATAGTTTTATTTTTTTCGTTTTTTTTTTTAATGAGTTAGTAAAGAAAATTAAGGTTGACCATACAGTCCCTGATTGCTTTCAGTAGAGTTGGAGGTCTTTTGAATGGGAAAGATGGAAACTCCAAGGCAATGGTTCTGGGGAATATTTAAAAACTTAGATTCTTTGCTTACCTTTTGGAGCTGCTGTCTGTGCATCTAGGGTACACTTGTGTACAGCTAGGTTTGTTGCCAGGGACCCCGTAGTAATGTTCTGGACTTGTGTACAGCATGAAGTCATATTTGTACATCAGTCATCCAATGCCTGCACAGGGGATTCACAGGGGTCCTAGTAATCTTGTATGGTTATGTTCTCGGTATTTTCTAGTTGCAAATGAGTCTGGAGAAAAAGGAAAAGAAGAAGAAGAAGGAGAAGAAGAAGAAGCACAAGAAACACAAGCACAGAAGCTCGAGCAGTGGTCGGTCCAGCAGTGAGGATGAGCACAGCCGGGGAAGGTGAGCACACAGAGGCCAGTGTGTCTCTCTTGTTCATTCACTCCTTCACCCTCCGAGAGGACTGAGCGCCTGCCCTGTGCCAGCAAGTGCCAGGCAGTGGGAGTTTGGTGGTGAACACCTAAGATGGTCCCATGTCACAGAGCTGGCCAGCTGGCACTAGAATTCCCTTGGATGCTAAATGTGGGTGGGTCTCTGGGTGTGCTAGTGGAGAGAGACCTCCACAATGGCTTTAGCCCAGTGGATCTCAGGTCAGACCTGGGTGACTGTTTTGATCTCAACTTGAGTCCTCCAGCTGGAACTGAGTTTCATGTAGGCTTTTTTTTTTTTTTTTTTAATGGATTAATGGGCCCGTGTGGGCCCATTCTGCGTCTTCCCCATGGGAACAGTCAGCTCTGCTGCCGCTGACTCACCATTAGTCCCTGGAATAGCAACATGAGGTGAGAGGAGAATGTGTTCAGGCGCTGAGGCTGAGAAGTTCGGCCCACGGATTTTCACAGGAAAAAACTTGACTGTGCTGATACATCTTCCAGCAAAGACAGTCCAAATAGAGAAACACACTGCCAAGTAATAGCTGGGAGGTGTGAAAGGTCCCGTTGGAAGCAGGGTGTGTGTGTTTCAGCATGGAAGATTTAAACTGGACCTGGGGGGCTGGGAATATGGCCTAGTGGCAAGAGAGCTTGCCTCTTATACATGAAGCCCTGGGTTCAATTCCCCAGTACCAGAAGTGGCGCTGTGGCTCAAGTGGCAGAGTGCTAGCCTTGAGCAAAAGGAAGCCAGGGACAGTGCTCAGGCCCTGAGTCCAAGGCCCAGGAATGGCAAAAAATAAAATAAATAAATTGGACCTGTCTGAATTTTGTTTCTTGATGAGTACATGTATTTTGATCTCTTAGGTCTCAAAAGAAGATGGCAGCTTCCTTTCCTGTTATGCCCAAAGTCCCTGGATATGGCTTACAGGTAGGGATTTGGGCTCTTCAAAGTGAGTGACTGTGGAGCTTTGCATCGTGCCACTCTGACAACTATACATAGCAGAGTTTGGACATTGAAGGTTGGGGCTGCTGGGGAATAGGCCCAGGCTTTATCCCTGAGTCTCTTATCTGAGGCACTCTGCCCATCCGTCTGCAGATAATTTACATGAAATAAGCAGTTTGATGACTTTTGACCAATGGGCACCCCACAGAATTCTTTTTTTTTTTTTTTTTCTGTTCCTAGAATCAAAAAAGACAGTTTGGAATATGTGAGGAAAGCACTCTACCACTGGGCTATGTCACCAGCCCTTGTTTTTTGTTTCTTTTTTGTTAGTTGTGGGGCTTGAACTCAGGGCCTGGATGCTATCTCTGAACTCTTTCACTCAAAGCTAGTGTTCTAACACATTGAGCCACAGCACCACTGGTGGTAAATTGGAGATAAGAGTTTCATGGACTTGCCTGCCTCGCCTGGCTTTGAACCATGATCCTCAGATCTCAGTCTTCTGAGTAGCCTGAGTTGCCTGGCCAGCAGCCCTTGATGGGGTTTTTTGTTTTTACCCAGTCCTAGGGCTTGAACTCAGGGCCTGAGCACTGTCCCTGGCTTCCTTTTGCTCAAGGCTAGCACTCTGCCACTTGAGCCACAACAGCACCACTTCTGGATTTTTCTGGGTATGTGGTACTGAGGAATCAAACCCAGAGCTTCAGGTATGCTATGCAAAGATTCTGCCACTAGGCTACATTCCCAGCCCCTGCCCTTGACTTTTATGGGACAGAGTCTTAATCTATAAGCATGCTGGCTTGGAACTTGCTGTGTAGCTCAGGCTGGCTATGAATGAACTTACAGTCCTCTTGCTTTGCCTCCCTAGTCCTGAAGTTAGAAATGTTGCACCATCATGCCTGGTTGCACCACCCTTTGAGATAGTTTAGCTGAATACCCCAGGCTAGCCCCAAGACTTGCCATGTAGCCCAGACTGGCCTTGAATTTTCTGTCTTTCTGCCTTAGTCTCCAAATTGCTGGGATTCAATGTGTGCACCAGCAGGTCCATCCCTCCGTCAGTATGCTTAACCTTTGATCTTGTCCCTTATGCTTTTGGCTCTTGCTCTTCCTTTGGCTCTAGTGACAAGCTTAAGCCAGGTAAAGTGGTTAGGTAGCTACATTCTTTTAGGGATTCTGAAGGTAACTTCCTGCATTTGGATTCTTGTCTGTCATTACTGTTGGCCCCATTCGGAAACTCATTGTTCATTCTTTCCTTGTTTGACTACAATTTCTCTTGAACATCTGAATTTTTCTACGAAAGCTTTTCTTCCCTTCCTTTCCTTAATGATACAGGTCAGGGACAGTGACCATAATCAAGGACTGCATGGTTCTCTGGTGGCTGAGCAAAAGAGGATGAAGAACCATTCTAGGTCCAGAAGCTCCTCCCACTCACCCCCCAGACATGCCAGCAAGAAAAATAACAGGGAACTGGGGTCCCGGGATAGGAGGTCTCGATCACCGGGCAGAAGATCACGGTCCCCAAGGCCCAGCAAACTGTGAGTTGGGAACTCACTAGGAAATAACTTGTGATCACAGGAGCCTGGTCACAGCAGTTGTCGTTTTTGTTTTTCTGCATGAGACCCAGGGCATCTGCAGGCTGGGTACATCTTTTACTACTTGAGCCCTACCCCACCTCTAAGTAATTGCTTTTGATGGTGTCCATCATTGGCTTTCTCAAATATCTCTGCTGTATTCTTTCATTTATATCATTTTCCCAACCTCAGTGTAAACCTGAGACCTCCAGCACCACATATTTGTAGGAATATATTGTGCTGGTAGATTTTCCCCCTTTACTCTTCCATTTGGATAATAGTTTTAAGACTATAAGGGTAAAATTCTCCTGTATTGAAGATACTTTCCTCTTCTGTGTCCATTACAGGCACAGCTCTAAGGGAACTAAGAGAGAAAGGGGCCAGAGTAAGAGCCCATCACCTAAGAAGGAGGTCTACCAGAGGCGGCATGCTTCTGGATACACCAGGTAAGCCCAGAGTACAGTAGATTTAACTGTAGACTGTACAGAATGTAGAGGCAGCTCACACCAGGGAAAGTAGGTAATTTATTTGACCCCTTTGTCAAACCAACTTTTATATAAATTAATAAACAAATAAATGAAATGCTTACAACCATAAAGGCAATGGAAAAGGAGATAACACTAGAAAAGAGATATTAACAAATTATTTGTTGGAAAGTGAAAGCGAAGGATGGAGATTATAAGAAAGTAAATGTATGGGACTGGGGATATAGCCTAGTGGCAAGAGCACTTGCCTCATATACATGAAGCCCTGGGTTCGATTCCCCAGCACCACATATAAAGAAAATGGCCAGAAGGGGCGCTGTGACTCAAGTGGCAGAGTGCTAGTTTTGAGCAAAAAGAAGCCAGGGACACTGCTCAGGCCCTGAGTCCAAGGCCCAGGACTGGCCAAAAAAAAAAAAAAACTAAATGTGAAGTGCCTGACACTGATGAGAAGCTAGCAGATTGAGGAAAGGCTCGGGGATTGCAGGCACCAAATACTTTTAAGGATAATGGTAGCTAGGATCAAGATTTGAAGCCAGGGCTGGGAATATGGCCTAGTGGCAAGAGTGCTTGCCTCCTACACATGAAGCTCTCGGTTTGATTCCCCATCGCCACATATATGGAAAACGGCCAGAAGGGGCGCTGTGGCTCAGGTGGCAGAGTGCTAGCCTTGAGCGGGAAGAAGCCAGGGAAGGTGCTCATACCCTGAGTCCAAAGCCCAGGACTGGCCAAAAAAAAAAAAAAAGATTTGAAGCCAGCCTAGGCAGACATCTAAGAGACTCTTATCTCCAATTAAGCAGAAAAAAGCTGGAAGTAGAGGCATGGCTCAAGTGGTAGAGCACCATGCTGAGTGAAAAGCCAGCAAGAGCCAGGCAGTGGTGGTTTATGCCTGTAATTATAGCTACTGAGGAGGCTGAGATCTGACTATTATACTTCAAAGACAGCTTGGGCAAGAAAGTCCATGAGACTCTTATCTCCAATTAACCACCAGAAAACAGGAAGTGGTACTGTAGCCCAAAGTGGTAGAGCACTGGCTTAGAGCAAAAGAGCTCAGCGACAGCACCCAGACCCTGAGTTCAAACCCCCCAACCAACAACAAAAAAAAGTTTCACTGACTTTCCTGCCCTAGCTGGCTTTGAATTGCAATCCTCAAATATCAGCCTCCTGTATAGCTAGGATTACTAACATGAGCCACACTGGTGCTCAGCTTTATTTAATGTTTTTTTGTTGTTTGAGGGTTTTTTTGCACCAGTTCTAGGGCTTGCACTCAGGGCCTGGGCATTATCCCTGAGCTTCTGTGCTCAAGGGTAGTGCTCTACCACTTGAGCCACAGCTCTACTTCTGGTGTGTTGGTAGTTAATTTGGAGATAAGACTCTCATGGACTGAGACTCTTAAAAATAACTGAGCCACTGGCACTCAGTTATTTTTTTCCTTTTTGAAGAAGAGTCTGTCATACCATGATAAATACAAACTATAACACATGCCCATTTCAGAAGTAATGGATTGGGCTGGGAATATGGCCTAGTGGCAGAGTGCTTGCCTCGTATACATGAAGCCCTAGGTTTGATTCCTCAGCACCACATATATAGAAAAGGCCAGAAGTGGTGCTGTGGCTCAAGTAGTAGAGTACTAGCCTTGAGCAGAAAGAAGCCTGGGACAGTGCTCAGGCCCTGAGTCCAAGCTCCATACCGGGGCTACATCTATGAGTTTTAGCCATCTCTTATGGGGAGGTTGGAATAACCCAATCTGTTCTATAAATTGTTGAGTAATAGGGATATAATTGCCCTAAATTTAGGCACCTGACTGGTTCTCAGCTTATTTCATATTTTTTGTTTTAGGACAAAGAGATTATTAAATGTGATTGTAGAATCCTTCACTAAAAATCAAAACTCCTGACTAGGATGTTAAAAGGAAGAAAACTCAGGCTGGTGCAGTACTGGACAGGGCATTTCCTTGGAGCTAGCCATGAATCAAAGGGCCTGGGGTCCTGCCTGACCTCTGTCTGTGTATGCTGCTTCTGATTTCTTGCTGGAAGAGAGGTAGAACTGATGAGAGATGGTTTTTGTGCTCATCAGAAAGCTCTCAGCAGAAGAACTAGAGCGGAAACGTCAGGAGATGATGGAAAACGCTAAGTGGAGGGAGGAGGAGCGGCTGAACATCCTCAAAAGGCATGCGAAGGAAGAGGAACGGGAGCAGAGGCTGGAGAAGCTGGACTCCCGGGATGGGAAGTTCATCCAGTAAGTGCATCTTCTTTCTGCCCAGGGGCATTGTCTCACAGACAGTCCAGTAGGATTCTTTGGGTCCCAATGTGTTTGTGTCTGCCCTGGAGAACCCCAGAGCTCAGCCTCTGCGCCAAGTTTGTCCAGCTTCTGGTCAGATGATAGGAAGTGTTTCTGTATGAAGGAGAATTGAATTTTTTTTCCCTAAGTCACTGAAATTCCTTGGCCTTTTTATAAAGAAGAATTTATGGCTCAGAAAACCTTTTTCCAGTGAGATTTTTGCCTAAAACAGATGAATTTTCCCTTATGGGCATTGAAAAAATTTGGTTCCAGATGGAGTCACTTGAAAATTATCTGTGTGGGCTGAAAAGAGCTTGTGTTTCTGCAGCTGCTTTATGGCTACCAACCTGTCTCTCTCCTCATTCTGCTAGGGAGTTGACCAGTTGAGAATGTCTTTTGTTTGCATTAGTCTGTCTTCTCTTCCAGCCGCCTGAAGCTAGAGAGTGCGAGTACTTCCTCCTTGGAGGACCGGGTGAAGCGGAACATCCATTCTCTACAGAGAACCTCAATAGCCCTGGAGAAGAACTTCATGAAAAGATGAATACCATCTCCTCTCTTACCGGCTTTCCTGACGTTTCCAGGGAGGCTGCTGACCCCTTAAAAATTCTCTTTATAAGAGTTTAAATGACTTCTACAGATGTCAACCCACCACTGTTCAAAGTGACCTCTGTCCATTGATTCCTGAGATACCCTTCATCTTTGGAGAACCAGTGTGACTTGATTATGGGATCATTGGTAACTTTGGTTGGGTACACCATGGGTACTGACTATGTTTTATGTGTGGACATTGTATAGTCAGCCCTGCGGTGAATACTCATCGTGCTCTGGAAAGTACTCTCTGGATGTGTGATGTTTGTCCCCGTCCCACCCCCCCGCCCATGTCAGTAGTCCCATTGCACACCCTCATGTCGGCCGTCAGAAACCTCTCCAGAGCCACCTAGACAGATTGTACTTACCAGGTTAAGATGTGACAGGAGGATGTCTGGTTAGGGTAGATCCAAGAGGATGACAAAGAACCTGCAAGATGAAACAATACAAAAAACCTTAAATAATCATTGACTTTTTAATTGTAAAAATATGATGTGTGGGGCTGGGAATATGGCCTAGTGGTAGACTGCTTGCCTTGCATACATGAAGCCCTGGGTTCGATTCCTCAGCACCACATATACAGAAAACACCAGAAGTGGTGCTGTGGCGCAAGTGGTAGAGCGCTAGCCTTGAGCATAAAGAAGACAGGGACAGTGCTCAGGCCGAGTCCAAGGACCAGGACTGGCCAAAAAAAAAAAAAAAAAAAAAGAAAGTGTGTGTGTGTGTGTATAATGTGTATACGTACAAATGTATAATTTTTACATGCTTTTTTTAAAAAAAGCTTTGTTCAACAGTCTTATTAGTGATTGCACTAGGTATAGGAGAGTGATTAACAGTAAAGCAAATTAGCTCATTTTTCTTTCTGAATCAGGCAGGTTTGTGAGGAGCCTGGGTTTTTTGATAATATCTAGAGTATCTGTCTTTTCCAGTGCATAGTCTCCAATAAGATCAGTGCTATGGGGTAGTCAAATGGTTTTAGGAGTCACAACCACATTGCAAGTATTCTCCTGAAAGAAAACAAAAGTGTTTCATGGCTTTTTAAAAATCACGTAATAACTTTACTACAACTCTAGGTTTTCAGCAGCTGTTTGCTACTATTAGTTAGATATTACATAAAGAAGACTCAAGGGGCTTTATCCTTCTTTTTCATCAGAGACCCTTATTTGCACCCGGACTTGAACTAAGGGCCTTGACCTGTCCTCCTTTTACACTCCCAGCTGGCATTCTACCACTTGAGCCACACCTCCCAATTCCAGAATGTGCTGGAGGTAAAAGAGTCTTTTGGATTTCTCTGCCCTGAGAGGCTGTAAATTTTGGTCCTCAAATCTCAGTCCTCCTGAGTAGCTAGGGATCATAGGTATCAGCGCAGCATCAAGACATTCTTGGTCCACACAATATATGGGCTATTTTCTTGTTCTACTAATTTCTAATTCTGCTTAAAATGAATGTAATGTTCATTTAATCACCTCATCCTGTTGCCCTATGCCACTGTTAATGCTTTTTTAAATTAATTGGTAATAAAGTCTACTTTTATTTTTGCAACTGTGTAAAGAACGACCACGTGCAAAGTACTGAGTTTTCATACTCTCCAGCAGAATATGTTGTCCCCGTGATTCGTGCCAATACCCCGGGGAATTATGTAACGAAGTGTGGACAGTTTAGATTTCATGAAGCAAGCCGGAGAATGAGACAGAATCTTAGGCTAGGTGTCTGCCAGGTGCTATTCCTCTCTAGCCCCTTAGGCCAGCTGAGGCCTAGCTAATGCAGCAGGTGGGTGGGCGCGGGGCCCATTCATAAAACCTAAGGGTTCCGGGCCTGCCCCTCTCATTGGCCCTGAGGGAGAGGGGCGTGTCCCGCGGGTGGGGCCCGCCCTCGGCCCAGGGGAGTGGGAAGATCCACGCCGGGGTGGAGCGAGGGGGCGTTCCCTGGTTTTCCAGGGTAGACTTCCTTTTCCCCTAGCTGTGCTCCTCCTCTCTCCCCCGGGGTGGGGATGGTATGTCCCACCCTCCCCGCATTCCCGTCCCCTTTTCCCTCCCGGTGCTGGGGCGCCGCCGCCATCTTGGCACCTCAGGTTGAGGGAAAAGAGCCAAATCGGGGCCTTGGGGGCCCCGACAGGGAGTGCTGGCCGCAGGGTTACCGTGAGGTCGGCCCGGCGCCCCTGCCCTCCCAGCCCCTCGCTCCCACCCCCGCTCCGGCCGGCCGGGGCGGCCGCGGTCTGCCCGGGACGGGCGATCCCATCCCGGCGGGGAGAGGAGCGTGTGGTGACGGCGGACCGCGGCGCCGCCCGGGGGCGGGGTGCGGAGCGGGGAGGGCGGGGCGTGGGGCGGACGGAACCACCGGGGCGGGGTGGGGAGGTAACGGGACGGGCGCGACCATGGCTCGGTGAGGCAGCGGGGGTGGGGATCGGTCCGGGGGAGGCCTGGGGCCGCTGGCTTGTGTGCCGTCTCCGCCGCCCCCCGTTTCGCCGCCGCCGCCGCCGCCGCCCCGGGCATGTCGTCCAACTGCACCAGCACCACGGCGGTGGCGGTGGCGCCGCTCAGCGCCAGCAAAACCAAGACCAAGAAGAAGCATTTCGTGTGCCAGAAAGTGAAGCTATTCCGGGCCAGCGAGCCGATCCTCAGCGTCCTGATGTGGGGGGTGAACCACACGGTAACCAGCGCCCCACGCGCGCGCCCCTCCCACGCCCCCGGCCCTCGCCCCGCGGGGTCCTGTGGGTGACGCCTGCCACCCCTCACCCAGCCACTTGCATGCCCGCCCTCCCACCCTTGCATGCCGTCGGGCCGGGCGTGCACTCCCCGCACGCCACGCGAGGCCTGGCGTCTCGGTGGTATGCGGGCGCCTTCTCCCCTTCCCTCCAGCCCCTGTGGGTTCCTGCGTCGTGTGCTGGCTTCGGGCGGCCCCTGGACCTCCGAGGGAAGGCCCGGGCGCAGTGAGATCGCCCTCGTCGTCCCCTCTGCGTTTTCTCAGCCCACCCTCTTGGTTGCATGTGTAATTCCCCCTTGTCCCTTACAGCCGGCTGGCCATGTCATTATCCCGTTGACAGGACCAGTGGCACTGGCCTGCCAGAATCGTCCTGTTCGTGGTCGTTTGCTTGGTGTGGTGTGGTGTGGTGTGGTGTGTGGCTGCCCAAAGTTTCCCATCCTCCAGGCCTCCTTACCCCTGACTGTGGAAATCCTTGCTGGGTTTCTTTTTGCTGCTGATTAAACGAGGTGCATTAAGTGGAGAAAGCACAGGCTTTCTTGAACCACAGGCACTTTACCATGGTCCCCTTGAGTGAGGGAGAAGAGGGACTACAACCACCTGAGACAAGTGAAAGGCCTGATGATCACAAGGATTATTCATAGTAAAAGTAACGTGTCTTTCTTTTCTGTGGCATTCATTTCAGAGACATTGTTTTCATCCATCATTTGGTTACCTAGGATGTGGTAAAGGTGATTATTGTCCTAGATGAGAGGTCCCTGGGTGCTGTGATTGTCCAGTAGCTTCTGCCAGGAAGTTGGATCTGGACAGTGTTTGAACAGATGACTTTGCTTAGATGCTGTTTGTTTAGGGTCTGTCTCCTTCCTCTTCCAGCTACTTGTTCCTTGCCTTCTGACCATTTTTCTTTCTTTCTCTCCTTCTTCCTTTCTTTCTCTCTTTCTTTCTGTTTTTGATTGTTTGTTTTGTTTTGTTTTTTGAGTCTGTGCATTGGGAATGAGCAGAGGAAGGAAAAGAACCTGAAACACTAAGTGCTTTGCCAATGGAAGTTTGGAATGAGGAGAAATTAAGCTTTAGGTTTCCGATGGACTTCACAACTCTTTAGGCTCCCTGGCCTTTCTGCACTCTTGAAATTGCCCATAAGAACAAATAGAAAGATCAAGGGGCTCAAGATCAGCAAGACTTTGCTTTGCTTTGGCAAAGGAGCTAGAGGCTTTGGAGACTGAGTAACCACAGTCTGAGCCAATGCTTTAGATCTCTCTTTCCAATCTAGAAAAGCACAAGTAAGGATATGTGAAGTCCTTGTTGGTTTCTCAGTTTGGGGCAGGTTACCATTTTCAGTGCCATCCCTGGGGTTAGTGAGTATCCTCAGGTGGTAGGGTATACGTTGGTTTAATGCACAGACCTCTAGGGGCTGATTTGGGCCATTTGTCCAGCAGAGGTTGTTCCTTCTGCTTCTTGCTGCCTCCAGGGGTATCTGACATTTCTAGGGAAACTGGGTCATCAAAATGTGAACCCTGTGTCCCTTTCTGGAAGTCAGTCCTTTATTTACTTCACATCCTGGTTCTCACTAGAAAGCATCCTGTCTGTGTAGAGAACTAGTAGAAGCCTGAGGGTCAGGAAATGACAGCTAGCTGGAAGGAACTTTGGGTCCTTTGGGTGGAGGAGTAGCTTGCAAAGCCATTTTAGTTAGAGATGCAGCTCATTGGTGAGAACCATGGGAGCTGTGTTGGCCAGTGGCAGCTCTCCTGTTCCTTTCTTTCTCAGCCATGGCTCAAGGGAGGTGAGAACTGTGGTCTTGCTGGAGAACCCGAATGTGTTTCAAGCTGTGCACCTGTGCTTGCTAGTTCATGGGAGACTGCACGGTGCTTGGTTTTCTGCTGGGTAGGCAGTGGATCTGCCCATTTGTGGACATCGGATGGAATCCTCTGAGTGGTAGGTAGACACGGTGGTCACCTGCTTTCTTTACTAACTTTTTTTTTTTTTTTTTTTTTTTGCCAATCCTGGGGCTTGGACTCAGGGCCTGAGCACTGTCCCTGGCTTCTTCTTGCTCAAGGCTAGCACTCTGCCACTTGAGCCACAGCGCCACTTCTGGCCATTTTCTGTATATGTGGTGCTGGGGAATCAAACCCAGGGCCTCATGTATACGAAGCAAGCACTCTTGCCACTAGGCCATATCCCCAGCCCCCTTCTTTACTAACTTTTAAGAAAGTTTGGGGGGTTAGCTGGAAAAGCGTTGGCTTTGGGCATGTTGACCGAGCAGCTGGCAGTGGCGGTTGTGGTGGGCGTGCTAAGCACCATTGCTTTGGAAGCCAGTTGGTCTCGTGTTTCGCTTTGTTTCATTTGTCTATGCCAGTCATGGGGCTTGAACTCAGGGCATGGGGTGCTGTTCCTGAGCTCTCCTGCTCAAGGCTGATGCTCTACCACTTGAGCCATAGCTCCACTTCCAGCTTTTTGGTGGTTCATTGGAGATGAGTCTCCTGAGTTGTTAGGATTATAGGTGTGGGCCACCGGCCCCCACCTGGTCTCATGTTTTATGGGTTTATTCCAGCCTGCAGCAAGGCCTAAGGTTCAGTCACCCTCTGGGAAATGGAGACTTGCCCAGAAATAGGGTGTGAAATCTTGCGGTTCCCCAGGGCATTGGGACCACATTGCTTTTGAATTGCTAGCCTTGCTTGGAAAAGCTCCCTTCCTTTAGAAGCCTGCTGTCACCGTTTTTGCCATCTGAGGTTCCAGTTATTCCCCTCTGACTCTTTAGTTTCTCATTTATTTGGGCATCTGGTCTTGCTGGTCTGTGCTAGAATTGAGCAGGTGTGAAGGATGGTTGTCTTTATTGATAACAAGAGCTGCTTATCCTCTCCTGAGTCAGTTGGTTTGCTTCTGAGTAGAAAAGAGAGGCCTTGAACTCAGTGTTGTCATAGGAGCTCCTCTCATGGAGCATGGGGCATGTGGCCCCTGATCTGTGTGGAAGAAGAGTGTGTCGGAAACAAGGGGAACAATCAGAAGAGAACTGATTTTAGTGAGTGCAATGTAGTTCAAAGGGTCTGAAATTAAGGAATAGAGGCCTTCGGAGGGAGCCCCCAGGCCAGGGCGGCTGGCCCGGGCTGACATTTGGCCGTTTTAGGAACCAGGGCTGATTACCGAGGTGGTCAGGGAAATGGGACAGTGGATGGTAACTGTGTGCTTGCTCCTTGGAGAAACTGCCAGACTGTTCTCCAGAGCAGCTGCGTCATTATTGTCATAGTTCATGCAGTATGTGAGGGTTCTAGCTGCTCCAAGTCTTAGTCAACAGTTGCTACTATCTTTGAGTATAGATATTTTGATGAGTGTGAAACAGTATCTTATTGTTTCTTTGATTTGCATTTCTCTGATTACAAATTATACTAAACAGCTTGCCATGCACTTATTGGCCACCCAATAAGGAATTGAACCCATTGGCTTATTGGCTGGCTTGGATTGCCTTATTCCTACATGTACTTCCTGAGTCACTAGGATGACAGCCACTTACTGTGCTTCTCCCATAACTAGGTTGACGGGCATGTACCCCTAACTCCCCCCCCCCCCCCGGCAAAAAAAAGAATCTCAGGGACAACGCCCAGGCCCCAAGTTCAAACCCCAGGACTGGAACAAAAACAAAAACAAAAAAACCCAAAAACCTAATCTCACAGACTTTTCTGCCCAGGTTGGATCTCAGCCTCCTGAGTAGCTAGGATTACAGACATGAACTACCAGTGCCTGGCTATGTGTATAATCTTTGAAACATATTTTTGGTGATACTGCAGATTGGACCCAGGGCCTTGCACATGCTAGGAAAAATGCTACCACTGAGTTATATATATGCTTACCACTTTTCCCCCCTAGCCGTGAAAGGAAGTAGCAGGAACTCTCCATCTGGAGAGGGGACCAAAGAAAAGTCCCTGCATTGGTTATAGATTTTCACTTTTTGCCCAGGCTGGCCTAAACTGTGATCCTCCTATTTATGCTCCTTTAGGAGAATGAAAGGTACAAGCCACCATGCCCAGCCATTGTTCAAGATGTAGTCAGTCTCATAAACTTTTCTGCCTGGGCTGGCCTCCAACTGAGATCTCTTGATTTCAGCCTCTTAAGTACCTAGGACTATAGGTTTGAGCCATTGCACAGGCTGGCTTGGATTGCCTTATTCCTACAAGTGCTTCCTGGGTCACTAGGATGACAGCCATTGTGCATCTTCCAAAACTAGGTTGACGGGCATGTACCCCTAAACACCAACCTTTGGTCAAGATGGAGTTTATTATCTTTAAATAGTTGTACAGAGGGGTTAAATTCAACATGTCAATTTGTGAATACCATACAGCATAATCTGTGTAACCCCCTTCCCTTGAGAGGAGGTTTTTGTTTTTGTTTTTGTTTTTTGCCAGTCCTGGGGCTTGGACTTAGGGCCTGAGCACTGTCGCTGAGCTTCTTTTTGCTCAAGATGAACACTCTACCTCTTGAGCTACAGTGTCACTTCCAGCTTTTTCTGTTTATGTGGTACTGAGGAGCCGACCCCAGGGCTTCACGCCTGCTAGGGAAGCACTCTGCCACTAAGCCACATTCCCAGCAAAAGGAGTTTTTTTTTTTTTTTTTGCCAGTCCCGGGGCTTAGACTCAGGGTCTGAGCACTGTCCCTGGCTTCTTTTTGCTCAAGGCTAGCACTCTGCCACTTGAGCCACAGCGCCACTTCTGGCCGTTTTCTGTATATGTGGTGCTGGGGAATCGAACCCAGGGCCTCATGTATACGAGGCAAGCACTCTTGCCACTAGGCCATATCCCCAGCTCCCCAAAAGGAGTTTTGTGAATTTTTCACCCAGGCTTTTAAGCCCCCCCCCCTCCTCTTCCTCTTCCTTCTCCTCCTTCTCCTCCTTCACCACCTCCTCCTCCTCTTCCTCTTCCTCTTTTGCCAGACCTGGGGCTTGAACTCAGAGCCTAGGCCCTGTCCCTGAGCTTCATTTGTTCAAGGCTAGCACTTGAGCCACAGCACCACTTCTGGCTTTTTCTGTGTATGTGGTGCTGAGGAATCGAACCCAGGGCTTCATGCATGCTAGGCAAGCACTCTACCACTAAGCCATATTCCTAGCCTGTCTCCTATATTTTCTTCTTAACAGTTTTTTAAAAGCTTTACCGCCTGGTGCTGGCGGCTCATGCCTGTAAAGCCACTCTCCCCAGCCTCTTTTAGCAATTTCTAAGTCCTAGGGATATGTTTTCCAGCACGTCACTTTCTCTATGGTGGCAGGTAACAAATGAGGCAGTGGTGGCCATTGTTGAGCCCTCCGCCATCAGAGCTCTAGGACATGGGGGAAGTTTGGGTGGTTAGTCCATGCCCTCTGGGCAACAGTTCCTGTGGAAGTCACACAGGAAAGAGAGGGGCTGCTGGAAGCAGAAGTTCCATTAGATTAGAACTGATGATTGAATTTTTATCCCTGATAGGATTCTGAGACAAGGTGTAGCCCAGACTAACTTCAGACTACACCTTCCTGCCCCGCGTCGGCTACTGCTAGGATTAATCGGCATACATCCTCATACCTAGCCCAAGTTGTCTCTTAGCTTTTCAGCCTCCTCATTATTTATGCTGGTGGCTCATAGAATTATGTGAGGCAAGATACGAAAGGGCTCACCTTGCAAGGCACTTGTGGCTCATACCTGTAATCCTAGGTGCTCCAGAGGCTGAGACCTGAGGATCAAGGTTCCAAGCCAGCCCAGGTAGGAAAGTCCATGAGGCTCTTATCTCCAATAAACTACTCAGAAAAAGCCAAAAATGAAGCTGTGGCTCAAGTGGCAGAGTGCTAGCCTTGAGCACAGAGAGGCTCAAGAACAGTGCCCAGGCCCTGAGTTCAAGCCCCAGGACCTGCAAAAATAAAAACAAAACAAAAGCTCACCTTTTGGTGTGCTATCCTAAGCTTGATATTCCAGTGACTTTACATTCCACATTGTACTGTTAGGACTGAGGTGAGAGAGACTGACCAGGAATGTGCAGAACAGAAAAGCAAAGGCACATTTCCTTCACACACCAGGCATGATTGTTAATGCTTCAAAGCTTTCTGTTTCTCCAATGGTCCCAGTGGCATCTGAGATGTCCCAGTCTGGCTTATAGCCTCAGCAGCTAACTTTAACTTTCTTACCCTTCCTCCTGACCATGAGACCTTGGCATGGTCACACCAGCCTTCCTGTCACTGCTGTTTGTCCCCGTGTTAGCCATCCTTCAGTTCCCAACATTCTCCTTTTTTCTTTCTTCCCTTCTTTTCTTTCTCTTGTTTTCTTTTTCTTTTTTTGCCAGTACTAGTGTTTGAACTCAAGGCCTGGATACTACTGTTCCTTAGCTTTTATGATCACTTGAGCCTCATCTCTACTTTCAGCTTTTTTTTTTTTTTTTTTTTTTGTCATTAATTGGAGTTAAGAGTCCCCCAGACTTTCCTGCTTGTGCTGGTTCCAAACTGTGCTCCTCAGATCCTCAGCCTCCCAAGTAGCTGGGATTGTAGGTGTGCATGAGCCAGTGGCAACCAGCTTTGTGTGTGTGTGTGTGTGTGTGTGTGTGTGTGTGTGAAACAAGGTCTCTCTGTGTAGTTTGGTGGGTCTAGAACTCGTAATCCTCTTACCTTGTCCTTCTCAGTGCTGGGATTATGGGCCTGCGCCATCCCTCCTCTCCCTCCTCTTTTTTACCCATCCCTCTTCCCAACTCCACATTTATAGAGCAGCTACCACGTGTCTGCCATTGTGCTAAAGACAATGTTAAGACAGCACTTCTTCCTTGATATAAAATGGTCAAAAGTACTAGCCTTGTAGCTAGCTGATTAATAGAGGTGGCTGTTATTTATTTATAGTTATAATGTGTGTACCTGGCTTTCCTGTATCATTCTTACTTCCTTTTTACTACCTCTGACTTGTGCTGCTACCCTCAGTCCAGCCCTGTGTCCCTGTGCACACATTCACTATTCCTAAAGTGAACAATGTATTCCTTCTTTCTTTTTCCTTTTTCAATCCTGGGGCTTGAGCTGAGGGCCTGGATGCTGTCCCTGAGCTTTTTGTACTCAAGGCTAGCTTGAGCCATCGTTGTATTTCCTGCTGGTTTTTTTTTTTTTGCAGTTCATTGGACATAAGAGCCTCATGGACTTGCCTGCCTGGGCTGATTTCACCTATGATCTTCAGATCTTAGTCTCCTGAGTAGCTAGGATTACAGGCATGAGCCTGCTCAGCTTCAGATATATTTCAAATGTATTTCTATACTACTTCCTATAGCAGTCAGCCCTCTCATTCCTATTCCTGGGCATATTATATTAATGTGTTTTTCCATCTCCTTTTTTTTTTTTTGCCAGTCCTGGGCCTTGAACTCAGGGCCTGAGCACTGTCCTTGGCTTTTTTTTTTTTTTTTTTTTGCTCAAGTCTAGCACTCTGCCACTTGAGCCACAGCGCCACTTCTGGCCATTTTTTTATCTATGTGGTGCTGAGGAATCGAACCCAGAGCTTCATGTATAGGAGGCGAGCACTCTTGCCACTAGGCCATATTCCCAGCCCTCCATCTCCTTTTGAACACAACAGCAATAGCTCTCACCACCTTGCACATGTCAATCGTTGTCTGTCTTCCCAACCAAATGAAGACCACATCGCTGGGTTTTTGTATCCCCAGCTCTGAAAGCCCTGCCACAGAGTGAATTGAAAAGAAGTTTGGCAGAGACTTAAGCCACATCAGGAAAGGCACTGAATGCCAGGCTGGGGAGTTTAAAGCTTTACCCCACAATTGGTGAGGAGCCATGGAAGATTTTTAAGCAAGGGTGTAACACGATCTTGTGGATTCTTCCAGTGTCAAGTGCTCTTGGCAATACCAGGAGAGGCTTAAGTGCCCTGTTCCTAGGCTGGTGGGTGAGGGCTAGCTAGGGTCTGCCTCTCTGACCATTCTCTGAACCTTGCTGGTCCTGATGTCTGTGTCCATTCTCTCAAATATGTGTGTGTATGTGTGCACGTGTGTGTATGTATATGTATGTATATCTTTCATTTCAAGTGACACTGTCACTCTCCCTATTCTCATCTCCCTGGGAAGATAAGAAATCTCCTATTTCTGGGGCTTAAATATGGCCTAGTGGTAGAGTACTCGCCTCCTTTACATGAAGCCCTGGGTTTGATTCCTCAGCACCACATACATAGAAAACAGACGGAAGTGGCCCTGTGGCTCAAGAGGTAAAGTGCTAGCCTTGAGCAAAAAGAAGCCGGGGACAGTGCTCAGGCCCTGAGTCCACGCCCCAGGACTGGCAACAAAAACAAAACAAATAAACAAAGAAGTCTCCTATTTCTTTGGATCAACAACCCCAGCTCAATCTCCCGCCTCCCACACGTATCTAACATAGGATGAAAAATATGTAATAGCTATTCCAGTAGGTACTGTTCTATTGAAATGGAATAAAATTCTCTGGGATATAAAATTTTGAGCAACGAAAAAACAAACAAAAAACCCAAAGTACAGCTAATCCCTAGAGTGAGGCGTTAGAAAAGGGAGCCGGGTCCAAGTCAGATACAGATCACGTTCAGCAACATACAGGGTTGAAAATGTCCTCTTATTGGGCTGTATAGTCAGTAGTAAAGATGATTTGGGAGCTATGAGCTGACCAGTTTATAATAATTTCAACTGTGCTACACTCAGTTATGCTGCAAACTAACACATAGAACATTCCTGAGTGTTCACATTAGAACAGTTCATTCTGGCTGAGGGACAGTTCATCCCTCTCAGAATGTTTTAGCCTCTTCTAGTTTCTCCAGTATCAAGTCCTGGTCTTGCCATCAAGTTTGAATGTGTGTGTGCAGATACTACAACTTAAACTCAGGGCCTCATGCTCTTGCTCTGTTTTTTTCATTCACAATTGGCAGTGTACCACTTGAGCCACACCTCCTCCTCCACCTCCACCTCCACCTTTTCTTCTTCCTCTTCTTTGTCGTTGTCATCCTCTTCCTCCTTTGTTTTGCTTGTTATTTGGAGACAAGAGTCTCTTGGATTCATTTGCCTGGACTCTGAACCTCCATTCTCAAAGCCTAGCTTTCTGAGTAGCTAGGATTATAGGCATAAGCCACCTGAGCTTGGCTCCACGTTTCAGTCTTTAACCCAGAATTAATTTGTAGTAGGTGCCATAACATTTTGGGGTGAAGCCATATGCCCTTTGAGCCAGTGGTTTGTTCTTTCTAGCATGGAGGAATGAGACAGAAAAATCAGAATTAAGCCAGGTGCAGTGGCCCAAGCCTGTAATCCTAGTTCCTTGGAAGGTTGAGATCAGGGGATGACAGTTTGAGGCCAGCCCAGACAAAAAAGTTCATGAGACTCCATCTTGACCAGTGCACATTGGCATGCACGTGTGATCCCAGCACCATAGGGAAGCACAAACAGGAGCATCATAGTGTAGGCTAGCCTGGGCAAAAAGGGAGATCTTATCTCAAAGAAAAATGCAAAAAGGGCTAATGGAGTGGCTCAAGTGGTGGCAGAGCACTGCTTAGTGAGTGCAAAGCCCTGAGTTCAGCCACAATACTACAAAAAAAGAAAAAAGGGGCAGAATTTCCTAAGAGCCTTGAAGCTTTTTATCTATCTCCATTTTATCTATTTTTGTGATATAGCCCAGGCTAGCCTCAAACTCTTCATCCCCTTGTCTCCACCTCCCAAGTGTCTGCTTCCCCTTTAACTCAAGAGCTTTAACTCCTAGGCTTGATATTGCCAGGAAAAAAGGAAGTGGGATAGCCACCACGAATTGTTTCTGTTGGCAGAAAAGCAAGGAAGTGGAATGGTTTCCTGTGCAGGCACAAATTTGACTCAATTGACTTCTCTTGTGAGCGCCCCTCAATGGGGTGGCTCTCTTTTTTTTAACTGTTGGGAAAGTTTAGCCAATGAAGGGCATCACAAACTGATAGCTGGGAAATCATATGTGTGTGTGTGTGTGTGTGTGTGTGTGTGTGTGTGTGCGCGCGCGCGCGTGTGCGTGCACACATGCTCATGTGTACATGCCCGTGTGCATGTGCACGCACATGTGCGTGAGTGCATGGGTATGCTGGGCCTGGAGCTTGAACTCAGGACACAAGTGCTGTCCCTGAGCTTTTTTGCTCAAGGCTAGCAGCTCCATTTCTGGCTTTTTTTGGTTGCTTAATGGGAGATAAGAGCCCAGGCTAGCTTTGAGCTGTGATTTATTTTTTTATTTTTATTTTTGCCAGTCCTGGGCCTTGGACTCAGCACTGTCCTGAGCACTGTCCCTGGCTTCTTCCCGCTCAAGGCTAGCACTCTGCCACCTGAGCCACAGCGCCCCTTCTGGCCATTTTCCATATGGGGAATCGAACCAAGAGCTTCATGTGTAGGAGGCAAGCACTCTTGCCTCTAGGCCATATTCCCAGCCCTGATTTTTTTTTTTTTAATTCTTTGAACACTCTTGAGTTGCTAGGCACCTAGTTTATGCTGGGAATTGTAAAATCACCTTTATCGGGGAAAACTTGGCATATGATAAAATAAACACACTTTGAGTGTACAGTTTCTTGAGTTTGGACAAATGTATAAATCATGTAGCTTCAATCTGAAAAAAATTCAGATTTTTTTTTTTTTTTTACAGGGCCTGGGCACTGTCCTTGGGCTTCTTTTGCTCAAGGCTAGCACTCTACCACTTGAGCCACAGCGCCACTTCTGGCTTTTTCTGTGTATGTGGGGCTGAGGAATCAAACCCAGGGCTTCATTTATGTGAGATGAGCACTCTACCACTAAGCCACCTTCCCAGCCCTCAGATCATTTCTTTCATCTTGGCATCTCCTTTCTCATGTCTCTTTGCACTGGCAGCCCGTGATTTCTCTGTAGATCCCATTTCTAGGGAGTCACACAGGGGTGCTCTTTTGTTCTTGCCAGTTTTTGCCAGCAGTGTGTTTGGTTTCTACCCTTTTGCCCCTTCTCCATACTCATCTACACCTGTACTTTCCTTCACTGGCCCCAGGTACAGACTGGGTTTTTCACCATCTCTGGGAAGGCAGGCTTGGTTCCCCAGCCCATTACCACATTAACATCAATTTCTTCCATCCTCTGACATTTATAAATTTAAAAAAAAAAGGTTTTGCAGCATAAAAGGGGCAGCAAATTAAATGCCATTTCCCCCATTTCTGGCCCCGGAGGAGTCCTAATGACTAGTAGGTTATTCCCTCCCTACCACATGAGGCCCCATTGAGATGATAGGATTTACAAGGCAAGTGTGTGGGAGACACAAGGCTGTGCTCTCCCACCCCCAATCCATTAAGTCAGGACTAAGGTTTCCTCTGTAAATCCCAAATGCATTAATGGCAACTGGGCTGAGGGTCAAATGTCAGATACTCTGCTGTGATGGGAGAGGACATCTGTGGCTAATTAGACCACTAATTGGCTAAGCGTGATGGAGAAGGCAGGATCTACCCTCAGCTCCCTGCCAATGGCAAGTCAGCTCCCAGAGGGGGGGGAATAAAAGACCCTGAAGAGGTTTGTTTGAAGTAGGGGTGCGACATCTCCCCTCCCCCCAGCATAAGAAGGTCATACATAGGGAACTGATCTTGCTTTCATCCTGGTTAGAGTGAGCCAGGGCCAGAGGTCTACCCCTTCTACTCACTCTAAATTTAATCCTTTACTTTGAAACCCACCCAAGCTTTTTTCTGCCTTGAGGCAATGACTTGAGTGACCCACAATTTATATGAAGAATTTATATGAATTAAAATGCACCTTGGTCGGAGGACATTTATTCACTGATCATTTGTTATGACATTGGAAAAATACTTATTGAGTATCTGTCATGTTGCCAGGCACTCACGATTCTTCAAAGATCACTTGGATGATTTAAATTTAAAAACCAAAAAAAGGGGCTGGGGATATGGCCTAGTGGCAAGAGAGCTTGCCTCGTATACATGAGGCCCTGGGTTCAATTCCCCAGCACCACATATATAGAAAATGGCCAGAAGTGGCACTGTGGCTCAAGTGGCAGAGTGCTAGCCTTGAGCAAAAGGAAGCCAGGGACAGTGCTCAGGACTGGCAAAAAAAAAAAAAAAGTTTTGGTTTTTATTTTGAGACAGGTTCTTATGACTGAGCCCAGGCTGACTTTGAACTTGTGCTCCTGCCACAGCCTCCTAATTGCTGGAATTAATAGGCATACACCACCATACTCAGCCTTGTTAGATGATCTTTGCATAGAAAAATCACTAATGTGAGCCAGGCACTGGTGGCTCACACTGTAATCCTAGCTACTCAGGAAGCTGAGGGTCCCTGTTCAAAGCCAGCCTGGGTAGGAAAGTCCATGAGACTTATCTCCAATTAGCAACCAAAAAGCTGGAAGTAGAGCTGTGGCTCAAAGTGATAGAGCACCAGCTGTGTGTGTGTGTGTCTGCCAGTCCTGGGGCTTGAACCCAGGGCCTGGGCACTCACCTTGGGCTTCTTTTTGCTCAAGGCTAGCACTCTACCACTTGAGTACAGGCGCCACTTCCAGCTTTTTCTGTTTATGTAGTGCTGAGGAATCGAACCCAAGACTTCATGCATGCTAGGCAAGCACTCTACCACTAAGCCACATTCCCAGCCCCTCCCTCCAATGCTCTCTTCATCTCCTTTATTTTACCTCTTGTGTCCCATGGGGCATGTGGCTGGCCTCTGAACTAAGACTGTATCAAGGCATCAGCTTTAAGCAAAAAAGCTAAGAAACAGTGCTCAGGTGCTGAGTTACCAAAAAAATTAAAATAAGACTAGTAATAAAGACAGGGAAGGAATCTGAATGGACATAGCATTCTGCGCTGTAGAACATGATGAATCAAGTGGCTTCTTTCCCTTTACTTTGCAGATCAATGAGCTCAGCAATGTCCCTGTCCCTGTCATGCTGATGCCAGATGACTTCAAAGCTTACAGCAAGATCAAGGTGGACAATCATCTCTTCAATAAGTAAGTGGCCTTTTGCACATAGGCTCAGGTCCTCGTGATAGACCAGACCAGGGTGAAACAATGCCAACAAGTGGACAGGGAAAATGCATTCATTGTGTGCCTTTCCCCCTCCAATTCTCTCTCTCTCTCTCTCTTTTTTTTTTTTTTTTTTTTTGCCAGTCCTGGGGCTTGAACTTAGGGCCTGAGCACTGTCCCTGGCTTCTTTTTGCTCTAGGCTAGCACTCTACCACTTGAGCCCCAGCACCACTTCTGGCTTTTTCTGTTTATGTGGTACTGAGGAATCAAACCCAGGGCTTCATGCATGCCAGGCAAGCACTGTACTGCTAAGCCACATTCCCAGCCCCTCCAATTGTCTCTTAATCTCCTTCATTATTTTACCCCTTGTGTCCCGTGGGGCATGTGGCGGGCATGTGGCTGGCCTCTGAACTGAGACTGTATCAGGGGACTTCCTTTGTTGTCTGAGACAGGAGGCTGCCAGGTAGGTTCCTGGCCAGCGGATTCAGTCATGCTCCTCTCTTCTTCCACTGACCACCCTCTCCGAATGGGTGTGTGAACAACATAAAAAGAACTGGGTGGGCTGGGAATGTGGCTTGGTCATAGAGTGTCTAGCATGCATGAAGCCCTGGGTTTGATTCCTCCGTAAAATGTAAACAGGAAAAAGCCAGAATTGGCGCTGTGGCTCAAGTGGTAGTGCGCTAGCCTTAGGCAAAAGAAGCTCAGGGACAGTGCCTAGGCCCTGAGTTCAAGCCCCAGGTCTGGCTAAATAAATAAGTTGAGCAAAGAGTAGCTGGCAAAGCTGTGTCTCTGCTTTCCCCTAGGGAAAACCTCCCCAGCCGCTTCAAGTTCAAGGAGTACTGCCCCATGGTGTTCCGGAACCTCCGGGAGAGGTTTGGGATTGACGATCAGGATTACCAGGTACAGGCTGTCTTGGCAAAACCTGAGGGCTCAGGGGTGAAGGGATCATCCAGCCACAGGACCAGTGGAGGGGAAACGGCGTCTCTGTCCTGTCTGCCTTCCTCAGCCCCAGCAGTCTCCTCAGGATGGTGGACCTTTGAGGGGCGAGGGCGTAGAGGAGCTTCAGAGGTGCCTTCCATGCACCCGACTCTGGGAGGGAGAGGGCTGTGTAGAAACTGCTTCATTTCAGTCCAGCATTGTCAGTCGTAGTTTGACTTCAAAGAGAGAATTGTTGCCAGCAGATAAGAGGGGCTGGGAATATGGCTTAGTGGCAAGAATGCTTGCCTCGTATACACGAAGCCCTGGGTTCGATTCCTCAGCACCACATATATAGAAAAAGCCGGAAGTGGAGCTGTGGCTCAAGTGGCAGAGTGCTAGCCTTGAGTAAAAGGAAACCAGGGACAATGCTCAGACCTTGAGTTCAAACCCCAGGACTGGCAAAAAAACAAAAACAAAGCAGATAAGATAGATCAGGAAAGGAAGACTTCTGGGGTAGTGTAACCCCCTGCCAAGTATGAGTGTTATCCTCTAAGCTTGTCCCCATTCCTCGTGGTGGAAGAGTAGGTAGGCACAGTAGGGCAGCTGCCCCTTCTAGGGGTACTGTGGTAGAAGTCACTGACCTGCTGGGAGGAGTCAGTTCCAGCATGAGGACGGTAAAGTCTCCACTCAAAGTCCAAGGTTTCTGTCCTGCTCTGACTTGCTTTCCTTGTACTAGCTTTCCTGGCAGACCCCCCTGTGAAGAGGGGGAGCATAACTGTCTTTCGGTGATCTGGGGAAGAAGACTGTGGACAGCACAATGCAATCTAAGACAGAGGCCCACGTCCCTTAAAACACTAGTTCCTGCCTCCTTCCTTGGGGCGCCTTTCAGAGTTCACTGGAGTAGAGTGAGCCTGGCAAATAGGCCTTCTCCCTCCCTCCTCTCCCTTCTCTGGAGAGATGAGAGTCCTGATGAGGAGGGGGAGAGGGAGCTAGGAGCTTGAGCACCCAGGAATATCACCCACGTCTGCGAAGTATTCAGGGAGCCCGGCGCCTGTGGCTCAAACCTGTAATTCTAGCTAATCACGAGGTTGAGATCTAAGGACTGAAGTTGGAAGCTATTATGGACAGACAAATCTGAGAGATTCTAATCTCCAAAAAGCCAGAAGTGGTGCTGTGACTCAAGTGGTAGAGGGCTAGCTTTGGAGTGAAAAAGCTAAGGGACAATGAATTCTAGTAACACACGCACGCACGCACGCACGCACGCACGCACGCGCGCTGAAGGGGCCCTTCAGCCCTGTGTTAAAAATCATGAATTGAAGGACCTGAGGTTTTTCTGAAAACCTCTTGCCACTTTTGCAACCCCACATTGTTTGGCTGCCTTTTCCTCCCCTTTGGTTCCTTCACCGCCACATCCTCTCAGCATCTGCTTTTTGCCTCTAATAGTGGTGTGGGCACATGACTGTGCTCCAGGCTGAAATGAGGGCAGCAAGGCTGGTGTTCGGGCACTGGACTCCTAACTCGTGGGCTGCTAGTGATTTAGTCAGGAGATGTTGCTGAATGTGAGGTTGGGGGGGAGGTGGCTGCACCCTTCAAGTCATAACTGGTAGGAGACCAAATGGGACTCACATGGCCTTCTCAGCATTTCTGAGTTTGGAGCGCCCCACTTCAGGGACTATCCAGAGCCCCTCACCCTTCCAGACTTAGTTTCCCCATGAAGATGGTGCCATTCCCCCCACTGGGTTTTGTGAGGGAATTTTAGGTGACAGGAGAGTAGGACCCTCAGAAAGAAACGATGGGAGAGCTTGGAGAGGAGGCATTTCTGTGAGCAGATCCCTATCAATATGGTCCTGGCAGTGGGGACAGCCTCTCAGCCTTGCCTCCTAACGGTCTGCTCTGAGAACCCAGCTGGCCCTTGATTTACTCACGCCTCCCTCCACCCTTCCTGAAGCTTCTCTCTGACTCTACTGGGAGGGGACCTTGAGGAGGCACAGAGGCCAAGATAGAAGGCTCCTAGAACTGCCTCCCAGTCTTCCCCAATGAGCAAGGCTGAGGGAAGGGTGGTGTCAGGCAGAGATGAGACTGACCTCCAACTTTGGGAAGGGATTCTAGCATCAGACCCAGCACAGGAAGAAGTGGCTGTCAATCAGGCATCAGTAGCTCATGCCTGTAATCCTAGCTACTCAGGAAGCTGAGGTCTGAGGATCATAGTTGAAGCTAACCTGGGCAAGAAAGTGTGAGACTCTTATTCTAGTTAAATACCAAAAAGCCATAAATGGAGATGTGGCTTAAGTGGTAGAGCACCAGCCTTGAGTGAAAAAGCTAAGGGACAACACGCAGGCCCTGAGTTCAAGCCCCAGGGCCAACATATACATACATAGAAGAGACTGTCCATTGTCTCCTTATGCAAAACCTTTTACATTTTTCTTAAGCTTGGTCTTTGTTGCCTAAGAATCTGGACAATCTGTTTCCTTATGTTTCAGGTGAGGAGACCTCAGTAGGGAAGGTAAATGGCTCATTGAAGGTTGTATTTCTGTGAAGGTTAGGGATTAAGTCCTACCCCTCACACTGGAGTGGTTTTAGTTTGTAGACTAACTTTAGGGGATCAGGATGGAAAGGAGTCCTCTTGCCATCCTAGTCCAAGATCAGGAGCAGATGGATAAAGAGCAACTCACATGGTCCTGGAGGGAGATTTTTAGGGAGAGGTGTGAACACCCCTCTGGGACTCCTCTGTTGTGTCAGTGTGTGAGTTGTTTTGAGCATTCCCTCCATAAGAGAAGACAGCATCCAAGTCCAGAGTCCAGGGGCTGGAGGTGCAGCACACTGGTGCAATGCTTGCCTAGCATGTGTGAAGCCCCGAGTTCTATCCTCAGCACTGAAAAAAGGAGCAAAACTAAGTAGAAAATACTGTGACCACCCCCACTCCACCCAAACCAGCTGTTTCTGCCTTGGCCCTTCAGAACTCAGTGACACGCAGCGCTCCCATCAACAGTGACAGCCAGGGCCGGTGCGGCACGCGTTTCCTCACTACCTACGACAGGCGTTTTGTCATCAAGACCGTGTCAAGTGAGGATGTGGCGGAGATGCACAACATCCTAAAGAAATACCACCAGGTATGGTGAGTCCCGAGCCCGGGTGATGGAGGCTGGGCGGGAGGAGGCAAACGGGCCCTGGGGGGTTTCTCGGGGGGGGGGGGGCAGGTCCTCTCTGGAAATGGCAGATGCTTCCTCATAACCAAATGCTGACTCAGTGCCAGACAGAAGGCTTGTTGCTCATGCCTGCATAACTGTTTGTGGTCTGAGTTGGCAAGCTGTTTTGTTTTTTGTTTTTTGTTTTGTCAGTTGTAGGGCTTGAACTCAGGGCCTGGGCACTGTCCCTGAGCTCTTTTGCTCCAGGCTAGCACTCTACCACTTGAGCCACAGCGCCACTTCAGGTTTTGAATTGTTAATTGGAGATTAGAGTCTCATGGGGACTTTACTACCCAGGCTGGCTTTGAGCCACAATCCTCAGATCTCAACCTCCTGAGTAGCTAGGATTATAAGCGTGAGCCACTGGTGTGCCTGGCAGTGGCAAGTTTTTACACTCTGGCATCTGCCATGCTTCTTCTGAAAGAGGTCCTGGTGGGCAGCAGGGCTGTTTCCTTTCCTGTCCTGACTGTGCACTCATCTGGAACCTGCCTGGGAGAAACAGGAATACCGAGGCACCATTTGGGCGCTTATATAGAACCTGCCCGAGTCCTTTCTCTGGGGTGCCTAGAAGTGATGAAGGGAACCCTCTGTCCCTTGGGGAGTTACAGAGAATCAGAGTGGAGAATCAGAGGCAGACAGCCTAACTGGAAGTTTCACAATGGCTCCAGGGACTGCTTCCCTGACACTCTAATCCTGGATGCATTTCCACTGTGGGGACACTTCCAGTAAGAACGTGGAGCATGGAACTTTTTTTGTTTTTTTTTTGGTGCTGATACTGGGGCTTGAACTCATGACCTCAAGCTCTTGCTTGGCTCTTTTTTTTTTTTTTTGGCTGTGCAAACTCAGGGCCTCCTATGCGTTAGTCAAGCACTCTGCCACTGAGCTCCATCCCCAGGCCTCTTGCTTGGCTGTTTTGCTCACAGCTGGCACTCTGCCACTCGAGTCACTCTTGCTTTTTTTGCTTGTTAATTGGAGATAAGAGGTGTACAGATTTGTCTGCCAGAGTTGGCTTTGAATCACAGTCCTCAGATCTCAGCCTCTGAAGTAGTTGGGATTACAGGTGAGAGCCACTGGTGCTTAGTGGCAGAACCATTCTCTTGCCTGACTGTGCGATCCTGCCTCTGCAGCCCCTCCCTGCCCCTTCTTACGCATTCTCTCTCTTTGCTGTCTCTCTTTCCCTCTCTTCCTTTTTCCTCTCTCTCTCGCTCTCTCCCTCCCTTCTTCCTGCTATTTTGAGGCTTTTTCAGCCAAAGGCTGGTATTCTACAATTTGCACTTCCAGTCCCGCCCTTTGACTTTCTGGTGTTCGTCTGGCAGAGGAGAACAGCGTGTGGAATCCCTTAAGGGCTCTGCACGGCCAACTCAGCTCCGCTCTCACTGTGCCCTGCCGCTGGGGTTGGGGGTGGCTGTCACCCACTGTTAAGTGTGAGGAACGCCTATTACTTCACAGACCCATTTGGAAAACCATTAGTCTCGAGGTGGAATCCTGGGGAGCCAGGGAGACCGCCGTCGATTGGGATACCTCATGCTCCTTAGCCTTTCCTCTCTCCCTGCTTTCCATTCTAGTTCATTGTGGAGTGTCATGGCAACACCCTTTTGCCACAGTTCCTGGGCATGTACCGCCTGACTGTGGATGGCGTGGAAACCTACATGGTGGTCACCAGGAACGTGTTCAGCCATCGGCTCACGGTTCACCGCAAGTATGACCTCAAGGTAATGAGCTAAGCGCTCTGTGTGAGGGAGGGACCGCTTCTTCGCTGGCACAGACCTGGGAAAGCTGGGTGCGAGGCGACTCTAGAGTTGCTCTACCTACTTCCTGTCAACCAGCCGGCCTGAAGTTCAGCTGACCGGGTACCATATGCATGTAACCGTTGAGGCTCCTCCGCGTCTGTCTGTGGGACGCGCACACTCGGGGCGGCAGGATGGGGACAGGCTGTGCTGACACACACTCTGGCACGTGTCCAGGCTGCGTGGCATGACATCACACGAGCATTTCTAGACACGGAGAAAGACATACTTGTGCCTGTGAGCCCAGGTGCTCTGTTGTTCTGGAGCCAGGCTGCTGGACTTCTGTCACCTCACACTGCTGCTAGCACACTGGCTTCCTTAGCATCCCTGCACACCTGTGCTCCTCCCTTCCCAGGACTTCACAGACATGGCTGGCACAGATTCTCTCCTAGCACGCCTGCCCCTCCTCGCTCCCCCCCTCCCCCTGCTCACTTCCTGCTCTCTTCTTAGCTCAGGAAGTAGGCCTGGGGCCTCTGCCCCTTCTCAGGATACACGGGCCTGGTGTCACGTGTCTGGGTGAGCAGGTAACACCATTTCTGCCTGAACACTTACACACTGTAGTGAATTGTGTAGCCACCGCTAGGAGGAAAGTTCTGAGAGGGCGAGGACCATCTCCTGCAGTCCTGTTGCTGAGTGCCTGCCATGTATCTTGTCCATATGGAGGGCTCCAGTTCTGCCTCTTGGCCCCTTCCTTCATCCACCAGCTCTCCCCAAAGACTGGCGCCCCTTTCCTGCTCAAGGAGTTTGCCAAGCAGGACTTCTGATGGCTTTTATCTTTTCAGGGTTCTACTGTTGCCAGAGAAGCAAGTGACAAGGAAAAGGTATGCTGCCAAAGTGTGGAAGGGTCACCTGCAACGAGAAACTCCTTCTGTCAGAAATCCTGTCCGCCCACTTCATAGCCCCTACCAAGCCCAGCACCCAGACATGCAGGGTGTCCTCAGCATGGACTGCCTCTCTAGCCTTCACTTCTGCCCTCATTCCCTGGGTTCGTGTGTGTGTGTGTGTGTGTGTGTGTGTATGTGTGTGTGTGTAACTCAGGGCCTGAGCACTGTCCTTGGCTTCTTTTTGCTCAAGTCTAACACTCTACCACTTGAGCCCCAGCACCACTTCTGGCTTTTTCTGTTTATGTGATGCTGAGGAATCGAACCCAGGGCTTCATGCTTGCTAGGCAAGCACTCTACCACTTGAATCACATTCCCAGCCCCATCCCTGGGTTCTGGCAATGGTTTCTGTGTCACTGTCCAGCCTGAAGCAGTTAGTCTAAGCCCAGCAGGAAAGAGCCTGCGATTGGTTCTCCTTGTCGAGCATACACCACGTGTTGCTGTCCCTGACTTTCCCAAGCCCAGGCCTGTGGTCGCCTATGCTGTGGATTGAGCCGGAGGAGCATCTTGGGCTGAGGACTTTCCCTTCCCTTCTGTGCTGTTCCCCACTCGGGAGTGAGTCGGGCTTGAGTCAGCTGGCCTAACCTAGCTCTGCTGTCCCTCCCCCAGGCCAAGGATTTGCCCACGTTCAAAGACAATGACTTCCTCAATGAAGGGCAGAAGCTGCACGTGGGGGAGGAGAGTAAAAAGAACTTCCTGGAGAAACTAAAGCGGGATGTTGAGGTACTTACTAACCCCTGTCTTGACCCTGGCTCAAAGGGATTGCTCCTGAACCCGCGGCAGGCGCCTCTGTAACCTGCAGAAAAGTGGAATTGACTCCTTTCTGAGAGCCAGACAAAAGAAGGGTGGTAGTGTGAGCCAGGTGAATGCAGGTTAGTGCCCACACCTAGAGCTTGTGCAAGTGGACATTCTGCTGTGTCACTGGAACATTGCTAACCCAGTTTGGAACACTTTTCCCAGTCTCTTCACTGGCCCAATGCCACACCTGCCTCAATCTCCCCTTCTGGCGATGTCCCTACAGGGAGTGGAAGGGCATCCAGCAGCCGAGTGGCAGGCAACCAGCCACTGAGATTGTCCCACCAGGTTCTGTCTGCCTCTGAATCTCCATTTCCCCAGCAAGTTTCCGGTTGTGATGGAACTTCCTGTGGAGCAGTTCCTCTGCAGGAGACAGGTGCTGTCTTCTGGACTCCTGATAACTTAGCATCAACTTTCTTTCTCTGGGCCACCAGCCCAGGGCCTGGTACATACTAGGCCAGTGCTGTACCACTGAGCTACTTCCCCATCTCCAACCTCTTTTAGTAAATGGAGCCGGGTGTGGTGGTTTACACTAGAACTTCTAGCCCTTGGGAGGTTGAGGTCTGAGGATCTCAGGATCTCAGATCCTCAAAGCCAGCTGTGTAGACAAATCATACTTAACGAGCAAAAATCCAGATCTAGAGGCATGGCTCAAGTGGCACAGCGCCAGTTGTGAGTGAAAATGCCAAATGAGCACTTGGGGCCTGATTTTGAGCCCCCCTGCCCTAAAAAACAAAGGGTTTGGGGGTTTTGTTTTGATAACAAAATATACAGATAATTTCTGACTTAAGGTAATTTAAACTTTACAGTAGGATGGAAGTGAAACTTACCCATATTTTGGATTTTGATCCTTACTTAGCTAATGCTAAACAGCAGGAAGCTCTCCTAGTGAGCGGACCTCCTAGTCAGCCCTATGACCCTGAGCAGAACCAGCTCATATTCCCCAGGGTTGCATGCTACTCAATAACTACCTGTGCTCTCTTGTTAAACAGGTGTTGTGAACTGATTTTATCCAGATGTGGGTTAATATAAGTGTTCTGAGTCTACTTAAAGTGGGCTCACCTGTTGATTAGGCATATTAAATGCATTTGTTGTTGTTGTTGTTGTTATTTTTCTTTTTTCCTTTTGGAGGCAGGGTCTTGCTGTGTAGGCCAGGCTGACTTTGAGCTTTCAAATACTCCTGTTGCTGAGTGCTGGGATTACAGGTGTGTCCCACCATCCCCAGCTTTAGATGTGTTTTTGTCTTAGGATATATTCAACGTACAATAGGTCTATTGGGACAAGACACCATTGTAAGTCAAGAGGTGTCTGCATAATATTGATCACCGATCATCATTTTCTTTTTTGGTTATATTGGGATTTGGTCTCAGCTCCTCACACTTGCCAGGCTCTCTACCCTCTACCATGTAAGCCACACTTCTTTATTTTTTGTTGGTCATGGGGCTTGAACTCTGGGCCTAGGCACTGTCCCTGAGCTCTTCAGCTCAAGACTAGTGCTCTACCACTTGAGCCACAATGCCACTTCTGGTTTTCTGATGGTTAATTGGAGATAAGAGTGTTACTGAATTTCCTGCCTAGTCTGGCTTTGAACCACGATCCTCTGATTTTAGCCTCCTGAGTAGCTAGGATTACAGGCCTGAGTCACTTGCGCCCAGCTTGTGAGATTCTTATCTCCACTAAATTACTGAAATAGCCAGAAATGGTGCTCTGGCTCAAGTGATAGAGTGCTAGCCTTGAATAAAGAAGCTCAGAGATAGTGCCCAGGCCCTGAGTTCAAGCCCCAGGACTGGCACACACACCAAAAAAAGGTAGCTTTGAGAGACATTGGTAGGTTCTGTCCATCCTCTGGCCTCTTCTACAGTGCAGGCGTGTCCTTTTTCTTTCCTGAAACTCACTCACCACGGAGTCAGTTGGTCTCAAACTATTCTGGGCTGCTCCTCCATTGCTTGCTCTACCTCTCCCCCTCAGTCTGTGTCCTGACTCTTTCTCTTCACCCTGCAGCCACACTTTCTGCACCATCTCTGCGGCCTCTACAGCTCCTCTGTGGAGCCACAACTCCTGTCCCTGTTCCGTGACTGATGACCCCGTAGACACTGGGCTCTCGGGGCAGACTGTGTCCCTCTTGGCTGCATTTCAGAACTGTGTGGAGAGTTGAGTTAAAGAAAAGCCTAAATTGGGCGCTAGTGGCTCACGCCTGTAATCCTAGCTACTCAGGGGCTGAGATCTGGGGGTTGCAGTTCAGAGCCAGGCCATGCAGGAGAGTCAGTAGGACTCTTATCTCCAGTTATCCATCAAAAAATCAGACGTGGAGCTGTTGCCCAAAGTGGGAGAGCACTTGAGCAAAAAAAGCTCCAGGCCCTGAGTTCAAGCCCCATGACCAACAATAACAACAAAAAAGCTGGAAATGGAGTGACAATTCAAGCGCTTCCCTTGAACACAAAAAGCTCAGGGACAGTGCCCAGGCTCCGACTTCAAGCCCCAGAGCTGGCATTAATTAAAAAAAAAAAATCCAAAAAAGCCACAAGTGGACTGTACCTTAAGTGGTTAGAATGCAGTGACAGGGCCAGGCCCTGAGTTCTAACCCCAGGACCGTCTCTCTCTCTCTCTCTCTCTCTCTCTCTCTCTCACACACACACACACACACACACACACACACACACAAATAAAATAAAATAAAGGAAAGCTTTACTCCCTCTTCTGGATACTGCTGCGTAACTATTCTTCCTCCCATCTTTCCATCTCTCGCCTCCCCAGTTCCTGGCCCAGCTGAAGATCATGGACTACAGCCTGCTGGTGGGCATCCACGACGTGGACCGAGCAGAGCAGGAGGAGATGGAGGTGGAGGAGCGGGCGGAGGATGAGGAGTGTGAGAACGATGGTGTGGGCAGCAACCTGCTCTGCTCCTACGGCACCCCACCCGACAGTCCCGGCAACCTCCTCAGCTTCCCCCGGTTCTTCGGTCCTGGCGAGTTCGACCCCTCTGTTGATGTCTACGCCATGAAAAGCCATGAAAGTAAGCGGGAGCTTGCGCTGCTCTGCCCCCTGGCCCCCTCATTATTGGGCTGGCTGCCCTCTGTCTCCTTCATTACCAACGCTGGCCATCATCTGCCTCCAGGCTCCTGCCTGTGGTCACTGCCTGGAACAGAGCCTCGATGTTCCTTCTGCCAGGTCTTCCTCCCTCTCTCTGCTTGTCCTGGGTAACTGAGGCACAGTTCTACTCTGCTTCAGGGGAAGGGCAAACTTCATGCTCGCACGTGCACACACACACACGCACAGCACACATACACACACACACAGCACACACAGAGAGGCCGATGTCTGTGAAGTCACGTGAGATGGGAACAGGAGAGCTCCTGAGAAAGATCCTCCTTTAATCTCCACTCCAGGAGGGCAGTCTGAGCCTCCCGTTGAAGGATCCAGGGATGTGCTCCAGCCACTCTCGGCCACCTCTTTTCTTTCCTGTTTTGCCACCCACTACAGGCGCCCCCAAGAAGGAGGTCTACTTCATGGCCATCATCGATATCCTCACACCATACGATGCTAAGAAGAAAGCCGCGCATGCTGCCAAAACAGTAAAACACGGGGTGAGTGCTGCCTTGGCGGGGGTGGGGGGGTGGGGGGATGGGGGGGTGCAGGCAGCTCTTGCCTCATGCCTCTCCCCACAGAAAGCAGGAAGAACAGCCTACCTGGCTGCCCTCTTCCCCAGGTGACCAGCACAACTTGTTTTCCCCATCCTCTCTTGGCGGCCTCAGCCCTGCAGTTCCCCCTGGGGCTGCTGGGCAAGCTGTGCCTCTTGTTGATCCGCCAGGAATAGCTTTGTTTATGCGCTCCCTGCTCCCCACAGGCCGGGCTCCTCTGGGCTGGAGGCTGCTCTTCTCTATGGAGGGACCCCACAGAGCTCTAGGGTCTCTGGGCCAGCTGTGCCCCACCTTCCCTCTCACTTGGGCGGAGTGGAGCCAGGACGCTTCTTATGTCCTGTGTGAGGTGGCCTGCCTAACCTAGGGCTCTGATGCTCCCAGAGTCTGGGTAGGGTAGTTCAAAGCCAACCTGGGCTACATAGTGAGACCCTGCCTCAAAAAGAAAGGGGCCAAGGGCCAGTAGCTACTCAGAAAGCTGAGGTCTGCCCAGAGCCAGCCTGGCCAGGAAAGTCTGGGAGACTCTAATCTCCAATTGGCTGCCAAAAAGCTGGATGGAAATGGTGCTGTGGCTCCAAGTGGTAGAGCACTAGCCTTGAGCACAAAAGCTCAGGGACAGCGCCCATGCCTTGAGTTTAAGCCCCAGGACCAGCACAAAACAACAACAGACCAAAAACAAAAACAAAAAAAACACCACCACACACACACACAAAACACAAAACCGAAAGAGTGCAAGAAAAGAAAGAAGACTTTGCAAGCCCCAGGTCCCTCCCTTCCTTGGTTAGGGTTGGGGGGCTGACCTGTACCTGTCTCTTGTCTCACAGGCTGGAGCCGAGATTTCGACTGTGAACCCTGAGCAGTACTCCAAACGCTTCAACGAGTTCATGTCCAACATCCTGACGTAGTTATCTTCTACCTTCAGCCAGAGCCAGATTGCTGGGAAGGGGGTTGGGGTTTGGGAGAGGGTGTATTTGGGCTAGATGGGAGGGTGGGGAGCAGAGTGGGGGGTCGGGAGGGCCTGCGACACTGAGAGCGACTCTAGCAGGGAGGGGGGTGTGCAGTGTGCCACGCTCACAGGATGTGACCTTACCTTCTGCGTACCCTTCATTTCTTCCCCCCCCCATTTGACCCAGGTTAAAAAGGGGTTCCCTTTTTTGGTATCTTGATAACCTTTTGCGATGCCTTGGGGCTAGAGGCAACTTTGGGAAATCACTTGGGTTTTGTTTCTACAATTTCATTGCACCCGGTTTGCTGTGTATAATGAAGTATGTCATCACCTTGAGGCTCTCCCTCCCCCCCCCCATACCTGCCTGGCTCTCAGTTCCCTTTCAGTTCAAGAGGCACCGTCGGGGGGGCGGGGGCCGGCACAAGGGGCCCCAGACAGCAAATGCTGACACCAGCAAGGAGCAGAGGCCAGACACCTCAGCCCTGCCACCTTCCATCCTATCTGGAGTCACGTTAATTTTCTGGAGTATTGTGCATAAGAGCCTCCGCTCTTCCATCTGGGATCCAAGGGAACTGTTCCATCGTTATCTTCCAGTGCTCTTCCTTGCAGAGGAGCACTGCAGGGTGGCACCGATGCCTTGGATGGGAGTCAAGAGATTTTCCAAGGGAACAGGTCCACGCGCATAGGAGACACAGCTGGTTGCGATCACCGGTGGTCATCACCTGAGCCCCAGGTACTCCTGGCCCCTGGAGTTCCAGTTCTGCCAAGCCTGCCTCTTCCTGGCTCAAGACAAACTAGAAAACACCTTTGGCTGTAGCATGACCCTTGTATTTCTGTGGTCATTTCCTTGGGGAAACTCCCAGAAATGAACGTGTCACATGAACTGTGTGCACCATCCATTTCCTTCCTTCTGACCTCGGGCCCAGTCATTTGTAGCTGGCGCATGGCCAGGTACAGAGCCCCACAGGGACCTGTGTGCACTTTGTTGACACACTACTCCAAGCCCCAGCCTACCATGTAGGTGTCTGGCTTCCTGTGCCCATGGTTTCTCACCTGGACAGCTACAGCCACCATGCACCCTGCCTTGGAGTGTGGCGTTCAAGCCTGAGGTCGCTTCTGAGTCATTTGAGGTTGAGGCTCAGAAAATTGAATTTGGAGGCCTAAGGAGTGGTTTGAACCAGCCCACCTCAGAGCTATTTATCTTTGCTCTGCCCCAAACTTGTGGCAGATCTGTGGCCCGCAGGCCTCCTTGGAAGGAGTGAAATCCAAGATTTCTGTTCATAGCCTGATGCCACAGCTGGCCCCCCAGGAAAGAAAATGGCCCTTCCTCTCCAGCCGTGCCCTGGGGGAGATGCAGCCCCCCACCTTCCCGCCTTCTCCAAAGGAACCAGGAAACTGGGATGAGAGATGAGAGAAATCATAGATCATCCCAAAGCTGTGAAGTTGGTTTGTGGAATCGTTTTGGATGAACAGATGGCTTCCTGTGGCTCCCTCCAAAACTGGCCATGCTCAGTGTAGGGAACAGGAACGGGCAGGCTCTGTCTTCCCAACAGAACACTTAGATCAGGAAGGAGTGGAGACGGATTGCTCGGACTTCCCTGGGGCTTCCAGATTGAGAGGAAGTCGCCCCGGAGGACACAGGGGAGGCACCCACGCTTACCAAGAGGGACCCGACCCCCCCCTCCCCCCAACACCTGCAACAGGACCACTGAGGACCACTCGGAATCACATGGCTCCTGGAGAACACAGTTTTGATTTAGGAAAGAGATTATGCAGGAATAATGTCTGGACTTGATTTCTCCACCTCATAATCAAGAGTGCAAATTTGGATGTGCTCCCAGTCAGGCCCAGACATCTGCAGAGCTTGGAAGGCTCTGCAGCCCCGGCCTGGGGGCTTGCAGGCCGCTCTGCATTCGATCTACAATCATGTTGCCATATGTGTATGAAAGTGTAACACAATCTTACCAGTTACTGAGTACCAGGTATCTAACTTGTTTAACAATGAGTTTTGTGGGTTGTTTTTTTTTTTTAAATATTGTTTACATTTTGAGAGGTAGCATTCTGTTTAAAATGCTCTTTTTGTTTTTCTGACAGTATTGTTGATTGGGTCAAAACATTTGAGCTGTGGCTTGATGGATTTTAGGAATTTTTTAAAAGGTCATTCTGTGTGCTCTCTTTAAAACCTTGGGTTAGGCCCTCTAATTCCTTTGGCATTCATTCTTGTTTCAAAGCTATTTATCTTGGTCTCTAAGGAGTTTTTTTCTTTTTGTAATGATAAAGATGTGCTGTTTGGCTTGCAGTCCGAAAGTGAACTGATCCTGTTTATCTGCTCCCTTTTCTCCCACACAATCCCCTTGGGGGGGGAACCCCCCCCCCCCACTAGGCTCTGGGAGGAGCCTCACTTCCCCCCTTTCTCGGGGCTTCCAGGAACAAAGGTGTAAGAATAAGGATGTGGGTGACTGGCTGCAGTGGGTGGGGACAAGGGCAGTATGCCACTCCCATTCACTCGTGACGCCACTTCTTGAGGGGCATCTAGTCACAACTTCTCCCTACTCTCTCCTGGGAAGTCTGTTGCTGAGAAACCCTCCATGCTGGCTGAAGTGCAGAGCTCTGAAAACTCCACCGGCCAATCACTAATTGATGGTCTTGGGCCATCTCTCTATCCTTGAACCACTGAGTCTCTGTGTCCCCACGTCCTGTGGCCTGGGGGTTACAGGACAGGCAGGAAGCCAGCAGTTCCAGAAGCAGGGCTCAGCCTCCTTAATCTAGCTCAGGGGTTACTGGTCTGTGGCTGTTCTCCAGTTTCCACGACAGGCAGCTCTTCCCTCTCCCTCTTCTTCACTTGTCTCTCTGCCCTGTGCTTTAGGCCTGATCAGGTCCCCTGGGTCGTGCTCAGCAGGGTGGGAGACTGGACTCATCCTGGAGACTTTCCCCTCTTCACAGTCTCCCCTGGGGAGGCGGTCCAAAGACCCAGGACTTTGAGTAGCCAATTTCACCCCCTAGTTAATCCACTTGTCATTTCAGATCGAAAAGGAGAACATTAGTGCTCTTTCTCGAGCATTGTGCTATGGAGTGTTAGGACCAGAAGGACCGTGTGCTTAATTAATCCTCAGCGCTCTGGCCGTTAAGACCATGGCTGCCCTCAAGTCTAGAGACTTCACCTTTTTATAGCAGATGCAGTGGGGGGCGCGTCCTCAAAGGGAAATGCTTTTGGACAGCTACCCCAAATCTGCGATCCATCTGTGGAGAGGGGGGTAATGACCTGCCCCTAACCCTCCTCTCAAATGTGCCACTTAGGAAGCGTCCCCGCAAGGGGAAAGGAGACTCAGCTGTTCCTTCAGCAACTTATGCAGACAGGAAGTTAGGCTGGAGAGGAAACTTCTACAAAAGCCCTTGCCTTGTTCACACCTATTTTTGCAAGGAGGTAGGAACCAGCATCTTTAGTGGGAAAGCCAGTCTCAGCACACAGCAGCAGACCAGAGCATTAGACACAATAATGTGAATCAAGTTTGGAGTCCCCTTTTGGGGGAAGCAGAATAAACTACAACCCTACCACATGTGTGACTTCTCAATTTCCCACTGCAGGTTCCATTTTTTAAAATAGGAATTTTCAACCCCCTGTGCTTGTCTAATGTCTGCTTTAAACAGTTCAAGACCCTGTTACTGTTTTAAAATGCATGCATGTTACGATGAAATCTCCAACCTGGGGAAAAAATAAAACTCAAAAAGCTTTGGTACATCTGGTTATGTGTAAGTCCTTTGGAAATGCCCCCCTCCCTTTTCCCAGACTCAAAAGGGTTTTGTTGTTTTGTCAGTCATTGGGCTTGAACTCAGGGCCTGGGCATTGTCCCTGACCTCTTCTGCTCAAGGCTAATGCCCTACCACTTTGAGCCACAGCGCCACTTCCGGCTTTCTGGTGATTAATTGGAGCTAGGAGTCTCACAGACTGCTGCCTGGGCTGGCTTCAAACTGCAGTCCTCAGATCTCAGCCACCTGAGTAGCTAGGATCACAGGTGTGAACCACCAGCGCCTGGCTAATCAAAAGGTTTTGATTGCAGGTGTGTGTGTATGTTTCGGTTTTAGATGCTGTTTGGGCTAAATCACTGTAGGGCTTGAGTTAGGAATGTGGTCAATGACCTCCCACTTTCAGATGCAGTGGGCTGTCTGCCAGCTGCCACTACCACCCCTTCCCCTCTTCTCCCACTTGTGAAGGACGGACAGGCTAGGAGCTACACACCTCAACAGGCTAGGTGGCTGACTTTGGACATGGTACCTTTGTGTAATAAAATCCATAATTGGGGCTGGGAACATGGCCTAGTGGTACAGTGCTCGCCTTGTATACATGAAGCCCTGTATTCCTCAGCACCACATATGTAGAAAACGGCCAGAAGTGATGCTGTGGCTCAAGTGGTAGAGTGTTAGCCTTGAGCAAAAAGAAGCCAGGGACAGGGCTCAGGCCCTGAGTCCAAGCCGCAGGACTGGCAAAAAAAAAGTACTTATGGAGATGTGGTGGAAGTGGTAAAGCACCAGACTATAAGTGAAAAAATAAATGAAAAGAGTGCAAGCCCCTACTATTGGCACCAGAAAAAGAAAAAAACAAAACACTTATGTGTCAGTGGCTCATGCCTATAATCCTAGGTACTCAGGGGGCCAAGATCTGAAGAGCACAGTTCAAGGCCAGCCAAGGCAGAAAAGTCTGTGAGCCGGAAGTGGAGCTGTGGCACAAGTGGTAAAGTTTCAGCCTTGAGTGAAAAAGAAAAAAAAAAGTGTATGGCCCTGAATTCAAGCTTCACAAAAAAGAAAAAAAAGGAGAGGTAAGATAAAACCTGAGTGACTCTGTAGCAGCCTCGCCAGGAAGGGAAAGCTGTGGAAAGCATCAAAAACGAAGGAATGAAAGAAAGGCAATTTTATTTAAAAACGGAAAAAAAAAAAAGTGAACAAACAAATGTGGGTTCTGGGGTGGGGGCTAATCCATTCGGGCCTTCAGCGTCCTGGTGGTGATCTTGTCCTTCTCACTGCACAGGGAAAGAAAAGATGTCGCCAGTTCCTACTTCTGCCTCTCCAGGCCCACAGAGCCGGAGGTGAGGAGAGAAGGGAGGGCTGCTCCAGTCACCAAGCCCACGGGGAAGAGGCGGAGAGGGACAGACAACAGCACCGGGAAGATTTTCACAGGGAGACCCATCCAGGGTAGCCTTTTCCAGAAAATGCTTTGGGCTGGACTGAAGAGTCCTCACAAGGAGTAGGGCCCCCCCCCCAACCCCAGGCCTAGAGAACAATGGCTTGGCAAGGAGGTGTGGGTTCACCTCAAGGACACAAAAGAACCTTGGGATGGTGAACCCCTTTCTCTGTGGAGAGCAGGGGCTGTGCTCTGCAGGGAAGGGTGTACAAGCGTATTGTGCAGTGCAGCTAAGCAGCTGCGGGGGGGGGGGTGTGCTCTCTGTTCCATGCATTCTGGTGATAGCCCCAACAAATGGGGGCCAGGGAGTGGCACCTAGGGGGCTGGCTAGGGGCTGGAACTTGGTTGCTAGAGCCCAGCATGCTGGCTGAAAGAGTTGGGGGGAGCATTCTGTCTGCAGTGAGCAGCTCCCCCAGTGGTAAGCCCCACACAGATCCCCTGGGACTTTGGGGGCAGTGCTAGGGAAGGAAGGAAACGTCCACTGTGAGCAAGGGAGGCTGGAGGTCAGGAGGCCAGCCCCTGGCTGCCACCTGTAGGGAAGCCTGCAGAAGCCCCTTGCTTGTCACACACACCTAACCTAACCAGGGCTAGGAAGAGGGGGTGGTGTGCTTGTGGGGGAGGGAGAGGCTGGTGTCTGCGAAGCAGCTAGAGTTTGCCCACTTATACTCACATGATATGGACAATGACACCCATGCCCGATACCGCATCCCGATCCACAGCATTCAGCATGGCTTGGGAGATGGTTTCAAACAGGTGTTCTGGGTCCTGCCAATGGAAAGGGTCTGGGCTGCTTAAGGCTCTTTTGTTCTGCTCCCCAGCTCCAGGCCCTGCAGTGCCGGGGAGTGATAGCTCACTGCATCTGAGCTCTTTCCTTGAAGGAAACAGACTATGGAAACATGTCACATCCTGAATCTTGTGTGTGTATCTGTCTGTCTGTCTGTGCGCTGGAGCTTAAACTCAGGGTCTAGGTGCTGTCCCCTTAGCTTTTTCACTTAAAGGCTGGTGCTCTGCTACTTGAGTCACAGCATCACTTCCAGCTTTTTGGTGGTTAGAGATAAGAGTCTCACAGGTTTTTCTGCCCAGGCTGGCTTTGTACCATAATCCTCAAATCGTAGTCTCCTGGGTAGGATTACGGGCATGGGCCACTGGCACCTGGCTTTTCAAATCCTGAATCTTCTCCACTAACCTTAGACAAGTGATCAATCTCTTCACCGAATCTCAATTCCTCTTCTGTAAAATGAGAGGCATTTTTTTTTCCTTTTGCTGGTCCTGGGGCTTGAACTCGGGGCATAGGCACTGTCCCTGAGCTTTTATGCTCAAGGCAAGTGCTCTACTACTTTGAGCCACAGCTCCACTCCTCATTTTCAAGTGGTTAACTGGAGGTAAGAGTTTCACACACTTTCCTGCCCAGGCTGGCTTTGAACCATGATCCTCAGATTTCAGCTTTTTTTTTTTTTTGGCCAGTCCTGGGCCTTGGACTCAGGGCCTGAGCACTGTCCCTGGCTTCTTCCCGCTCAAGGCTAGCACTCCGCCACTTGAGCCACAGCGCCGCTTCTGGCCGTTTTCCGTATATGTGGTGCTGGGGAATCGAACCTAGGGCCTCGTGTATCCGAGGCAGGCACTCTTGCCACTAGGCTATATCCCCAGCCCTAGATTTCAGCTTCTTGAATAACTAGGATTACAGTCTTGAGCCACCAGCACCTGGCAAGAATTTCTATTTGGCTCCAACATACCTTTCAGCTGCTCCACAGACTCTCCTCCTGGATGTCCATCCCACAGCACGTCAAAACTCAAGCTGCCGGCCTGGGGATATAGCCTAGTGGCAAGAGTGCCTGCCTCGGATACATGAGGCCCTAGGTTCGATTCCCCAGCACCACATACACAGAAAACGGCCAGAAGCGGCGCTGTGGCTCAAGTGGCAGAGTGCTAGCCTTGAGCGGGAAGAAGCCAGGGACAGTGCTCAGGCCCTGAGTCCAAGGCCCAGGACTGGCCAAAAAAAAAAAAAAAAAACTCAAGCTGCCCCACCATGAGCCTGCTCTCCCCACCCCTTCTCCTCAGCACTGCCCACTCTCCACTTCTACTGTAAGGCCAAGTCCTCTCTTCTTGGCTCTGGCTGCCCTCCTGGCCCCACACTCTTTGCTCAGGACTTCAGCGCCCTCTGCAGGTGACAACTTGTCACAGCCAGCTGTTGGCCTCAGTTCCTGGGGTTTTCAGTGAAGGAAAGCTTGGGAACAACTTGGCCTATGTGCAAGGCCCTCTGAAGCTGCATCCCAGCCTCACCTGGCTGCACACCCTGCCTGCCCTCGCTGCTCCCGGCTGGCTTGAGAAGACCCGAGCCCAGCCTGCACCTCAGCCCTCACAGTTCCTCTTCCCAGCACACTCCATTTTAACCTTGACGTCCACCCCCAAGCCTGGCAGAGGAAAGCAGCGCTCTCGCTCTCCAGGTGAGGCATGACCCCAATCTCTTCAAGTACCTCAACACCGTCTGAGGCAGCTGTGTTAGTGTCTCGCTTCCAAAGGTAATGGAGGCAGGGCCGGGCAGTGATTTACCCATGAACAAAAACCTAAGTGGAGGAAGTGGGGCTACGGCTCAAGCGGTGGAGCACTAGCCTTGAGCTGAAGAGCTCAGGGACAGCGTCCAGGCCCAGAGTTCAAGCCCCAGACGGAAGGGGGGGGGGGGAAACTTGAAAAACTTAAGTGGAGCCGGGGGCTGGTGGCTTACACCTGTAATCCTAGCCACTCAGGAGGCTGAGATTTGAGGATCACGTTTCAAAGCCTGCCCAGGAAAAGAAAGTCTGTGAGACTCTTTTTTTTTTGGCCAGTCCTGGGCCTTGGACTCAGGGCCTGAGCACTGTCCCTGGCTTCTTTTTTGCTCAAGGCTAGCACTCTGCCACTTGAGCCACAGCACCACTTCTGGCAGTTTTCTGTATATGTGGTGCTGGGGAATTGAACCCAGGGCCTCATGTATACGAGGCAAGCTCTCTTGCCACTAGGCCATATCCCCAGCCCACTGTGAGACTTATCTCCAATTAACTACCAGAAAACTGGAAGTGGTGCTGCACACTAGCCTTGAGCAAAAAGAGCTCAGGGACAGCACTCAGGCCCTGAGTTCATGCCTCACAACTGGCAAACCACAACGAAAACCCCTAAGTGGCAGGTGGATTGGGGTTTACAGCCCAGAGCCCCCAGCTTCAGGCCATCTGCCTCACTGCCTCTAGTGCTGCTCTGCTCCGTGTTTGCTCAGTGTCTCTGGGAGACACAATGGGAAGCTAAAATCAACATCTGACCAGGGTCTCCAAACAGAAGGCCATCTTGGGCCAGCCAGCCCTGGCAGGTAAAAATTCCGGAAACCCTTCAAGGAACTCACCATTCCCCTCACTACTGCTACACAAGCATTTTGTTCTGGGTGGCCAAGCATAGCCATGGAGGTTAGGGCTGCCCCCGAGGCCAGCCCTGCCCCGCGCGGCCAACTCACCATGTTGGGTTCCCACAGGGACTCACACATCCCGTACATTTGCTCGGAACAGGTACCACTAACTACAAAGTCGTCAGTCACCATGGGGCAGCCGATGAGGTCTAGAGAGCAAATGAAGGGTTTGAAGGTCTTCGGGTCCAACCCAGCAATGACAGGTTCCGTGTAGTAGGGGCCAAACCTGTGAGGCCAGGAGCAGAGAGAGAAAGCCACACTCAAGACTGCTTACTTTCACACCTAGGGCTGCAGAGATCGGCGAGGGCAGCTCGCCTGCTCAACCCTTTCCCCTCTCAGCATCCGGCAGTGTCCTAAGACTTGTTCATCCTCTGTCCTCTGACACTTACCTTCATATGCCTCTTATTCCTGGCCTCCTTTCCTCTTCCTTTCTTTGGGAATTCTGCCTCTTTCTAATCTTCTCTACTTAATCCAAACTCCTACCACTATTGGATTCTCTTATTTGTACATTATCTGTAATCTTTTTTTTTTTTTTTGCCAGTCCTGGGGCTTGAACTCAGGGCCTGAGTACTCTCCCTGGCTTTTTTGCTCAAGGGTAGCACTCTAACACTTGAGCCACAGCGCTACTTCCAGCCTTTCCTATACATGTGGTGCTGAGGAATCAAACCCAGGACTTTATGTATATAAGGCAAGCACTCTCTCACTAGGCCGTATTCCCAGCCCTATCTGTAATCCTTTAGAAAAAGGATCTGATGCTGGCTAGAGTTGTAGGTCAGTGGCAGAGGCTTGCCTAGTATCTGTGAAACCCTGGGTTTGATCTCCAGCACTAGTGGGAAAAACAACAACAATGGAAATGTAACTATAGGAAGATTAAGAATTCCATGCCAATCTGGACTATGTAGCAAGATACTGCCTTAAAAAAAAAAGAGAAAGAGCTGGGTGCTGGTGGCTCACGCCTGAAATCCTGGCTACTCAGAAGGCCGAGACCTGAGGATCATGGCTCAAAGCCAGCCCTGGCAGGGAAGTCCCTGAGAGTCTTATCTCCAATTAACCACCAGAAAACCAGAAGTGGAGCTGAGGCTCAAAGTGGTAGAGCACAACAGCGACCAGGCCCTCAGTTCAAGTAGTAGGACTGGCACAAAAAGGAAAGAAAGAAGGAAGGGAGAGAGGGAAGGAAAGCAGAAGGAAAAAAAAAAGTCACAAAACAAAGATACTAAGAAGTGAAGACAAGGAGGCCCCTGCTGGCAACCCTCGGTGTTACAGGCCTGTTCTGCTATCCTAGGCTCCTGAGCTCCCAGAATCCACTTACCTCCTCTCATACAAAAGGTTGGCCACCATGCTCATGAGGGTGTAAGGCTTGATCTGCCGGCCTTCCTTTAACTCATACAGGTTTAGCCGGAACTTGAGGCGCTGGGCACTGTGATTGGAAGAGAAAAGTAGATAAGTCGATGCCAAATGTCTTCTAGTGTTCACCCATGTGGGTCAGAAGGAACATAGGAAACCAAAAGCTGCTTTCACACAGCTGGAAGGCTTTCCCCCAGGGCCATCTCGGAGCCCCAGGTTAGGCGCTGGCATGGAGAAGGCCAGTACTGCAGCCACTGGGGCCACAGCAGGGGCTCTCAGGATGACTTCTTTCACCTTCTAGGTGAGGACCTTGGAAGCTAGTGAACTCACTGAGAAGATGCACTTGGGAAGGAGAGGAAGGCTGAGGGGCCTCTCTGGGCTGACAGGAAGTCAGCATAGGACAAAGGGCAGGCTGGATTTGACCCCAGGAAGTTCCACGCTCTTGGCAGTTAACCAGCCTTGACATGACTGTGACAAGCTTCCTCCACTTAGTGAGTGCCTCTCAGCCTTTTAAAGCGTAGGAGCTACTCCTCCTTAGGCTACCAGCTTCCTGTAGTGCACAGGATCCTCTTGAAGTTCCATCCTGATTCTTTTCAACTTTCTTCTTCTGAGTTCTCGTCTTCCTACTTGGCTAAAAATAAGCTTCAACTCTCCAACTACACAGCTTAGCTTTTTTTTTTTTTTGGCCATTCCTGGAGCTTGAACTCAGGGCTTGGGCACTGTCCCTGAGCTGCTTTTGGTCAAGGCTAACATTCTACCACTTGAGCCACTTTCAGTTTTTTCTGTTTATGTGGTGCTGAGGAATCGAACCCAGGGCTTCATGCATGCTAGGCAAGCACTCTACCACTGAGCCACATTCCCAGCTACAGCTTAATTTTAAAATTCTTCTCACACATTCTCTCTCCAGGATCTGCTCCTCTGCAGCTCTCCAGCATCTCCTTAAGAGGTAATTTTAAACATCACCTGCAAGAGCAAAAATCAAAACCAAACAAAAACCCACCCTATCTGTTTGCAAGATGCTTCTAATTGGCACCCCTTGAATCCTTCAAATTGGTGTCGAAATCAAAGTCATCATTTTTCCCTCTAAAGTAGGCCTCCCAACTCCTGTATTTCAGTGCCCATGCTCAAACCAGGAATCACATGGGAAGCATCAGTGCACTGGCCGACAAGCCAGGTACTGGGCAAAATGTTACTGCCACTGTCTCTTAGTATTTCTAGGGGACTGATTCCAGGACCACAGAAGAATATGAAGTTCCAAAGCTGTATTTATATGTATTCACATATGACTTATACAATCTCCTGAGATTTAATCATCTCTAAATTACAATATCTAAAAGCAATGTAAAGGGGCTGGGAATATGGCCTAGTGGTAAAGTGCTCGCCTCGTATACATGAAGCCCTAGGTTCGATTCCTCAGCACCACATATATAGAAAAAAGCCAGAAGTGGCGCTGTGGCTCAAGAAGTAAGTGCTAGCCTTGAGCAAAAGGAAGCCAGGGACAGTGCTCAGGCCCTGAGTCCAAGCCCCAGGACTGGCAACAAAAACAAAACATAAAGCAATGTAAATGCCAGGTAAATTGTTCCATACTATTTAGGAAGTCATGACAAGAAAAATATCTACATAGACACAGTTTTTCTCTCTTTTTAAATTTTTTTTTCTCTTGTTGCTAGAGGTTGAATCGTTCCAATCCTATGCCCAGATTAGAAGGTGACTGAGGAAGAAGCCATGCATTCCCTGTAGCCACCCAAGAGCTCCTGGATGGGCCTCACAGAGAGCTGATCAATTCCATACCTGCCAAGAACACATTTCACTACTGAGCTACAAAGTCCACCTCAATATTCCATGCAAGGGTGATTCAATCTGAGGATGCTAGACCTTTTGATGCAGAGGACTGACTTTACTAGATTAAAAAAAAAGATATAGGGGCTGCTGGGCAAGAGTGCAAGAGTGGCAAGAGTGCTTGCCTCATATACATGAAGCCCTGGGTTCGATTCCCCAGCACCACATATTCAGGAAACAGCCAAAAGTGGCGCTGTGGCTCAAGTGGTAGAGTGCTAGCCTTGAGCAAAAGGAAGCCAGGGACAGTGCTCAGACCCTGAGTCCAAGGCCCAAGACTGGCAAAAAAAAAAAAAAAGGGCTGGGAATATGGCTTAGTGGTAGAGTGCTTACTTAGCATGCATGAAGCCCTGGGTTCAATTCCTCAGTACCACATAAACAAAGAGTCAGAAGTGGTGCTGTGGCTCAAGTGGTAGAATGCTAGTCTTGAGCAAAAGAAGCTCAAGAGTGCCCAGGCCCTGGGTTCAAGCCCCAGGCCTGGCTGAAAAAGAAAAGAAAAAAAAGATATAGGGCTGAGCGCAGGTGACTCGTGCCTGAAGCTCAGGATGCTGAGATCTGAGGATTATGGCTCCAAGTCAGCCTGGTAGAAAAGTCCCCATGAGACTCTTATCTCCAGTAACTACTCAAAAAAAGCCCAAAGTGGCACTGTGGCTCAAGTGATAAAGTATGCTAGCATGTGCCAGGCTGAGTTTAATCCTCAGTAACTACAAAGATGATGAAGAAGAAGAAAAGAAAAAAGAAAAACACCTCCACCAGGTATCAGGGACTGGTATAGGAACTGTAGCTAACCCTGGCTCCTGGCTTCAAAACCCACCCCTACCCCCCCCTCAAAAAAAAAAAGATATGGGTCATGACCTCAATGAAACTTCAAACCCCACCTGTTCCACAATAGCTAAGTAGCCACTAAGCTCAATCAGCAAAACTATCAGAAGCCACATCCTTTGCCTTACTGCTACCAATCACTCCAGCAGAACCTAAGCCTCTCAGAGTCTCCTTTCTCTCAAGTCAAAGAACCACTGTCAACTAGGTAAACAATCTGGCAGTTGTCAGCGTGGGCTTGACTGCTTTGTCTTCCAAATGAACCTTAAGTTCTTTACAGATCTTTGGTTTACTTTAGACAGAAGAGCACTGGGATCCTAGCTGATATTCACGAACTTTCTTCAACAGTGAAATAAGGAAACAGTCTGGCAATACCAGGAAGAGGCTTAAATGAATTTGCGCGCAGAGATGCTTTCCACAGAGCTGGTAAAAGTTGGTTAGGGTACATCTCTGTGTAACTCTGATGTCCACTGGTGATATTTGATAGATGGTGGATATGCAAGTTACTCAAGACACCAGGCAAAGGCTGGTCCAAGAAGAGGCCTGGATGTGCGCAGGGACCCCTGACACTTACACTGTCTGAACGTCGGTGGCGAGCCCGGCCAGGCCGATATACAACCGGTCACCCATGGGAAAGATCTTCTGGAAGTCCGTAGTCACCATCTGGGCCTGGATCCCGAAGCGCCTGTCTGCAGCGATGGCCACACAGTTCTTCCCCTTCATGGCCATGACGGCCCCTCCGTTATAGGACATAATAGACTGGGGTAGAAAAGCGGAGGGACTTAGAGTGAGGAGTCGAAGGCGGCCATAGCCCCCAGCCTAGCCCAGACCCCCGGTACACCGTGTCCTCCCTCCACTCCGGAGGCCAAGAGCTCCCTTCCATCGACCACCGAGCCCTTTCCGCCTCCAATTCTGGCCTCGCCCCCAGCCCCGCTTCTCGATCGACACCTCCGTATTCTTTCCCTCGCCTCCCCCCCTCTCTCACCATGATTGCGGTATAACAGGAGTCCCGGGCCGCCGCTGCAATTACAGTGAACCGGTTCTGGTTCTCCCTGCACCGACGCGCTCGCTGTGTTCTTCCTATTGGCCGATAGGCCGAGGCTTCCTGACCAATCGGGCTTCCTATTGGTCCTACATCCCGTCAATCAACAACCCGGGTAGTTTGGCAGAGAGAAGCGGCGGAGGCGGGTGGGGGGGGGGGGGGGAGAGCGGAAAGTGAAAAGTCACTCTGAGTGCGGAAGAGCGTCGCGTCGCCTTGCATGCCGGGATCTCGGAGGACCTAGACTCGGCTGTGGCGGCTGGGGGCGGGGCCTGCGCGCACGTGGGCCGCGCCTCCTGCTGCGGCGCTAGGGTTCTTCCGCGGCGTCAGGCTCGCTGGCTTCGGTGTATTCACTCTACAAAGCCTCGCCGAGCGCTTAGCGCCGTGGAGGCGAGGGGTGGTCCTGACCTTTGGGATCCCCTTGCAGGTTGACCTCATGTAAACCTCAGGTCACCTCTCGAAAAATGAGCACCCCGAGCCGAGGAGAGTCAGTGCCGACCTCTCAAAAGAGCCGACGAGAAGCCGATTTGATCCTACTCATCCCCACGTTCCTCACCTTCCGTTCCCTAGCCCCGCGGCCGCCCTCGGGCCTGCATCCGGCATCTTAGCCGCGTCCCACGGCCTCATTCCGAGCGGCCGTGGCAGCCCCGGCGCCACGTCAGCCTCGCTCCCATTGACTCGGCTTTCGGCAGCAGCGCTAGCCATCACCGTCTCTGTGGCGCAATCGGTTAGCGCGTTCGGCTGTTAACCGAAAGGTTGGTGGTTCGAGCCCACCCAGGGACGCGTGGCATCCCCTTTTAAAAAAAATTTTTTTTTTCCTCCTACATACGGGTTCGATCACAGTTGTTCAAAAGCCAGATTTTGTAATTAAATGGCAGAGGCGACACTTTTTCTACAACACGGAAAAGCCATAGTGGTTGGAAATGTGTTATTTGTGATAGGATGAATTGTCCCCAAGTCAGATTACAAGAATGCTAGGTTTTTTTTGTCTCTACAAGCAATATATTTTGCGGGTTTGTTTTTTTTACATTAAAAATTAATTTGCAGTGTAGGTTGGACTGTTTTTCATTGTCTGTCTCAGTGGATTTTTACAGACTAGAAATATTACATCTGGAACGGAGGGAAAGCAAGGAGAGAGAGAATGGCAAGGACAAGGTGAGGGATAAAAAGGAGGGGGAATGGGAGGGGGAGACCCCAGATGTAATTTAGAGACAAAGAAAGCAGGGACATAACTTGGCACACCCCAACAAAATGAGGAGAGGGAAAGAAAAGAGAAGCATTTAACAGAGACACCCCCCCCCCAAAAAAAAAACACCCCACAACAAAACAAATACAGCAGTGAGGATAGGCAGGTAGAAGGTGATACTAACAAAGGACTTCGCTTTGGAAGTAAGAGACACAGGGGTAAAGCTATTCTGGAAAGCACTGCTAGAGGCTCCCTCTCCTGTTTTCGACACCATTTTTAAAGGGATCCTCACACTAGCTCTTGGTAAGCGGTAAGCGCTGGGATGGGCCACCTGGATTTCCCAGTTCCCTGCCCTCTGAAAGTCTCTAGTCTGTGACCCACACATTGACTTTATGATTCCAGAATTGTCAGCTGGGAGGCCACGTGTGAGAGACAAAGTCTAGGGGAAACCCCTGCACTCTCCAGAGATTGCTGGGTCCTTCCTAAAGCAGAGAATACCCAAGGACTTAAAACCGTCCTCTGTGATACTGACCCTAAGGAGGCCTCTTTTGGACATCCTCTCCCATGTTCACCTACGCTCAGCAGTGCTCACAGGCCCGTGGGGATGAGCACGGAGAGACACAGGGTCCTGCGGAAGCCAATGGGACAGGTGGTGCGTCTCTCCAGGTTTGTCCTACCGGTGTCTAGTGAAGTATTTGACATTGTGGCACATGACAGGTGTGTCTCTAAGCGGCTCAATAAACACAGGGAGACCAGAGAATTTCAGGTGTCCTAAAGGCTGGCTCAGGCTTCTTGTGAAAAGCCACAAAGGCCAGCGGTGTGAGAGGCTGGTCATCTGGGTTGGAAATGATTTAAGTTGAAGTTTTATATAGGTAGGTAGCACGGCCTAATTTAGCAAACCCTTCCCCATGGCTGAGAAAGAAGTGAGGTGGATCACGGCTCCCCGCTTAGCTCAGTGGCCCCCGGGGTCCCCCTCTGGATTAGGGATAACCGAGGAAGGCCGATCGATCCCCTTACTGCGCGCTGCTGTTCCCCCAGAAGGGTAGCACCTAGGTTCTGGGTCTTCTAGCGAATAGAATGGCGGGGGTCGGGGTGGTCCCTGGTGTGCTCCCCTCCAGGCGGCGGGGTGCGGGTGCCCGAGTCTTCGCGGGCAGGTGGCCAGACCCTGCCAGGCCTCTCCCGCCAGTTCTCACAGCCACCTCCCGGGGCGGGCGGACATCTCTCCCGCCCTTCCTCCCCGCCCCAGTGTGGGCTGCGGCCGGGGTCACCGGGCGGCCAGTGCCCTGGGGGGGGGGGCCGCGATCCGATCCGCCCTCCCCCTCCTTCAGCCCCCCCCCCCCCACTCTGCCCCTACGGGGAGCCGGAGGTGTAGCCCAGGCCGGCGCTCCGGGACTCGGCCAAGATTCGTTTCCGAACTCGAGCCAAGCCACCGTCTGGGCACTTAATGGCGCTTCTGGCCAGATCCCCGAGCTCTCGGGAGGGACGGTGACGGTGGCCATCCCTCCTCATCCATCGCGAGTAGCGAACGGGCGGATCGACCGTCCTAATGAGGCCCCACGGCAGGATCGATCCGCTCCCTCGGCGCCGGCGTCCCGCTTTCCCGAGCTCTCCGCCCCCCCCTACCCCTACACCCTGGGCTTCCAGTTCTCCCTCTCCGGCCGGAGGCGCTCGGGGACCTGAGCGCGCGCTAGGTGGGGCCGAGGGCGGCGGCCGGAGCCCCCATCCCCTTCCCGGCGCTCCCCGGGCTCCGCTCGCTCGCCGCGATTGCCGACGGGGACGCACGCCGTGGCTCGAGTCCGAGCGGGAAGTGCGGGAACCCGTGCCCGCTGGGGCCCGGAGCGCGCGGGCCGTCCTCGTGTCCCGGGGCTGAATTTCCTACTCGGCTCCGGGCTCTCCCCATTCAGCCAGTTATTGTGTCCCCCGGCCCGGCGCCGGGGGGCTCGTCTTCGCCTCGTCTCCCCCACCCCTCCCCGCCCCGGGTGGCGTTCCATTCTTCCCCGCCTGGGCACGCGGGGTGCACGGGCCTGCACGCCCTAGCAAACCGGGCCCCCCGCGGGGGAGGCCTCCTCCTCCTCCTCCTCCACCCAGGTTCCCCTCCCCTCGCCCCCCCCCGGGGGGGGCCTGGCTGCGGGCGGGGAGCGGGCCGGACGCGCGCAGGGTCCCCGCGGGCCGTCCGTCATGGGAAAGGAGTGCCGGCCGGAGTGAATGAAAATCTCCCGGGCCCGTCCGTGGCTGGCGGCGCCGAGCCCGCCCGCCGGCCCGAGCCAGGGTGTATGTGGGTGTGTGGGGGGGGGATCGCAGGGTCCTGGGGGGCGGTGGGGTGCACACATGAGGGGGGGGAAGGGGATATGGCAGAAGGTAACCGAGGTGGATGTATCCTGCAGGCCGACGCGTGCTGACGGGCGGGAGCGGGGGGGGGGGGGAGGCGGAGAGGAAGAGGAGTCTCGCCGGGGGGTCCGGGGGAGCCCGGGACTCCGGGGTGCGTGTGCGCGCGCGCGCGCACGCGCGCGAGGGGTGGGGTAGGGGGGCGCGGCCGCGCCAGTCTCTGCCCTCCCCTTCCCCTCTCCGCAAACACCCTGAAGGAATGAGGTCACGTGACGACGGGTGGGCGGGGCCTGCTCTCGTCTGGAAGAAAAAAAAAAGCCATCTTGTCTCCCCCCCCCCCCCTCCTCCTCCTCCTCCGGCCCCTCCCCGCCCCCCGCGTCCCTTCCCCTCCCCTGGTCTCCCTCCCACCCCCAGCCGTTCGCACAAACTCCTTTCTTACCGTGGGGTGCTCCCCTCCCGCCGCCCGAGCGAGGGACGCGGCCGCGGCCCCCCTCCCCTCCCTTCCTTCCCTCCCTCCCTCCCACCCCCCCTCCCCGAGACCCGCCGGACCCCGGACCCAGGTAAGCGGCCGCGGGCTCGCGCCTCCTTCCCTTCCAGGGCTCCATCCCCTGGAACCATCTGGGGATGGAGTCGGGGTGTGTGTGGGGGTCCTCTCCATCCTTCTCCCCGCGCACCCCCGGGGGAGGGGCCCGGTCCTGGCTCGCGCCGTCCGCCAGGCTTCTCCCCCCCCTCCTCCTTTTTTTTTTTCTGTCCCTTTTTTCTTTCCTCCCTTCCAAGATGGCCGAAGCGGATTCCCCCTGCGGACGAGCCGGCGTCTCCCTCGACCACCGCCTCTTTGTGCGGCAGCCCCCCCGGTAGACCTTGCTCCCGAGGGAGCGAGGGGGGAGGGTCCCGGCGGCCCGCGCGGGGTGGGGGTGGGGTCTCGCACCGAGGTCCACCCCCCCCCCACCCCCCCCCCCGGCTCCGGCCGCGCTGCCCCTCTCGGGCCGGGCAGACGCAGAGGCCGCCACCCCCGGGGGGGGACGACGCGGGCGTGCGAGCCCGGGGTCCCCCCGCCCGCGTCCCCCCGGGCCGCCCCGGCGGAGCTCCTTCCCGGCACCCCTCCTGGGGGCCCCCGCCGAAAGTTTGGCTCTCGGGAAGGAGGGAGTGGCCGCCGGGTCACCGGGTGCCCGAGCCTTTGACCCGGGCTAAGCCTAGCCAGGGGCGGCGCCTGGATCCGCTAACCTCCCTCCCACCGCCATCCGGGCGCGGGGAGGGGGAAGGCTCTTATCCACGGGGGGGCCCCCACCACCCTTCGTCCCCACACCCAGGCCTTCCCCTTCCAGCCGGGGGAGGCCGGGTCTGGAGGCCCGCAGACTCCCCCCTGCCCCCGCCGGCCTCCGCGGGGCGTCCCGGGAGCCCCTTCCTCTCCTCCCCCCCACACCCCCCTCTGGTCCGCCTGGAATTGCTCCCGAGTTCTGAGGGGGGGAGGAGGTAGAATTCCAAGTTTAAATACGTTGAGGTGTTGCCGGGAGTTTCCTCGGGGTCTTTGTCTCCCCAGGCCCTGGCCCACCCCTCCAGCGCCACCCCTCTGGCTGCCTCAGTCTCTCCCGGTGGGGGGGGGGTCCCTCTCTGGGGGAGGGGCGCCTCCAGCTCATCTCTCACTGTCCTGGGCTTCCTGCTCTGGGCCTCTTGCAGTTGGTGGTATTCCCGAAGCTCGTTTCTCTCCTTCCCCTCCGGTCTGCTGCAAGGTGGCATTACTTGGAGGAGCATAAAGCCACTTCTGTTGTCGCGTTTTGGTGGAGAGGTTCCCAGGGGTTCCCTGGTTGGAGGACTCAGACATGCGTTTGGAATGAGGCAGGAAACACACTCCAGGGGTCTAGACCAGGCTTAGCCAAGTAGGGCTCAACTTGGAGTCTTGGGAGGTGAGCAGGAAGGGGCCTCTCTGAGATCTTGGTTGGTGGAGCTGTTGCCATGGGAATGGAGAGAGCCTGTACAGGAAGAGGTTATATCTTTGTGCAGGTCAGATGCCCACCACAGGTCCTCCGGCCTCTGGCTCTGGAGTGCGAATGGGAGCTGAAGTGCTTTTGTTGCTGGAAGAGTTGTAAATTTGCTCTGGGAGCAACTAGGTGTGCACAAAAGGCTAGTGTGTTGGCAGCTCGGGTTTCAGGCAGGGAAGTGATGGGGTGGGTGGAAATGGTTTGTGCATCTGTCAAGTGTGGGTCTGGCTTGAATCTGGCTGAGTATGTGGTAGGGTGTGTCTGGCCAAGTGTCTGTCTGGCGTGCTTGTTACCACATTTATCTGGCCTTGCGCGTTGTGTGAAAGATGAAGGGGGTGTGTCTGGCTCTGTGCAGTGTGTTGCTCAGTGTGTACACTTCGGGGTTTTGTCTTTGTTTTGACCTTAAGAGGCTGAGAGATGGGGGAAGCCCAGCCATAGGAGGCTGAAGGCCTTTTTCCATGCTGGGGGCCTGTGCCAGCATCAAAGATCAGGGAAAGCTGAGGTTCACCGAGTCCCAGGGCAGAGCTCCATGGTCCCAAACACATATATGCAATCCACAGGCTTGCATGAAGTTGGGTCCACGAAGCAATGTGCAGACCCAGAAGCTGAGTTTTACCACTACCCTCTGGTTGGCTTTGCTTCTGTGGAGCTTCCGTTCCCCATTCGATACCGTGGAAATGGTAATAGGTGATTAAGCTCTGCCTACTCTTCCTCCTTGGTGATGGTCATGTTTCAGCCAGCTGTAACTTCCTCCAGAAAACCCACAAAGTGGTTGCTGCCAATCCAGGCAACTGTTCTTCTTACCTTTCTCCTAGTAGGTCTCCGTGAAGTTAGTTCCTCCAGGTTTCTTAGTTCCTTAGGTGAATGAGAGTCTTGTCTCATGCCCTGGATGCCCAAGGAACAGGATGCAGGCACATTCTTGTCCTGGGACTGCCGCTGCTTTGCTATTGTGACCTTTAGACTTACTTCTGAGTTTCTTCATTTGTAAAATGAGACGGTAGAAGACAAGATGCTTGTTCATTTTGGTTTTGAGACAGGGTTTCCTTATGTAGCCCAGGCTGGTCTTGAACCCATGATCCTCTTGCTTCAGTATAGGTGCACTTATGCTGGTACTGGCGCTTAAACTCGGGGCTTGGGCATTATCTCTTAGCTTTTTCGCCGAAGGCCAGCATGCTTCCACTTGCGCTCTACTTCCAGCTTTTTGGTGGTTAATCAAAGAATCTCATGGAGATTTCAGATGTGAGCCACTGGTGCCTGGCTTAAGATGCTTTTAATATTCCATCCTATTCTATCCTGTGCCATCCACCTCTGCTAGTCTAAGCATCAAGATGTGACCTTAAATGGCTCTCCCCGAGTCCTGGATAGTCCCTAGTGAGCAGGCCTCCCAGGTTTCATTTGGAAGAAAGGCAGGGCAGAGTACTGTAGCTGGCAACCGGGGAGTGGCCCAGGGACCTCTGGGTTAGCAGGTCAGCTTGAAAGGACCCGGGTGCTCCTAATGATCAACAAGTTCTTTTCACACCTGGGGCTTGGGGGCTGGGGCAGAAGATGTAAAAGACCCAGCTTGGCTGGGGGAGACTGTGCTCCACTGTGCGGACATAGTTGAGCTTGGTCTGTCAGTCTCCCTCCCCATCAAGCCACTTCCAATCCCCCCATTTTTGCATTTTTTTTTCTTTTTTTGGGGCAGGGAGAGGAGGGGTCAGTCCTGGGGCTTGAACTCAGGGCCTGAGCACTGTCCCTGAGCTCTTTTGCTCAAGGCTAGCATTCTGTCACTTTGAGCCACAGCTCCTCTTCAGGTTTTCTGGGGGTTAATTGGACATAGGAGTCTCACAGATTTTCCTGTCTGGGCTGGCTTGGAACCACGATCGTCAGATCTCAGCCTCCTTCCCGAGTGGCTAGGATTCCAGGTGCGAGCCGCCGGTGCCCTTCTGCTTGTTGAGATCTGTGTCTCCCGCTCTTTCTTCCTCCGCCTCTCCCCTCCTGCAGTGGCAGCTGGGCATGGTATCCCAGCCATTGCCTCTGAGGGAGAGCTGGGTCTCCAGTGTGGGGCCCCAGGCCTGGGCCTGGGGAGGAGATGCTCTGGCAAAACCCAGCTCCTGTTTGTAGTTGCTTTTGGAACCTGCTGGCAAGGCCTGCAGGTAACCATGGCAATCAGGTAAGGAGCCAATCAGTGCTTCTCTCCACCCCCAACCCCAGAGGTGGCTCTCTGAGGCCCCTGGGGATTGGGAGGGGGAGCCGAGAAGCTCCTTACTCAGAGGGGACACAGAGGAGCATTTCATGCAGTAGGCAGCTCTTTGCCCTGCACCCAGAAAGGCCTGGGGGCTGATTGTGGTCTGAATCCTCACCAGTGCAGGGGAGGAGAGAGTGAGAGTGGGACCAGTGAGATCCCTGTGTGTCCTTACAACTAGTGTCTGTTTTTCAAGCACAGAGAGTGTGAATGAAGTGGCTAAGGCAGTGTGAAGAGCCTGCAGTTTATGTGTGTGCGCACACACCTATGCCTGTGTATGGTAGAGAGATGGGTGTTGTGTGGGCATGTGTGTGTATATAAGAGAAGCGGGGCATTGTGCATGTTTCTGTGGGAAAGAAATGGGGTGTGACGTATGCATATAAGAGAGATGCACATTGTGAATATGTGCACACGTGTTCGGAAGAGAGATGAGGCATTGTGTGTGCACATGTATGCATGCACACATGTGTGTGTGAGAGCGATGGACTAGAGTATGTGTGTCCACGTGTGCACACGTGCATGTATGGGAAAGATGTATGGGGTGAGGTGGACCTCTAGCCGCCTGGACCCCATAGGGGGCCTGACTATAACATGTTTTATTCCTGGCTCTGCATGCACACGCACACATACGTGGGTACATCTAGACACAGACATGCACAGGGCAAGCAGTCACGTGACACACCAGGCAGCCCAAGACAGCACACGGTGGATATCCCACACACTCAAAGAGACAACCACTTGGAGTTTGTTCTGTCCTTCGGATGGTTGTAATAATATTTGGGAATCTTGCCAGGGACCATGTTGCTATGGAAACAACCAAACAGTGGAGTAGCCGGCAGCCTTCTGCGTAATTGTGAAGGGGAACCCACGCAAGGAGACTGGCTGAGGCCATCTTCATCGGGTGGGAACCCCTTTCTTTCCTTCAGTGGGTCTGCAAGCTTTGAGGATAGCTGCCTCTTCTGGCTGACTCTTTGCAGGCCTGTTTTCTGTCTGCCCTGAGACTTGGGGTCTGTCCCTTGTCTGGCGTGTGTGTGTGTGTGTGTGTGTGTGTGTGTGTGTGTGTGTGTGTCTCTCTCTCTCTCTTTCTCCCCCCCCCCCTTTTTCTCTCTGTCTCTGGCCAGGTGCCCTGGGCCTCCGTTGCTGCTTGGGTCCTGGCCAGCCTCATCTTAGGGTCTCTATAGAAACTGCTGATCACGGCTGTGAATTTCTTATCCTAGAAAACCCAGTGTAGCAGCTTTAGAAATCTTTCTGGAAGAGAGCAGGGTGTGCATGTGTTGTAAAGGAGCTATTGGGGCTTGGCCATCTTCCCTAGCCCCTCCTCTGGGCTTCTACTCTGGGAATGGAAGAAAGGAGGCCCTGCTACGCCAGGGCCAGCCTGGGACTGACCTCTGCACCTAGCAGGTGCTTGGGAAGCTAGAGACAATACGTTCTGCCCAGCATGTAAGAGAGCTTGTGGTCTGGCGCTTGACCCGCTTGACAGCCCATGGACAGGTCACGGGCATGTCCGTAGGGCAGGAGGTGGTGGGAGGTTGGCAGTGCCCACATGAAGAAAGTCCTGTGTTATGCATGCAAGGGGAGGTTCTGGAACATGTGCTCATAGGCACTGCACAAGTGTGTCAGCACAGTGTGTGTATGTGCAATTCCCAAGACCAGGCAAGAGCAGCCTTTTTGCCCAGGCCATTTACTGAGTTACCTGTGGAGTTCAGGGTTGGGCCTGGGAAGAGGAAGGAGCTTTGTGTCCCCAGCTGGAAGCACACTAGGACCATCCTTAATATTCCCTGCCCAAGTGTCAGGGTCGGAAGCCAAAGGGTAACATCTGATGCACCTTAGGGAACTGTGGGGACAAACAGCCAGAGGACACACCCCTTCCAAAAAGGGCAGACAGCCTGCACCCTAGGATTTCCAGGGAAGGCTACCTGAGGGGTGAGAAGCCTTGGCCACTGGGCAGAGGGTCGAGGGAGCAGTGTGATGTGTTTTTTCTTCCCTTCTTTCAAGGCAGTGGCTTCTTTATCTAAATTTCCTATAGTTCCTACTACATCATGAGTGACCATTTGAGTGGATCTAGGGTGGGAACAGAAAGATTTTTAAGCCCAGGGCAGGTGGCTTACTTCTATAATTGCAGCCACTTAGGAGATCTGAGGATCATGGTTCAAAGCCAACCTGGACAAAAAAGCTCATGCAACTATTAGCTCCAATTAACCAGTGAAAATCCAGAACTGGAAGTGTAGCTCAAATGGTATAATATCACCTGTGAGCAGAAAAGGCTGAACAAGAGCACGAGACCCTGATTTCATGCCATAGTGTGTATACACACACACACACACACACACACACACACACACACACACACTGCTTTCTTCCATATTGCTGTCTCCCCACTCCCTCTTGGAAAGTTGGTTAACACTTCTTATAGTCTGACTTCTATCTTTCCTGCCCTTGTTTCTCAAAGGTTACATGGAGATCAAGCCTTGGTATTGGTTTTTAAAAAAGAAGGTTGGGCTGGGAATGTGGCTTAGCAGTAGAGTGCTTGCCTAGCATGCATGAAGCCCTGGGTTCAATTTCTCAGTACCACATACACAGAAAAAGCCAGAAGTTGCACTGTGGCTCAAGTGGTGGAGTTCTAGCCTTGAGCAAAAAGAAGCTCAGGTACAGTGCCTAGGCCGAGTTCAAGTCCCAGGACTGGCAAATAAACAGGTAGTTAGATGTCTAGATAGATAGATTTAAAAAAAGGTTACGTGGATCTCCCAAGCCCCTGACACCCAGTCAACAGTCAGAGGGACAGAGAGAATAGCTGTGTACCTGCCTCCGGTCCTACTTTGAAGGCAGAGAAGGGCTTGGGCTCAGGGAGGGCTGGTGCGAGAAGGGCCGTGGGATTGCTGGGTTTCTGATTCCACTTCCCACTTCCCAGGGTGAACATTCCGGTCCCTACCCCCAACCCCGGCATCATGCACCGGACCACCCGGATCAAAATCACGGAGCTGAACCCTCACCTCATGTGTGCCCTGTGTGGGGGGTACTTCATTGACGCCACCACCATCGTGGAGTGCCTGCATTCCTGTGAGCTGGGTCCAGGGATGGGCAGCCTCTGTGGCTAGGCACTGCCCCTGTCCTAGAGAGCAGACACTGCTAGGGTTGGTCACAAAGAGGCTGCCTGGGAAGAACAATTGGGAGGGTGTGTGAGAGAGCCTAGAAATTCATCTCCAGGGCTGTGTGACATTTCACCCCCTCAATATTTGGGGTTCATTTGTGACTACACTCTTTGAAAGAGGTCAGGGACCCGAGGAGGTAGCTTCACAGGGCCCATTCCCTGCCCCACCCCCCACCCCCCCAGATGGCTATTGGTCGTTTGAATAGGCCTGAGCTGCCAGGACATGGCAGAGAATTCCTGACTCTTGAGTAGAGGTGTGGGAACTGGGCCTGAGCTAGGGACGGGGCTCTAACTGTCCTCTCTCCACACCCCAAGTCTGCAAAACCTGTATCGTGCGCTACCTGGAGACCAACAAGTACTGCCCCATGTGTGACGTGCAGGTTCACAAAACACGGCCACTGCTGAGCATCAGGTGGGTCCCTTCCCCTCCCGGCTTTCTCAGCCAGGCCCCTGGTCTCCCTCCTGTGCCTGGGCGCTGGGTCTGTAGAAGGAGCGGGGAGAGGGGTCCCTTCCTGGGGCAGGGTTGCTGACGCACCCCTGTGCGTTCTTCCCTAGGTCTGACAAAACCCTCCAAGATATTGTGTACAAATTGGTCCCTGGGCTTTTCAAAGGTATTTGTGCGCCCTGCCTCCTCCCACCCATTGCCCTCACTCCGGGCCTGTGGCCCTGCCTCACTGCTTCCTCCTTCCAGATGAGATGAAACGGCGGCGGGACTTCTATGCAGCATACCCCCTGACAGAAGGTGAGTGTGCTCTAGCCGCGAGGGCCCCTCTCACCCTCTACCCAGCCACTCCCTGCTGGAAGCTGCAGCTCAGAGGGTGGCTGGGCTCACCCTGTTGGTCACGTGACACCCTAGGTCTTTGGTGGGGCTCCTCATCTTCTGCCAAGGCGTCTGAGCTGTGTCCTTTTGCAGTCCCCAATGGCTCCCATGAGGATCGCGGGGAGGTCCTAGAGCAGGAGAAGGGGGCTCTGAGTGATGATGAAATTGTCAGCCTCTCCATCGAGTTCTATGAAGGAGTCAGGCAAGTCTGGCCCAGATGTGCCTCCATCCCCTGGGAGTCCTGAGGACCATGCATTGGGGGACCCTGCCTGGCCCACGGAATCTAAGCTTCCTTCCCTCGTCCAGGGACCGCGAGGAGAAGAAGAGCCTGCTGGAGAATGGAGATGGGGACAAGGAGAAGGTGAGTGCTGGAACTTGCCCGGGCGTGGGCGGTGGGTGGTCTGGGGCTGGGAGTGTCCTGGGGCAGAACCCCGCCAAGTGCCTTATCCCCCCCCCAGACAGGGGTGCGCTTCCTGCGATGTCCAGCAGCCATGACCGTCATGCATCTTGCCAAGTTCCTCCGCAACAAGATGGATGTGCCCAGCAAGTACAAGGTGAGACTTCTTGGGCCTTTTCGGTGGGTGTGGCTGTGGTGGTGGGAGGTGTCTAGGGAGGTGTCTAGTGATGAGCACCCCAACCCTTGCTCAGGGCTAGCCGGGTGTCTGGTTGCATAACTGAGCACGGCGGAACCCACAGTCAGGGCAGGACCATTTGTTGAAGTCAGAGCTTGGGACCAAGGGGATGTGTCTTAATACTCATACTTGTTCACTAAGAACTGTGAAAGAGGTATGTGTGCAGAAATACAGGCCACCTGGCTGTGGGAAGCCAGAGGAGCTGGAGGACGGCTGTGCTAGGGTCCCTGGTGAGCTTGTCAGAACACAGTCGGTTCTGCATTTCTACCAGGCTCCTGGGGCTGCCGAGGCCGAAGGTCCATTGGAAAGTTGTTTTACGTGAAGCCGGGGTCTCTGGGCTTTGGTAGGGAGGTCCTCCAAGTCACAGAGGTGACAGCCAGGGTCTAGGGGGTCCTCCCATCTTCCTCTAGGCAACCTGCAGAGAGAAGAGGGTTGGCACCCCTTCCTACCTGGTGGGGGTCAGGACAGCTCTGGTGTGCAAGTCATCCGTTGTGTAAACCCAGAGTAATGAGGGGCCAGCTGTAGTCTGTCCCTCCTATGGCCTCATCTCCAGCCTCTGAGTTACCAGCCTGGTGGCCTCTGCACTTGGCCAGGTTCACAGCGCCCACCCCTCCCCCAGGTGGAAGTCCTGTATGAGGATGAGCCCCTGAAGGAATACTACACACTCATGGACATCGCTTACATCTACCCCTGGCGGCGGGTGAGCTGGTGGGGCGTGTTCAGGGTGGGGTAGACAGGAAGGTCACCCCCACAGGGCCTGGTATTGGTCTTGGGCCATGGTGATCACGTGGCACCTTGTTCTAGCCCAGTCCACCCCTGGGCATGTCCAGGGTAGCCTGTCCCAGGTGGGCCAGTTTCTGAGCCATGTCTTGCTGACTTTGAGGAGAAAGGGCGCCCTTGGCCGGTCACTTGCCCAGACTTGGGATCGGAAATAGGGGTGGCTGCTCTCCTCATTCCGTCTCCTTCCTCCTCTGAGTCTGTGTCCAGGTGTCTGGCTTCGTGTGTCTCCTGGTTCCACCAGTTCTCAGCTCTGGGCACTGTGGGGAAGGGCTGGGTGCCTCTCTGGGTAGCCTTTCTCCTGACATGCTCCCTTGCCTCGCCTCTCTCCTCTCTCCCGCCACAGAACGGTCCTCTCCCTCTCAAGTACCGCGTGCAACCCGCCTGCAAGCGGCTCACCCTGCCCACCGTGCCCACTCCCTCCGAGGGCACCAACACCAGCGGGGCTTCAGAGTGTGAGTCAGCCAGTGACAAGGCTCCCAGCCCGGCCACGCTGCCAGCCACTTCCTCCTCCCTACCCAGCCCTGCCACCCCCTCCCATGGATCCCCCAGCTCTCACTGCCCTCCAGCCACCCACCCTACCTCCCCCACTCCCGCGTCCGCAGCCAGTGGGGGTACCACAGCTGCCAACGGGGGCACCTCAAACTGCCTGCAGACGGCATCATCCACCAGCAGGGGGCGCAAGATGACTGTCAATGGAGCTCCGGTGGCCCCCTTAACTTGAGGAAAGGGACCCTTTGTGCAGCCACCTCCTCTTCCACTTCCTCCACTTTTTCTGGGCCCTTTTTTCCACCTCTTCTACTTTCCCCAGCTCCTTCCATCTTAGGGATGGGAGGCGGGTTTTATAAATAAATCTATATATATATGTACATAGGAAAAACAAAATATACATACTTATTTTCTATGGACAAACAATCCAGATTAATTTAAATGCCACAGGAAACAAACTGTGTATGTGTGTGTGTTGTATGTGTGTTGGGGAGAGGTGTTCGTTTTTTAGGAGGTCCTGTGTAATTTGCTTTGTTCTTTTTGGGGGAGCCTAGTGTGGTCTCCAGGAGCCCTGCCCTGTTCTCCCTCTGCTTTTCAAGGTAGATGGAGTACTGGGGCTCCACAGCCCCCAAAGCTTTAGCATAGCTGTAGTCATCTGGGTTTAGGACCCACTCTGTTTATCTGCCCATCTTGGCTGCTGTCCTGCTCAGTCCCTCCCTTTGTTGAATGTACAGAGAATCGCTAAGACAGTGCCTTTGACAAGTGCAGTTTAGCCCCTGGTTCTGAGGAGCAAGTGGCGAGGGAGAAGGCAGCTTCCTTGCCTCTTCATGCAGTGGAAACTTTGTGCAAAGAATAGATAGTTCTGTGCTTTTTTTCTTTTTCTTTTCCTGTGTGGCCTTCGCTCATTTATCTTGTAGAAGAGAAGATTCAGGCCACAGGGACCCCAGCCCCTCAAGTCCCTCTGTGGCTTTGGCATTGTGAGTGCTTCACCCCTCCTTGCCCCATCCTGGCCTGGGAACCCTTACTAGCAAGACTGGAGGTAAAGCCTCCTTTGGGGCCTACAGTTGGAAGGGTGGGGTTCCCCCCCCCCCAAAAGCACAGACCCCAGGTTTTCCAAAGGCCAACAGCCCTCCAGCCCTCGTCTCTTAGCTGAGCCTAGGACAGAGACATCTAGAAGCACAAGAAAACAGTGTAAGCTCTGATCCCAATTGTACCCCCAAGAGACCACCCCTTAGGGGCAGATCTCTGCCATCCTGGTTTTCCTCAAATGTACATGAACTGGCGGAGGCCAGATGCCACCTGTGGGGGGGCTGGAGCCCCTGTGGGTCTGTGCTTGCACCTCGTCCTGTGTCTGAGGTGCTGTGACTGTACCCTACCCCGGGACATTTGTATCTCTTGGCTTTGTAATAAATGCTGCATACTCGCTGGGGCCTCGAGTTCTTTGGGGCAGAGGGAAGGGGAAAGGGTGGGTGGCACCCTAACCTCACCAAGCCCCTGGTCTCTGGGCATAGCCTGGCTTGGGCACCCCATGGAATGGATCTGAACTGTGACCCTGTAGCCCTCCAGATTCCCTCAGCCCAGGTCACAGCTTGGAGCAGGAGACAGCGTGTGTGATTTGTCAGCAACCACAGGAACATGGCTCTGGGGTGACATGCTTTTACTGCTGCCATCTTAACATCAAGGGCCCCGCCACTGGCTGCCCTGACTGGAGACCACAGATCTCGACAAGCTGGCCGTGGTCCCTGAGGGTCCCTTGGGCTCGGCACTCCGATGTGCGTCCCACCAAGGGATCGCTCGTCAGGTGGAAGTGTGACTCCTGGGGGACAGTCACTCAGACTGGTGAGCCCACTTCGGCTTTCTGTACCAGCTCACTTCTGTGGGTGCCATCACAGTATGGAGGCTTCTTGGTGGCTTTGCAGGTACAGAGGGCCACTGTGCGGGTCTCCTGGGCTTTGAACTTGAGTGGAAATAGGCCAGTGAGCTGGAAGAAGTGGGAACCATCACAGAAAGGCTGGTGGAGGGGGGGAAAAGGAGTTAGACCAGCTGTGGTGGGGTAGGCCTCAGGAGTTCAGTGTGTATTTGGTTCGGTTTTGTAGGTCCTGGGGCTTGAACTCAAAGACTGGGCTTTTTTTGCTCAAGATAGTGCTATACTATTTGAGTCACAGTTCTACTTCTGGCTTTTTAAGTGATTAACTGGAGCTAAGAGTCTCACAGACTTTCTTCTGGGCTGGCTTAGAACCCTGATCCTCAGATCTCAGCCTCCTGAGTACCTAGGATTACAGGTGTGAGCCCCCAGCACCCACTTGGTTTTGCTTTTTTTTGGGGGGGGGGCAGTTATGGGGCTTGAACTCAGGGCACAGGCACTATACCTGAAGTCTTCTGCCCAAGGCTAGTACTCTACCACTTTGAGCCACGGCTCCACTTCCAGTTTTCTGGTGGTTAATTGGGAGATGAGTCTCGGACTGTTCTGCCCTGGCTGGCTTTGAATTGAGATCCTTAGATCTTAGCCTCCTAAATAGCTAGGGTTACAGGTGTGATCACTAGTGCCCGACTGGTTTTGCTTTTTTTGAGATAGGGTCCACTCACTATACTACCCAGACTGTGTAACCTCGGCTGGGTAGTCCACCTGCCTTAGCATCCTCTGAGGCTGAGATTATAATATAAGCATGCACTATCATATCCAGTTCCAGGTTTGATTTTTATGTTCTTATCTAGGCAAGGCTTCTATGACTTGAGCCACGTCTCCAGTCTTTTTTGTTATTTTTATTTTCAGACAGTCTTAAGGTTTTGCCCAGGCTGGCCCAGTACCATAATCTCCAACATGCCTCCCACCCAGTGGGTCACAGGCAGGCACCACCACTGTTTATTTGTTGAGATGGGTTCTTGGGAATTTTTTTGTTTAGGATGGAATAAAAACTTTGATCTTCCCAATCTCTGCCTCCCTAGTAGCTGGGATTACAGGTGTGAGCCATAGCGCCCAGCCAAGTTTTATTTTGTAATTAGCCAAGTCTGTATTGGTTCATAAAAATCATTTCCTTCCCTTTGTTCCCCACATAAAAGTTCTGCAAGGGCTGGGAGTGTGGCTTAGCGGTAGAGTGCTTGCCTAGCATACATGGAGCCCTGGGTTCCATTCCTCAGCACCACATATACAGACAAAGCTGGAAGTGGCGCTGTGGCAGAGTGCTATCCTTAAGCAAAAAGAAGCCAGAGACAGTGCTCAGGCCCTGAGTTCAAGCCCCAGGACTAGTGAAAGAAGGTTCTCCAAGTGGGAAGCATTTGTGGCATCACCATAGACACTCATGGGGCTGTCCCTTTGGGCTTGGAGAAACAACTGGTTTGTCAGGCACTGGAGGCTCATGCCTGTAATCCTAGTTACTCAGAAGCATGAGATCTGAGGATCCTGGTTCAAAGCCAGCCCAGGCAGAAGTGTGTGAGACCTTTATCTCCAAGTAACCAGCAAAATACCAGAAGTAGAGAAATGGCTCAATTGTTAGTGTGCTAGCCTTGAGTGAAAAAGCCCAAGCAAGAGTGCAAGGCTGGGGCTGGGGATATGGCCTAGTGGCAAGAGTGCTTGCCTTGTACACATGAGGCCCTGGGTTCAATTCCCCAGCACCACATATACAGAAAATGGCCAGAAGTGGCGCTGTGGCTCAAGTGGCAGAGTGCTATCCTTGAGCAAAAAAAAAAAAAAAAAAAAAAAAAAGAAGCCAGGGACAGTGCTCAGGCCCTGAGTCCAAGTCCTAGACTGGCAAAAAAAAAAAAGTGTAAGGCTCTGAGTTCAAGGTCCAGTACATGCACATGTACACACAAATTGGTCATGCTACAGGCAGGAGGGATCTCCTAAGATAACCCACTTGACCGGCAGTGTATGTCCCATCCATCCAGTAGTTCAAGCAGACCAGCTGAAGGAAATTGAGGCCCAAGGAGGGGACAGGTCTGTTACTAAGAATCAGAGCTGGAGCCCAAGGCCTCTTGATCTTGGGGGACCAAGAGAAGACAGGGAGAGGAGTAAAAATCAGCAACCTGGCCCAGAGAGCATGGAGCAGAGGCACAAGCAGCTACCCACCCATGCAGGCCACATTCCTTCGGCTGGTGTGCCTCTGGCATTGTGCCAACCTTGGGAAGGTCTGCTTAGAGGCCACAGCAGATTGGTGTCCAAGTGGGACTGGGAACCTGGGCTGCTAACCACACCCATGTGGCTTAAAAGAACGGTGCTGAACTCTGCTCTGAAAGGAAAGGGTGAGGCCAAGCACCTGGGCCAGGTTCCTGCAGGAATGGAGGGCCCTAGGACTGCAGGGAGAAGGGACAGCCAGCATGACATTGCACAGGGGTGGGAAGACAGGAAAGCCATCTCCACAGCAAGAGAGAAGGGTGTCCTGGAAGAAGAGGCCTGGGAAGGGGCATGGGAGAGCTGGGTGGGATCTTCCCTGAGCGGAGTCCAACACTTGGGAATCTCCACCAGATGCTTCCTGGGAGGAGGAGGAGGACGGCAGCTAGAGAAAGCAAGAGAGAAGCCTACAAGGGCTGAAACTACAACAGTGTTATTCTCTGCCTCCTACTTCACTTCCAAGGTGCTCATCCATACTTCAGCTCAAGGCCAGTGGGTGGTGGCACTGACCTGCAAGCTCTCCTTTTGACCCCATGCCACCTCTGCTGTCCCTCAGGAATGTGTGGAAAGAAGAGGGATGTAGGGAGAGTTATCAGGAAACACCATGTTGACCCTAACCATAGGTGTGTCTTGTCTGTGGGAGGGATAGCAGGGGTCTCTCACCTGCTTCTTGCTGCGGCCACACACACACCACCTGTAGGTTTTCCCAGCCACCAACTCCACCTTGATGGGGTTTTTCTGGGCCACCACGGGCTTTGCTGGAATTTTGGGGAACCATCGGGCCTGTGGCAAGAGAAGATGAGGGACTCAGGGCCAGCCCCAAACCCTGCCTGTGACCTGGTCCAGTTTCTTGCTTGCCCAGTGTGACAGATTTCTACGGGAGGCTGATCAGACACTACCCAGCAAAGACCTCTCCCTCATTTCCACCCCAACCCCCCAAGGATATCCTAAAGATCTTGACCTCCAGACAGACTTCAAGGACTGACAGATACTCAGCTTTCAGAATCCAGCTGCCTTCCTTCAATCTCTTCACCCCCACTTGGGTACCAAGGGGTAGGGCTATCATACCGGGGCCTTATCAGGCTAAGTGGTCCTCAGCCCCACGGCACCCTCTGGCCCACTCCACCTCCCCTACAGCCAGTGGGGTGGCAGGAGGCCAGCACTGGAGGCTGGATGCCGGGGCTGAGGGTCCCTTCCAGGTAGGTCTCACTGTCAGGTCTGTGGAACTGAGGAGCTTGGGCAGGAAGGAAGAGGATGCCAGGAGTTCTTACCAGCCAGGAGAAGATTTGCCGCCTCTGGCACAGCATCTGCAAGGTGGCGTGGGTAGCGTGATTTGGAAACAAAAAGGAAATCAGTGGGGAAAGATTAAATAACTATATAGATCAAAAGGGAAGCTGAGCCAGGCACGGGTGGCTCACGCCTGTGATCACAGCTACTCAGGAGGCTGAAATCTTGGGGATGGCGGTTTGAATCCCACCCGGGGAAGGCCAAGTCCGCGGGACTCCCATCCGGTTAACTACTCAGAAAAGGCCAGCTAGCCTTGAGCGGGAAAGGCTCAGGGACAGTGCTCAGGCCCTGAGTTCAAGCTCCACGACCGACAAAAGAAAAAAAAAGGGGGGGGGACTTGTAGGGAGAGGAGAGGGTTAGGAGAAGGGGCTCGGAGGACCGGGCGCATGGTGGGGCAGCCCCCCCCCCACCCCCTCGGCCCCAGTGGGCGCCGGCTCCGGGAAGGCTGCGGAGGGAGACACAGGGCGGCGGGGACCCGGGACGCCAGCCAGGGGGCGTGGGGGGAGGACAGCGGACGGAGCGGAATCTCGGGGTCCCCGCGGAGGGGCGGCGCTCACCCATGCGCGGCGCACGTCCATGCTTCCTTCGCAGGCCGCCGCAGCTCCAGGCGCCCCCTCCCCGCCGCTCGCCCCGCCCCTTCCGGAAGCCGCCGCCCGGCAGCGCGCGGGGCGGGGTCGGGGGACCCGCCAGGGGGGGGCACGGAAGGCCGACCGGGCAGGTGCCGTCCGCCACCCCGCGCGGCCGTGGGCTGCGTCCGGGCCTCCCCGCTGCCCTCCGCGGCGGCGTGGACCTCCATCGCGTGACCTCCCCGCCGCTCCCTCCCCACCGGCTCGGGTACCTGCGGGCACCAGCACCCTCACCTTCTCAGGCCACACCCTGCCCTCCGCCCCGCAGGCCTCCGCCTCTTTCCCTTCAAGAAAGCCAGACAAAGCCAGGTCTCTGGAATTGCTTTTTTTTCTTTTTTTTTTTTGTAAAACATTCTTTTATTAAAAGAACAAGTGCTGTGTAGGAACCGCCCTTCGTACAAATAACATCCGTTATACAAAGATACAAGATCCGGGTTATGCACAATTCCAGGCTTGGAGGTGGCAGGGGGGGGCGCTGCCCTTCGGACTGAGGACAGACAGAAAGGGTGCAGAAGAGTGAAAAAGGAGCCCCTGGGTCTGCAGTCCGCGGGGTTCCCCGCTCACCTCCCCAAGGGAAGGTGGACTACCTAAGAGACAGGCTGGGATGGTAGAAGGCCCCAGGTTTGGGTCTCCAATCCCACCACCCTAAATTCTAAATTAGGCTGGGGAAAGGGAACCGAGGAGAGTCGAGGGCACTCCAAGTGCCCCCTGAGTCAGTAGATCACAGTGTCCTAGTGGGAGCTAGACACGCCTTCACTCCAGGTGAACATGGTGGGGAGACCGCCTCTCTCTGTTGGAGTTACCTCCACCCCTCTAGGCACCTCTCCCCAGGAAATAAGCTGGGATAAAGAACTGAGCAAGCTGCCTACCCCTCCCTCTGGCCCACTGCACACCAAGGAAGACACTGGAAGCTGGGGGGGATGGGGGGGTGGGGAGAGGGGGAAGCATATCTTTGAAAACCTGACAGCATTTCCAGCTTGGGAAAGGGAAGTGTAAAGGTTACTCTTTAGAGTTGCCTGGAACCTCCTGGCCAGGGCTTTACTTGTCTGGGCCCTACCTAGTCTGGAGGCAGGTTCTTCTCTAGGTCTCTGCATACAGGACACCTAGAGGCAGCAATAAACCCAGGAGCCAGAGGTGAAACCTCACAAATAGGAGGGGGGGGGGCAGGGGAAGAGGAGAGAAAGAAGAGGAAAAAAGAAAAAAAAAACTTTTAAAAAGGCAACCCTTAAAGTGTCATATCTATGGAGGATCCATCAGCTCTGAGCTACAACAGTCAGCTACACAGGCAGCCTCCCACGCTGGGCATAGCCCCACACACATACCGCACAGTCACTCACACAGGGTGGACATGGACAGCCGGCCATGAAGCCCACAGGCCATGCACTGGGACCGGGAGCTGCAGACCAGGAGAAGGGCTGCAGAGGCTGGTCCCTGCTCTGCACTGGGCACCTGCCTTCTAGGCGTGGAGCTGCCATCTGTGAAGGCAGGAGACAGCCCCAACCCCTCTAAGACAGTCCCTTCCAGCTCTGACATTCACCCACCAGCTGTGACCCTCCTTGGCTGGCACCTGGTGTGCAGCAAGCACGCCACTCCCAACCCCTTGGTGAGGGTGTGGTGGCACACCATACTCCACTCATGCATCTTCAAACCCCATTTCCGCTCTCCAAACCACATCCTTCCCCTCCCCCTTCCCGGACAGAGCTCCACAAATCTGCATCCTTCCCACCCTTATTCTCATGGCCATCCTTCAGCCTGTGTCCTGCTTCCTCCTGAGGCTCTTTACAGCTTTCTTGCTGAAGCTCTGCCAGAAGGAAGAGTCACTACCAGGAGCAACACCAAGACATGCCTAGCTCAGGCCCTTATCAAATCAAAGGTGACTACATGCTAGGGCCGCCTTCCAGCCTGAGTAACTCCAAGGGCTTGGCAAAGCTGGAGGTCAAGGTGATTAGAGGTGGGAGGGAAGAGCGTCCTGGGGGGAGGGGGCACTTGGTTCCAGTGCACCAAGGCATTCCCCCTCATTCCACACAGCCCCCCAGCCTTGGCATGAATGTCCCTCTAGACATCAGAACAAGACTCCAGCTCCCAGCAGGGCCAGCCTTGGGCAAGGGCGTGGGTGTGCATGTGAAACTCTTCCAAGAGTTTCTCAAGGTTATTTTCAGTGGCTTGGGGCAGGGAGTTAAAGAGCTTAATAGATGAAGATGGATACGAGGCTGACTTCGACTACATCTTTCTGATATTTAGCATTAATAAAAAGTATTCTTGAGGTCATCACCACTGTCCCTCCCGAAAGCCCTTACAAATGCCTAAGAGATCGCCTCTGAAGGCTCCCACCCTCCCTGCCCGTCTTTAGCTCTCTAATATCTTACAAAGTCTTATCAACAGGAATATTAATATTATTTTCCATATCAGAAAAAAAAGTTGAGCAGCACAGGCAAAAATATATCTGCACTACGTTTTTTTGTCATTGCCAAAAATATACACATCTTCTTTTCTTTATTAAAAACAAAACAAAAAACAACCAAAAAAAAAACCCAATGACAACAAAAACCCAGATACACACAAAAATGCACACATGCACAGACTGACAGACGCGAGCATCAGGGAAAGCTGGACGCTGACCCTGGGCTCCACCCAGTGCATCTGAAAGGGACACAAACCGCCCAGCCCTCTCTCTGCGCCCCCCTCAGCCTTCTCACTCTGGGGGGGAATCCCCCACCACCACCACACCCAGGGAAAGAGCTGGTGGCTGACAGGACAGTTGTTAGGTCAGCCCATGTGTCTCCCTTCACTGGTGGGGGTGGGGCCACTCATTGTGGGAGAGACTTTTGCTTAAAGGTGGCCCTTTACTCCCCTTGTCCCCTCCCCCAATCCCTTATGCCAAGAAAGGACCAAACTATCCGTGGGGGAAGGGGGCCCTGAGGGGGCCCTAAGACCCAATGGGGCCTGGGGGAAGGAAGGCAGGATAATTACCCTGATTCAAAACCCCCAGCCCCCAGTTACTCTCCAATACTGGAGTACTATTCTGGTTTTTGTTAACCATTCATGCCCTGGAAAGGGACCAGAGTTGGTGAGGTGGAGAGGGTACAAACAAAGGTTGAGAACTCCCCCCTCTGGTGCTGACCATCACATCACTCTTTCTTATCCCTGCCCTAGGTGGCCCCAGGTCCAGGGAAAGAGACAGATGGTCGGACACACACGGACACACGGTCACACACACACACACACACACACACACACTCTCTCTCTCTCTCTCTCTCTCTCTCTCTCGTTCTGTGGAGTCAGGCAGCTCCATCTCTCCACCCTCCGCACTCCTCAAGCCAATAGTGCAAACAAGGAGCAGGATATCAAGGGCTTCCCTCGTGTCCCCATCACTGGGGCCCCCAAGAGGGCTAACCTGGGCTGAGTCCTAGGCTATCCTGCCCTTCCTCAGTCCCCCTGTCTGTAGGTTTTTACAAGCTCAGCTTAGGACTCTTGGTGCCAGAAGGGACAGGGAGAAACAGTCAAAGCGATTCCTCCTGTCCTCTGCCCAGCTTGGGAAGAAACTGAAGGTCAGATGGGCCAGCCCTTCTTCCATAGGTACTTCTACACAGGGACAGGCCCGCGGGCCCCCTCCACTTCTCTCCACTCAAGTGCTGATCCATTTTATGTGGGTCCAACCAACTCCTCCCACACACACTCATGCCATGGCCCACCTTACTCTTGGGAAGGGGGGGGCCCTAATTTGCTAGGAGCATGGGCTCCCAGCCAGGCTTAGAGCCTGTTCTCCCTCTGCGCCTCTCTGAAGCTGCCAGTGTACAGAGGGAAAGGCCAGGTAGAAGAGCTCTGTCCTCTGCACCGGGAGCTCCTGCACTCCCTGGGGCTCAGCACAGGCTCTGGGCCAGGCTCTTCTGTGTCTGGGCCCAGGCGCCTGCCTGCTTCAGGCTAGGGCCCCTCAAGCCAGGATCTGCCCCCTCCATGTAGGAACAGGAGTGGAGTTAGCCTTTTTCCTGGTTGGCTGAGGCTCCTTTGTCAGCGGTCTGGAAAGAGAGGAAAGGAGGCTAGGGGTTTGGAAGGCATCTGGCCCTAATGCCAGTTACAAACAGCATTCTGGGACAAGAAAACTGCTGCGGGTGCAGAAGAGAAGGGAGCTGTGGGGCTCTGACAGGCGCACGCCAACGTCAGCTGTGAGCATGTGTCAGGTAAGATCAGCTTCTTGGGCTGGACTGTGTTCTCAGAGGAGGGATCGGCCTTTCTCTCCCCAGTGGCTCACCCCAAGGGTCATCTTTGTCTAAATGGTCTGTTCAGATAGGAATTGTGTGTGTGCGCGCGTGCGCGCCCGTGTGTTGGTTTTAGGGCTTAAACTCGGGTCTTGGAAAATTGTGTGTACTCATTTTAGGGCTTAACTACAGGTCTCGGACAATTTTGTGCGTATGTTGGTTTTAGGTCTTGGGCCATGTCCCTTAGTTTTTTTTGCCTAACACAGGTACTTTGCCACTTGAGCTATACCTCCACTTCCAAGTTTTTTTCAGTTAATTGGGAGATAAGACTCTCAAACTTCCTTTTCTAGGCTGGCTTCAAATCTCGATCTTCAGATCTCACCCTCCTTCGTAGTTAGAATTACAGGTGTGAGCCACAAGCCCCCCAACCAGGGATTGGCCTTTTCTAATCAGTTTTGTGGTTTTTTGTTTTTGTTTTTTGCCAGTCCTGGGGCTTGAACTCAGGGCCTGAGCACTGTCCCTGGCTTCTTTTTGCTCAAGGCTAGCACTCTGCCACTTGAGCCACAGCGCCACTTCCAGCTATTTTCTATGTATGTGGTGCCGAGGAATCGAACCCAGGGCTTCACGTATACAAGGCGAGCACTTTACCACTAGGCCATATTCCCAGCCCTTCTAGTCAGTTTTCTCTGAGGAAGACCATTTCCTGATTGGTCCTTCTAGCACTCTCTTCAGAGCAGCAGAGGGTATGGTGTGAGTGGAGGCTAGGGGCTGGCGTAGGGAACCTCACTGATCCAGGTGCTACTGCTATCCACTGCCAATATGTCTGACAGTGTACCTTCTGCCCATCCACCTCGGCCCACTCTTTAATAAGGAAGCTCATACCCACCCCCAGTTACTCACCCCTGCTTTGGGGCCGGGGCCACTGCCATCCACCCCTGACAGGCTGAGGAAGGGGTTGGTCTGCGCGGTGAGGACCGGAGGTCCGCCTGCTGCTGCTACGGCTGCAGCTGCTGCCGCGGCAGCCATGAGACTTGTGTTGTTGCCCAGTGAAGGAGCCACCAGGGCCCCAGTGGGCAGCAGGGGTGGAGCGGATGCTGTGGGCAGCAGGCCAGGGGCTCCCGTGGACAGCAGTGGGGTGGAGCTTCCTGCCAGCAGGCTGGCCATGGGCAGCTGGGAGCTCCCGGCCATCTGCAGCCGCTGTAGCTCCCGCTTCTGCTGGATCTGTTGGATCATCTGGTAGACAACGGTCTGGTGCTCCTGTAAGGAGGCCAGACTGCGTGTTGGCTGAGGTTCCCTGCTGTCTCTCCCCAATGCCTGCCCCCTCCACTAGGCCAGGGGCCTGCCCCGTCCCATCGCACGGGAGAGAGTCGAGAGGCGCAAGGCAGGGAGAGATGGTCATGGTTCTGTCCCTAACTTCTCATCCCCTCAGGACAAGAAAATGGTTGCCCAGGGCTGGGAATATGGCTTAGTGGCAAGAATGCTTGCCTCCTATACGTGAAGCCCTGGGTTCGATTCCCAAGCACCACATATACAGAAAACGGCCAGAAGTGGCGCTGTGGCTCAAGTGGTAGAGTGCTAGCCTTGAGCAAAAAAGAAGCCAGGGACGGTGCTCAGGCCCTGAGTCCAAGGCCCGGAACTGGCAAAAAAAAAAAAAAAAAGTCTCACGAAAATGGCTGCCCATCACCAGTGTCTGCCAAGTGCAGATTATTTCACACCTCTGGCCTTGCCCACGAACTCAGGTCCTCAGGTTACGGTGACAAGCACAAGTGTACCCCAAGACGGAGAATGCTACACTACTTTGGTAGTGTTTAATCTCACCCCCTTTGTTTTGTTAATTTATCTTCTTTCCTCTGGTGTCTACACTAAGGTGTGAACTCAGAGCCTAGGCACGGTCTCTGAGCTTTTTTGCTCAGGATAACATTCTACCATTTGAGCCACATTCCAAGCCCTGAAATCCCTTTTATCTGAAGGAAATCTCAAGAGAGCACAAATAGGAGACACACCCCGAAGTTGCTGTGGTTGAGGGGCTGTCACCTGCTCAGGTATCTCAGCGCTAAGTCGCGGAGTTCCCCCTGAAAACCCTTGGGGCAAGGACGGAAACACTGGACCTGTCACTCTCAGGACTCTCTCTGCAGGACCACTCCGCTGCACCATCACTTCTCTCTTTGCCCATCGTGACCAGCCTCTACAGGCTCACTATCCACCCAGCCTGGAAACCCAGCACTCCCCCACACCTCCACATACCCCGCTGCCCTCCCTGGCTGGCCCAGACCCTCAGTGATGGGCCCTGCTCTGCGGAGCTGGTGGAATGGAAGCACCGGCCCAAGTTGGCAGGGAAGGGACTTTACCGGGGTCAGCTGCGGGGAGGCCAGGAGCTGCTGCAGCTGCTGGAGTTGCTGCTCTTGCTGCTGGAAGAGGTGTCTCTGCTGCTCTGTCAGGCTGAAGCAGGGGACAGACAAGGACCATAAGGGAGGCACAAGGAATTATACCCCATTCCCATGAGCTTCCAGACTCCCTCAGACCCAACCAGGAGAGTTAGGGAGGTGAAATATTAGAGGACTGAACTCCAAGGGTGAGGTAGGAGGAACACGTGAGATGGAAAGGACTGCCCAGGAGGAAGACCTAGCACCAGGATGGTACAAAGCAGCCTCTTGTCCCTGGTTTGCTCCTATTCAGACACATTCAAGGCTAGTCGTCTAGGGAGTCCCTGGCAGCCAACACATAACTAGGATTTATATATATATATATATACATATATATATGTGTACACACACACACACACACACACACACACACACACACACACCTATAAGACCAGAAGACATTTTTTCCTTTTGGGGGACTACGGACATTTTGGGGCCCCCCCACCCAGAGCCAGCCTCCCCATTCCCTTCCCCAGGCCTGAGCTTTCCCTCACCTGTTAAGACAACCTGGCAGCTGCAGCGTGGGGGCCCCGCCAGCCTGGGTCAAGCCTGCAGGGTTGGGGGCAGCGGCCCCATTCAACCCCCCTAGGAGCCCATTGAGGGGCAGGCCCCCACTGCCCGCCAGTCCCCCCAGCAGCCCCTCAGCCATGGGCATGGCCCCCAGCCCTGCTGCCCCAGGTGCCCTGCCCAATCCATTCTGTGGCGGGGGTGGGAGCGGGGCAGGGGCCCCAGGCAGGGCCAAGGGCAGAGTAGCGGGGCTCTGCTGGAGCAGGGGCAGCGGTGGGGGCGTGCTGTGGAAGGAGAGCGACGAGCTGCTGCGGCTCGGGCAGCCTGAGTGTGGGTCCTGGGGAGGGAGGGGGAAGGGAGGGGTCAGAGGGCAGAGGGCCAGCGTGACCTTTCTGGCCCCCAGCCCAGCACACAACCACATTCTGACAGAGAACAGCTCCCTCTGCCCCCGCCCCCCCCCCCCAAACACACACACCCAGGCATCCTGGGGGAAGCAGCAAGGCCCAGGGATGAAGGCTAAGCATCCAGTCTTCCCAAATCAGGCTTTCCTGACCACTTTCTGGGACTCAACACCCCTGTGGCCCTTGCTTATTAACAAGCAATGGTAATGGTCATGACGTTCAGGGGAACCAGGCTGTGCTCCCTTGTTCCCATTTTGTTTATGGGCGAAGCCACTGACTCAGGTTAAGTAACTGTAAGCAAGAACAATATAGCTGGAGTGAGACACTCAGGTTCAAATCCCCAGTCCCGCAACTGAATGGCTTGGGTTCCAACTCTTGGTCTTAGTTTGGTCATTCATAACCCGGGGGGTGACAGTAATAGACACTCCACAAGACTACTGTGAAGAGTAAATAAACGGCTTTAAAAGTTTCAGGGCACATTGGGGGCTGGGGATATGGCCTAGTGGCAAGAGTGCTTGCCTCGTATACATGAGGCCCTGGGTTCGATTCCCCAGCACCACATATACAGAAAATGGCCAGAAGTGGCGCTGTGGCTCAAGTGGCAGAGTGCTAGCCTTGAGCAAGAAGAAGCCAGGGACAGTGCTCAGGCCCTGAGTCCAAGCCCCAGGACTGGCCAAAAAAAAAAAAAAAAAAAAAAAAAAAAAAAAGTTTCAGGGCACGTCTGCAATTAATGTTAAGTTATTTTTATGACTATGACTTTCCAAGTCACACAGTTAATAAATGGCAAAACCAAGAAACCAATTCATTTCATTGCAATAATAACCACAATATAACAATAGCAACTGCTATCCCAACCACCACCAATTACATGGGAATTATTTTGTGTGAGGCACTATAATAAGCCCTTCGCAAACACTTCTCAGACAGGCCTTCCCAAAGAAGAATCCCTCCCCGTCTTCTCTCACACAGCCCTCAATTTAGTTCAACCTCCCGCTTCCCCTACTTTGCGATTCTTTCTTGTTTCTTGGATACAACCTATCTTCAGGAGGATGGTAGGGTTTTGGGCTTGCTGGCTACTTTAGCCGGGGCTTGGGGCTAAAAGTTGGCATCTCATAAATATTACTTGTTAAAAGCAATGAATGAATGGTTCAATCAACAGCTCAGCCAATCACTTTGCTGCCCAGCCTAATAGCTACTGGGGAGAGGGGACCAAGAGGACCTCCAGTCCTCCCTCCTCTCCACGCCCCCCCCCTTTTCTCAGAACCCACCTCAGAGGACGTAGACAGCGAGTTGTCCAGGCCAAGGCTGTTCTTCCCTGGGGGGCTCTTGCTGGTGCTCAAGGAGTCACTGCTGCCGGCTGAGGACAGGAAATCAGGGGCTGGAGGGGGCCTCATCAGCCACCAGGAAGCCCCCCCCAGCTCCCACTCCTGAGGCAAGGCAGAGGAATCTCCCACCTTGGGGCGGCAAACCATAGGGCCCAGGGACTGGCCCATTGGTGGCAGGCAGGGTGGCGGCAGGTAGGGCAGGGAAGGGCACGGAGAGCTGCACGTTGAGAATCTGCAGGCGTTCCTTCTTGGCCGTCAGGCTCAGGATCTGTTCCTGCAGTCGCTGGTTTTCTTTCTGCAGCGCGTGCAAAGCCTTCAGCATCTCCACAACTGTGGAGAAGACCAAGCAAGAGTGATGCTGGGTTCTGGGGAGGTGGGGGCGGGGCCTGAGGGATGGGGCGGGGCCTGAGGGATGGGGCGGGGCCTGGAGAGGAGGCTGTGCCAGCTAGCCTAGCAAGCAACGTAGGTAAGCCTGGAAAGCGGGGAGAGGCAGGGCAGACACCAGAGGAAAAAATAAATTAACAAACAAAACAAAGAAAGGAGGATCAGATGGACCCAGATGCTCTACAAGGACTGGGAGGAAGGAACACAACTTGGAGGCAGGGAGAGGGAGGGAGGTCCGAGAGACCTAAGGGCAAGTTTCCCAGTCTGACACCCCCCCTCCTCCTCACTGTTGACTCCAGCCTCCCCATCGCCCTGCTTCTCCAGCAGCTGTTCCATATTAGTAGTTCCTGGGGCTGCTGGGTCTAGCTGGACACCCCCACAGGGTGCGGATGCCGTCTGATCGAATAGTGCTGGAAGGCTGCTGATGGGGGACCTAGGAACAGAAGGGAAGTTTGGCTCAGGCTCACCTCACTGGGCAGGCGCTAACTTTCCTACCCTCTCTCCCCCCCGCCCCCCGGCTCCAGGGGTCCTCACCCTCTCCCTTGCCCTTCCACCATCCCTCCTCGTACCCCACCTCCAGCCCCTCTCCCCAGCCCCCAGCCCCTCCCTCACATGGAAGACAGACTCTCCTGAGGGGAGGTCCCCCGACAGCGGAAGCTGCAGTCCTCCAGGTCTGGCTCTTGGATGGAGAAGGGCAGGGGTCAGCAAGGGTGGAGGACCACGGCCTCAGGGTCCCCACCCTGGAGGTGGTGCCGGATCTGGGGTCTTAGAACAGATGCCTTGCCCCAGGACTCCCAAGTCCAGACTGGCAGGAAAGCTGGTAAGCGCTGAGAGCCCTGACTTGGAAACCCCATCCTTTGCATCTTGCTGTGTTCCTAGAGCTCCTGCTGCCTGCCTCCTTCCAGATCCACAGTCCACTTTCTTTCCTGAAAGCTTCAGGTCAACAATGTGAATTGAATTTGAACCTGACATGGGCTTGCTTTGTGACCTTGGGCTGGTAAGCTAACCTTCATGCAGTGATAATAATTAGAATTAAACTGACGCAATAAATATTAAGTGTTTAGCTGGAGGGCGCAGTTAGCATGTAGTAAAACCTTTGTAATTGTATTATTATCATAATTAACTTGGTATGACTTTATTTTTGTATGCCAATTCTGGGTCTTGAACTCAGGGCCTAGGCACTGTCCCTAGGCTATTTTGCTCAAGACTAGCACTTGAGCCACAGCTCCACTTTAGCTCTTTGGTGGTTAGCTGGAGATAAGAGTCTCTTTTTTTTTTTTTTTGCCAGTCCTGGGCCTTGGACTCAGGGCCTGAGCACTGTCCCTGGCTTCTTTTTGCTCAAGGCTAGCACTCTGCCACTTGAGTCACAGCGCCACTTCTGGCCATTTTCTGTATATGTGGTGCTGGGGAATCGAACCCAGGGCCTCAATGTATATGAAGCAGGCACTCTTGCCACTAGGCCATATCCCCAGCCCCAGAGATAAGAGTCTCTTTCCTGCCCAGGTGGGCTTCAAACCTCGATCCTCAGATCTAAGCCTGCTAAGTAACTAGGATTACAGGCATGAGCCACAAGTGCCTGGCTGTATGGCTTTTCATATCCATAAGATCCTAAGTTAGAAGGCAGTACTTTAGAAGAGTAAAGGAAGGGGTCAGGAAGGGAGGGACGGGTGAAAATGTTGAAAGGGGTGACAGTGACGAGGAAACATTGTATTCATAAGCTGCTTTGTTAAATGGCAACTCCTCTGTACAACTACTGAAGGATAATTTCAAACTCATGAAAAAAAAAAAACAAAAGGCTCAGCAGCCTTCTTGCTCTTGCCTGGTGCTCTACCACTTGAGCCACACCTCCAGTCTGGCATTTTGCTGGTTAATTGGAGATGAAGTCTTGAAGACTTTTCTGCCTGGGCCCAGGCTAACTTCAAGCAGCAATCTTCCAGGTCTCGGCCTCCTGAGTTGCTAGGGTTACAAACCTGAGCCATCAGCACCTGACAGGCTGTACTTTTTGTTGGACTGCAGAATCCAGCTTTAGGTTATTGAAAACATAATTACCCTATACTGTGGGTCTTTATAGTGGTATTGCACTGGGTGCTGGTGGCTCATTCCTGTAATCTTAGCTACTCAAGAGGCTGAGATCTGAGAATAGAGGCTGAGATGTGAGGATCAAGGTTTGAAGCCAGACCAGGAAGGAAAGTTCATGAGACTCTTCTCTCCAGTTAACCACCAAAAAGCCAGAAATGGAACTGTGGCTCAAGTGCTAGTGTGCTAGCTCTGAACAGAAAAAGCTTAAGGACTGAACCCAGGCCCTGAGTTCAAGCCCCAGGATGGCACCAAAATAAATGAATAAATAGAACCTGGTATTGGATTTGTCTCCAGAACAGGACACTTGGACTGGTTGCCTGAAGAGCTCCTCCCCCTAGACTGACAGATGGCTTTGTGCACCAATCAGCATTCTTCAGGGAGAGGGCAAGGAGCTTGCTGACCACTCCTTCAATTATTAAATACTCCAGAGCTAGAAGTCCAGCTAGTAGAACTTCTAACGGCTGATCCCAAAGACACCAGGGAGGACAATATGGAAGCAGTTAGGAGTACTGGGTTTAGAGTCAAAAGATGGGAATTTGAGCTCTGTTTCTGACTGAAACTGCCTTGGACAGGTCCTTTTTAATTCTGTGAGACAGGGTAGTTAATTCCACCTTGTGCAGCCCCTTCCCTGGGTTTTAATGAGTACCTCAGGGTCTGTGGTGTGAGATCTTATTTTAATGGCCAGAGGAAGAAGGAAGCCCCCAAGCCCTCCCTCCCATCCTCTCTGGGGATTAAATCCCTCAGGCCTTCAGGGAGAAATGGGGACAGGGCAAGACACACATACCTGTATGGCTGCTCTCGGCTTGGGTGAGGAGAGGGTTAACAGTACCCACGGGGGTTCCAAAGATGTGGGTAGAAGGGAGGCTGAAGGTAGAGCCAGCCAGAGAAAACACCTGAGAGGAGGAGGTAGAATCCAGCCGGGTGGTTATTCTCGGATCTAGGGCACAACTGTCCAGGGTGGTGGAGGACAGGGTGTGCCAGGAGGAGACCCAGGAGAGGGGGAAGTTCCGGTGGCAGTGATGCTCTGTGGCCCTCCCCACCCGCCCAGGGAACAGGAGCCATCAGGACCAGGCTCACCTGAGTGGTGGAGATGGACGTGGAGGAGGAGGGGAGGGTGCTGGTGAACGGGGAGCGGCTGAGGCGAGGCAGGGCCGAGGTCCCAGGGGGTCCCAGCAAGCTGGAGGAGAGGGGTGTGCTGCAGACAGCCCGAAGCATCCCACCACCATGGGAGATGGGGTCCTTATTACTGGTGTAGATGCCTATGAGTGAAAGGACAAAGAGGAGGGCAGTCACCCTCCACTAGGCTCTCCTTCCGTCCGGTGGCGGGGACGGCTACTCTCCTTGTGAAAGCCCATTCAGCCCAACCGTCCTAACAGCTGCCATATGACTGGCCTGGCCTGGGAAACCCTTAGCTTGTCTCATTCTCTTCCCGGAACTTGATAAACTCTGCTGGCAATTATCTACCCCAACCTCTCCCACAATCCTGTAGAAGACAGGTAATGCAATGTCTCACAAGTGACTCTCATCTCTATCCTTTATTTCTGTCCTTTGGAGCTCTTCCTTCCTCTGTCATCTCACAGACTGGCTGGGCCCTGAGATGCTCTCCATCCCCAGGGGTCACTCACCTGTCCCCAGTAGAGGAGACTCCAGGCTCAGGCTGGGCAAGCTCCCAGAAGGCCCAAAGGTGCGGGAGGCCAGACCCCCAAGGCCGGAGCTGACTAGGGAACCTCCGGAGAAAGGGGAGGCAGCAGTGGCGGTGAAGCCAGCCAGCTGGGCACCGGGCAGAGAGGGGGCAGCTGAGATCACAGCGCCCTCCTTGTTCCGGCTGCCCTTGGGACGGCCGGGCCCATGTCGGCTCCTCTTGCTGGCTTTGTGCTTCTTCTCCTTCAGGACGGTGTCGGGGGTGGCCTCAGTCGGTGCAGCGCTGGCACTCAAGGCAGGCATCCGCTTGTGGGTACCAGCTGAGGCCCCAGGCCCAGAGACATGGGGAGACTTATAATCCCCGGGGGAGGGGGCCCGAGCCCGGCCCGAGCTGGAGGTGGTGGTAGAGAAGCGCATGATGGGCCCGAACCCAGAGAAGACCACTTTCTGCTCAAAGAGGTCAGCCTTGGGGGGCTCTGGAGCCGAGGGCGAGGGAGGGGCGGACGGGGTGGGGGCTATGGGCTTGGAGTACTTGTCATCCTCTGGCTGCTCCAGTTTGGGAAATGTGGAGAAATCGGGGGAGCTCTGCAGGGATGAGCCTGTGCAGAGAAGGAAAAGGGAATCAGGCTGGACCTCAACCCCTTCTCTTCCCCCTTCCCAACTCTCACATGCACTGCGGGGCGGGCAGGAGTGGGGGGGGGGCACCGCGGGAGAATGAAGGGGAAATAGAGGGGAGCAGATGCTAGCTGGGGAATGGAGAAGCCTGACCTAGCTCTCCCTGTCTATATCCTGAGATAAGCGTCTTCATCCTCCAGCTTTCCCACTGGTAACAAAATGGGATCAAAGGAACGCTCACCCTAGTGAGCCTACTGGGTCTGTAGGTCCTAACATTAAGGCTGCTGAGAATGGCTCTTGCAGCCCAAGTGTAAGGACAAAGATGACTGTGGGGTTGCAGGAGTGGGCCCCATCAAGGAGAGGCAAGTTCTAGTTCCAAAGGGAGGGTGGAGGGAGAGGAACCACTGCACCGGATGGCTCATCTTTACCAGGCACCCATTTGGTTACAGTAAATGAGATGAAAATCAACAGGCAAAAAAAAAAAACAAAAACCTTGCTTAAAAAGAAAAAAGTGCAAGGCAAGAGGCTGTCCCCACTCCCAGCCTCCTCCAGGATGCCCACACTCACCTGCAGGTTGGAAGGGCCCCCCAGAGGAGGAGGAAGAGGAGGAGGAGGAAGAAGAGGAGGAGGAGGCGGAGGTAAAACTGCTCACACCTTTCCCACTGCTCAGTTTCTTCCCCTTATGACTCAGGCTATGGCTGGAAGACTTTTTCCCCTTCGAGTCCCTGCTGCTCTCAGAGGTCTCCTGAGTGCTGGCCTCGTGGTGGGAGGAAGAGGAAGCTGAGGAGGAGACCTGAGGAAGGGGAGGAACAGAGGAGGCTTAGAGACAGGCTGCCTGGCCTGGTTCCCCCGGACTTGGGAATAAGACAGGAGAGCACAGGACCTGGGTTTCTCTACGAGAGCTCAGAGTAAGTTTCATTAAGATCTTCCAGGGGGGGCTGGGAATATGGCCTAGTGGCAAGAGTGTTTGACTCGTATACATGAAGCCCTGGGTTCGATTCCCCAGCACCACATATATAGAAAATGGCAGAAGTGGCACTGTGGCTCAAGTGGCAGAATGCTAGCCTTGAGCAAAAAGAAGCCAGGGACGGTGCTCAGGCCCTGAGTCCAAGCCCCAGGACTGGCAAAAAAAAGAGTCTTCCAGGGGCTGGGAATATGGCCTAGTGGGTAGAGTGCTTGCCTTACATACATGAAGCCTGGGTTCGATTCCACCTACCACATATATAGAAAGAGCCGGAAGTGGCTCAAGTGGTAGAGTGCTAGCCTTGAGCAAAAAGAAGCCAGGACAGTGCTCAGGCCCTGAGTGCAGTCCCCAGGACTGCAAAAAAAAGATCTTCCAGCTTTGAGCCTCTCTAGACCAGAGAGCAGGAGATAGTCCCGGAACCCAAGTGTCTATTTCCACACCAGAGAAGCAGACAGAGGGCCAAGGAGAGAACAGTCCAGAAGGGAACCTATACGAACATATTCATCTGTGCCTTGATTAATACCTATTTGCTTTTTTTTGGGGGGGGGGGCTAGTACTTGGGGTTTGAACTCAGCAATTGCTAGGCTGCCATTGTACCATGTGAGCTACACCTTCAACCCTGCTTTTTGCTGATTATTTTGCAGGTGGAATCTAGCAAACTCTTCCCATTGGGCTGACCTCAAACCATGATCCTCCAGATGTCAGCCTCCCGAGTAAGCTACAGTTACAGGCACTAGCCACAGTACCTGGATCCTTTGACTGTTTTGAGGATTAAAATGAAGTTCTCTCTGCGCTCCATTTCCATTCCCTGGCTCTCCAAGATCGCCTGGCCTTTCTACATTTGTGCCTCCAATTACTGCTTGGAAGGCATTTTTCCTCTTGGTGGAGACCAGGTATATTCAGCAAATTGTGCTGAATGAACACATTATGTGAGAGGGAGGATGGGGGGGTGGAAATGAGAGCCACCCAGCATTGTCCCTCCCTAGGCGGAGTCCTGGTCTCTGTCTTCCCCTTTGTTCTTTTTAGCAGCTGGAGTTCTGAAGGGAGCCAGATGTGGTTCTCAGAGCTAGGGGAGAGAGAGGGGCTGGGGGGGGGGGGGGTGGCTGAGATGCTGGGACAGTGAAGGGGGATGGGAGAATCTGTCCCCTACAGCCAGTTACTGGGTGACTCCCAGGTCTTAGTGCCTGCCAGAGGGCAGAAGGCTAGCTTCCTCAGGTGAGCTCTGGGAAGCTACAGGGGAGAGGGTTACTGGGGCAGTTGCCACAGCAACATCACTCTGGAAACCTGATGCCTCAACCTCCTGCTAAGATGCCCAGAGCTCTGCCAACCATCTGAGGTGGGTGGAGGTGACTGGCAATGATGGCAGGGACCGGAGTAAGCAGTTTCTCCAGGCCCCCAGGGGTCCCCCCTTCTATGGCGAGGACAGGACAGGATAGGGCTGTTCTGGCTTGGATTAGTGACTCCCTGGCCTAGTGAGTAGGGGCTGCCTGTTGCTCATCCAGATGTTGCCCATTTCTGGAGACATAGCACATCCTGCAGGGTGGGATGACTAGGGCTTGGGGGTATCATCCAGGGACCTTGTAGCCCCCTCCCTCCACCTTGTACTGTAGCCAGCATTTTCAGTCCTTCTAACCTAAAGGGAGGTGGGTTAAGAAAAAGGCTTTGAGCCCGGCACTGGTGGCTCACACTTGTCATCCTAGCTACTCAAGGAGGCTCAGATCTGAGGATCATGGTTTCAAGCCAGCCCAGGGCAGGAAAGTCTGTGAAACTCTTATCTCTAATTAAACACCCAAAAAAGCCAGAAGTGGCGCTATGGCCCAAATGTTGGAGTGCTGGTCTTGAGCTAACGAAGCTCAGGGACCTTTAAGTTCAAGACTCAGAACTAGCAAAAAAGACACCCCCCCCCCAAAAAAAAAAGCAAGAAACAGGCTTTGGGTTTCCTTCTAGTGGAAGAGGAGGCCCTCCCCCCTCTGCTTGTTTCTGGGAGGGTGAGCCCCAGGAACGTTGAGAGCAGGCCTGAGTGCTCTACCTCATCTCTGCAGACAGGAGTCTGAGGCCGAGGCCCTCTGGCTGGACAGAGCAGATGTGAACATCTGGCACCCAGCAGGCAGGGTGCTACCCCCACCCCGCCCTCAGGGGTGGCCAGGGCTCAGTGGGGCTGAGGGGCACACGTTCTGTCTGTGCAGAAACATGACCCTGGCTCACCCTCGGCCCTCGCATCTCACCTCCCCCCCCCCCGCCACCATCCCTGGACCACCGCGCCACCCCTCCTGAACGTAGCCAGCAGTACCTTGTCAGCAGTGGGGACCACAGGCGGCGTGAGGATACTGGGAGGAGACTCAGGCCGTTTCTTGTGCTTCTGTTTAAGGCGTTCTTTGTCCTTTCGACTCTGGGGAGGGAAGGATGACCACATAGTGATGGGGGGGGGGGGCTGTTTTGGACAAGATACACATGATATGTGGGGGGCTGCACCCCTCTCAGGAATGAGGTTTAATGAGAGTCACTCTCCTACAGAGGATGGGGGACTCACGGCTCAGATGAGATCCTAGGAGAGCCCAGAGCCCTCCTTCTCCCTCCCTGCCTGCTAAAAATAGCCTGTTTCATTATCCCCCCAGTGACCCAGAGCACCACACACAGATGCACACACCTCCAAGGGTGCCCATCTGGGACACACGCTGTGCTGTGGCACAAAGGGACACAGACACTCACACCTCTTCCCTGGCTGGCACTCGGCTAGCCTGTTACAGTGTGTGTACATGTACTGTGAAGGTTGGGGAGCAGGACACAGAGCACAAGGAGGCCCTACCCCACCCCACCCTCCCTGATCCTCAGAGGACGGAGGGGAGCAGGCTCCGAACGCTGCTGGGGCACCTGGAGGTACGTTCTGGAAAGAGGCTGGTGAGGGCGAGGGTGGAGGGGTGCCTTCACCTTCTTCTGGCCCCTCTCATGGTGGGTAGGATGCTTGTCCTGCTGGGTGGTCGGCGAGGCGGACCGGCTTCTCCTGCCAGTAAGGAAGCTGCTGCTGCTGCTGCCACCGCCGCCACCTCCACCGCTGCTGCCGCCGCCGCCTCCCCCTGTGCTACCACCACCACTGCCACCGCTGGTGCTGCTGCCACCTCCTCCTCCAGCTCCCGTTCCTCCTCCTCCTCCGCCTCCCCCGCTGGTGTGCCGGGATGTCTTCTGGGGGAAAGAAAGGAGAAGAGTTGCTAAACCCTCCTCTCACTAAGCTCATTAGACAAAGGTTCCTGAAGACTGTGTGATCCCGGGGCTGTCCTATTTACCCTGCCCACCACTAAGAGGACCTGGAAATCCTAGGACACCCCCCCCCCCCCACACCGGCTCCTCAGCCAGCTGACGCAGCGCAAATCCACAATGGAGACACAGGATAGGCAGGGACATATATCCTGGGCCGCAGCAAGGTACAGTGAAGGTGGCATAGGCCTGGACTTGGGTCTCTTCATTCATTTATTTATTCTCTCCATTACCGTGGCAGTGCCTCCTTGGCCCATCTCATATAAGACTAAGCCACAGCTTTCCTTCCCCTGGGCAGAGGGGGTGCAGGGAGGCTCATGGAGAGCCTCTGCTCCCTGTTTCTCCAGCCATCACATCACTCTCCCTTCCCTTGGTCCCAGCCCTGGTTCTCCACAGAACACAGGGCTGCTCCTGTGCATGGGATCGACTGGCCTGAACCTGGGCACAGGGCGTGTGTGTTCACGCACACGCATGTGTGCGCTGCCCGTGAGTGAATGCCATCACCAAAAAACCTCAAGCAACTTTATGCTGCCTCCTTCCAGCTGAGGCTGCCTCCCCCGTTCCAGGCTTGCAGCTGCTCCCTCTAAGGTCACCAGCTACCTCCCGACTGCCAAAGCCTAGAGCTAATCTCAGGCCCAGCCACCCCTGGCATTGGGCACGACTCTCACCCCCTACCAAACTCCAGCCCCCTCTCTTCTATGGCTCCTTTACACCTCGGCCCATGCTACCTTGTAGACCTGGGGGTTGGGGGCCAGCCTCAGCCTTACAAGATGAAGGTTAGCCCCTTCTGCCCCACCTGGGGGTCTGACAGACACCAAACCTGTCAGAGTCCACTTGAAACCTCCTGCAGCCCCAACCAAACTGCCTACTTTGTCCCAAGTCAGTCGTCACAGAACCCTGGAACCAAGGTGACCACGTAATGTATACCTGAAACCAGGACACTCCTAAAAATGAGAGAGGGAAATATTAACCCCTACCCAAAAGGCACAAAACCATGACCCTCTGAAGCGGCAGACCAGGATACATGCTTATCCTCCTGAAGTTGGTTGCACTCTTCCTCATGGTACCTACAACGGTCTAACTTCTACCCCAGGTCTAGATCCCAGGTCCTGCTCCTCGGCTGCCCCCACGTTTAGGTAAGTCTACCTAGATAGAATGGCTCCAGCAGCCGGCATCATCCTTCCATCCCCCCTCTCACAGCTGTCTCCCTGCCGCCAGCCTCGGCCCTTCCGATCCTGTCTGATGGTGGTTGCCAGCATAATCTTACTATAACATAAATCTCATCGTGTTACTCTCCCCACGAGCTTCCCAAGCCTATGGCCCTGTGGGAGAAGGGAGGGGAGGTGTCCGGGCCAAGTGTAGCTCTGCAGACACCTCTCGGCTTTTGGAACACGCAAGGTCTCTCCCGATGTGGGACAGCACCCTTCCAGCCTGCAGGCTCAGCTCTGATCTCCTGCCTGGCCACACCAAACAGCCCCTTCTCCTGCCTCTCACGGTCCTGTCCTTTCAGGACTCTATCCAAGCCCATCCCTCGCTGAGACCTCTTTTCTCTCTGTGTTGGCTTGACAGACTCCCAAGGACCTTTCCAATCAAACTGCCTGTTCTGAATCGCATCCACAAGCTGTAAGATAAGCTGGTGACCTTGGGGAGCCTTGGGTCGTGCATCTGTGTAATAGGGAAAATGTGGCACACCTAGTTTTTAGGCTTGGTGGGAGATCACACTCATCACTCAATGCCAGCCGGGCAGAAAAGTTCACGAGACTCCTCCTCAACAAAGAACTACACAAGTCGATGCCGGTTATACTAGCTACATTTGTCCTAGCTATGCCAGGAAGTCTTAACAGGTAGATGGAGCCCAGATGGGCCCAGGCAGGAAGAAAGACCCGATCTCACAAGTAACCAACAAAAACAAGGGCTAGAGAAATGGCTGAGCAGTACGTGTGCTTGGCTAGCAAGCACCAGACTCTGAGTTCAAACCCGCATAGTGCCCAAAAATAACCTTTAGAGAACTTAGCAGAGGTTGAAGTAGAGAAGACATCACTTCCCACACAGTTACTGGCTCTGTTTTATTACCAACTCCTCTTAGTGGAGTCTGCAAAGGACCCCTTGTCCCCCTGGAACTGCCCAGATTGACAGACAGGCTCTGAGTTCTCTTCTGAGATGGACTGCTTAGTCCAATTCTGGTCACTCTCTCCAAACTGTAATCTGTTCTTCACACATGGAGTGCTCCTCAAAGGCAGGGACAGGTGTCTATCACCCGCCCATATGGGCCACAGACGTGGTCCGAAGACCCTGCTCTAAACCCGGGATGGCTGACCCACTCATGCCGTGCATTGGCAGATGGGACTCACCATCTTGCTGAAGTGGTATTTGCAGTAGCCGCAGTACTTGACATTGTCTACCTCCAGCACTTCTTCCTCACACAGCAGGCCAGCCATCTGGGCACTAAACCAAGAAAGGTCAGGTGAAAAGGTGGTGGGCAGACTTGAGCCAGCCACCCTTTCCTCCCCTCCTGGACCAGGCCAGAGTAGAGCAAAGATACATGATGTCATCACTACTCAAGAGACCGCAGCTAGGATGAACTCAAAGCAGCCACCTGTGACAAACCTCCCTTTGTGTAGAGGCCAAAGAGAGGACTCTTACCAGGTGACATGGAAAGCTTGTCGACATCCATGCCGGTTACAGGTCATACAGGCTCCAGATGCTGCCTTGCTCTCCCGACCCTGCTCCTCACAGATGTAACAAGTCTGCAGGACATAGGGCGATTGTCCTCTCCTTCAAGGAGCTCATTCCTCCAGGGAGCTCCTCCTGATGGTGGATCCATCCTAGGACCTCTCTTCAATTCCATCCTCCCCCGCCCGCTGCCATCAGCCCAGATCAGTGCTATCCAAGAAGACTTCCTTCCAGCAAAGCCAAGGGCTACTGGCTCACACCTATAATCCTAGCTACTCAGGAGGCTGAGATCTTGAGGATCTCAGTTCAGAGCTAACCTGGGCAGACAAATCCTAGAGATGCTTTATCTCCCACTTAACCACCCCAAAAGCTGGAACTTAAGGTACAGGTAAAATGGTAGAGCTCTAGCTGTGAATAAAAAAGCCAAGAAGGTGAGGAGGATCCTAAGTCCAAGCCCTAGTACCAACACACACACACACACACACACACACTCTCTCTCTCTCTTCCTCAGGGATGGAAATGCTGTTTTTCTCCCCCTACACACACACCCCTGTTGCCAATTTTTTTGGGGGGTCAGTCATGGGGTTTGGGTAGCTGAGAAACTAACATTTACATTGTAACTATAATTCATTTCCATATCCACATGTGGCCAGCAGATACTATGTTAGACAGCATAGTCCTTAGTGAGATTTGAAAGGCCAATGACTGTGTTCACCATCTTTCTTCTCTAAAGAGTCTATTCTCTGTTGGGGCCTCTGCCTACACTGTATATTCTGCCTAGAACCTGGGATCCTGCTGTCCTTAAAGCTACTTCCTTTACATGCCCCATTTCTCAGCCCAAACGTTTCCTTCCCAGATGACCTTGTCTATAGTAAGCCTCCAACAGGCGTTCTACCAGGGCCTTGTTTATTTTCTTCACAGTACTTACCACAAATCACACTGACTTTATTGGCTTGCATTGCTTTAAAGTCGTCCACACAAGAACGTGAGATCCACTGGACAGGCAGCATTTCTACCTTAACTTAGACTTCTGTATTGTGTGCCTGGTACTGGTACCAGGTCTGTCACTCAATGCCAGTGTGCTCCATGTATGAAAGAATCAACCCTAGCTAAAGCTACTACTACAGGCCGGTTCATTTCACCTGGGCTCCAGAGCCTGAGTATGTCTCTCTGTGTCTGGAATACATGGTTTGAGGGCAGGTACCTGCCCATCTCCCAAGGTGCCTGAAAGTACTGGTTCAATGGAATCAAGCCGCGCTGGAATAAGGAAGTAGTGAAGGGACCCAAGGGTGGTCATCCGGGGACTGGACTGTGGGCACAGCCAGGGACACTGACCTTGTTGAAGCGATCGTGAGGCACATATTGCAGCACAATGGGCTCCATAGTAAGCACGTTGGCAAACTGCACCTCCGGGATGTAGAGGGCACACACCACGTGGGCCCAGCCTAGGGCAGTGGGGGGTCGGACTCAACAGGAGGTAAGCCCAAGCTCCCACCGCTGCTGACTTCAAGTCACTGTCCCCTCCTTCAATCTTCCCATCAGATTCCAGTCACAGTCAGTCTAAAGAATCCAGCCTCTACCCCACCCAGGCCTGACCTCCTAGACCTACTTAGGGGGCCTTATTGACCTCCCCAGGGGCCCATCCTCACCTCCATTGTCAGTCCTCTTCAAGGCCCCATCTTTGTGTGGGCACAGCTCACACCTCTGCCAATGCAAAGGGCAAATAGGTTGGGAGACCTGCTGAGTTGGGCCTTCTCTGAATACATTGAAAGGGCCCAGGATGAAATGATGGGGGGGGGGGGTGTCTTAAAACCATGTAACAGAAAAAGAACTAGCCAGATGATGATTGTTGAAGATAGAGTGAGGATGGAGATTTGAAGTTCATCAATATAATCCCTTTGGTTTTGTACCCTTGGAAAGGTCTCATGATTAAAAAGTCCAAACAGAAACACTGTAGTCTCCCACTCTGTTCCTGAGTGAAGGATGAGCAGAGGAAAGAGACTTGGCTGGTGATAGGTATGCAGGAAGCAGGAAGTGCTGTGTGACAGAACGAAGTCCCACCCAGCCTCAGCCTCAGAGTCCCAGTGTTGATGCCCAGGTGTGTAGGAGCAGGGAGGGGAGGGGAGGGTTCTAGAACTCACCACCCTGGCTGCACGTTCCTGAGATTCACATTTCCGGCAGAACCAGGGTCCTGTTGGCACCTGGACGATGCCATAGCAAGCTAAGGGAGGGGAAGGGTAGTCATTAAGCAGAGCTGTCAGCCACTGGCTTTTTCCCAGAGTAAGTGGGAGGAGGACTGGGGCCAATTCCAGCAAGGGAAGGCTGCTCTTGGGTGTGGAGAGGTCATTCTCTAGAGACAAGGAATGCCCAGCAACACAAGGACAGCTTTTAGCCGCCCCACTGAGCACTCCAAACAAGGCGGGAAGTCTGAGTCCTTGACCTTAAACTTCTAGAAAATCCTTAATCTCCCCACACCCTTTCAGGACCTGTCTCCCAGCTCTAGTCCCCAACCAATCCCAAGGCATCAGGGAACCAGAAACAGGAGTCTTGATAGTCAAATAGGTTTTGTTGTGATGGTGGGGGGGGCTTCTTAAAGGGCCAGTAAGGGACGACGAGGGGTCCAGGGATCTCATCTTCTGCGCCTGACTATCCCAAGGTACGGGTCAAAAGTTAAAAGCCAAGGAGGGCAGGTGCAAGGCAGGTAACCGACAGAAGAGTGGCGGGAAGAATCGTCAGCCTCAGCTTTAAGGGGTTGTCCCGGGAGAGGGTGGGTGTTGGGGGCGGGGTGCTAGCTGTGCCACACCGGCGGGGAGATGCCAGCCTGTGCCCTCGGCAAGATTCCTCAAGGAGTTAACTCCCGAACCATGTGCTGGCTGGGGGAAACTCCCGAACCTCCCCTTCTCCTCCATTCCAGCCGCCTGCGCGCACGGCCGCCCGCCCAGCCCTCGGCTCTTCCCCGGGAGAGGAAGGGGGGGGGGTGCGCGGAGGAGATTTTAGGAGGCCTTCTCCCCCGGGACCCTTCTCCTTCCCTCCCCGATCCCGCTCCTCCCAGTCTCCGGAAGCCCAGAGGAGGGAGGGGGGGGGAACGACACCCCCCCCCTCCCGCCGTGACCTCTTCCTCCCCGAGCGCCGGGACCAAAATAACCGGGCGGGAGGGGACGCCGCGCAGGTAAACATTCTCCCCGGCGAGCCCCCCGGCGCCCGGCCGCGCGGGGCGCGGGGAGTTCGCTGCAGGGCGCCTTGGACTTTCCCCAAAAACTCCCCTCAACTTGGGGTGCGGGGCTGGGATTGGGGGGGGGGGACGCGGGACTGGAACAATAGACAAGAAAACAATGCTTGACCCGGTCCTGCCGGGCCCGGGCGCCGGGGCGCCCCACGCCTCCCTTCCCTTCAGGTGGGTGGGGGAAGGGCGCGCGAACCCCCCGGGGGGCTCGGGAGGGCGCGGCCTGGGGGCGCCCCGCGCGCGCGCGCGCCGCCCCCGGGGTCCCCGGCGCGGCCCCCCTCCCTCCCTCCCTCCCTCCCGGCGCCCTCCCCCCTCCCCCGGCCCACCCCACCCCGTACCTTGATGGACGGCGACGCTGCACGCGTGCCCATCGCAGTAGACCAGCGGGTTCTCGGCCCAGCCCCTCTCGTCCGAACATACGCAGCAGCCTCCTACCATCTCCTTCATACTCCCATGAGCTCCCTCCGGGGCTGGGGCGGGGGGCCGGCCGGCGGGGGTCGGGGGTCAGGGGGGGAGGGAGGGAGCGGGGGGCCGCGCGCCTCCTCGCCCCCTCCTCCGCCGCCGCCGCCGCCGCGGCCGCCGCCGCTTCTTTTCTTTGCCTCCTCCTTCCTCCTCCTCGGCGTCCTCCTCCTCCTCCTCGCTCGCTCTGTCTGGCCGCCCCCCCCGCCGTGCTCTCGCCCTCATGCCCCGACGGCCCCCCCCCAAACAATGAGACTCGCGCGCCGGGCTCCCCCCTTCCGCGCCGCTCGCTCGCCCGCTTACCAGGGCGGCCGCCCGGTCGCCGAGCAGCCCGGGCCCGGCGGGGGAGGCGCCGAATGGCACATCGCGGGCGCCCGCCCTCCCCGCCTCCCTCCCTCCCGCCCGCCCGCCCGCTCACGCGCCGCCCCCCCGGCCCCCCTGCCCGGCCGCGGCAGCCATGGCCGCGCGCCTCCGCTCGCTCGCTCGCTCCCGGCCCGCCCGCCCGCCCGCCCGTCGCCGGGTAAAGTCTTAGGTTCAAGGAACAAAGCCCGGCTTGGTAGGGAGCGTTTCGCTCCGCCGCGCGGGGCTGCTCCGCCTCACGGGAGGGTCGCTCCCCAGCCCGCCCCTCCGCCTGCCCGCGATCTCGCGCTCCGGCACCCCGGTGTCCCCCCCCCCGGTTCCACGCCACCTCCCCCGCCGGGGTCGTCTTCGTCCCCAGCCTGGGGGAGACGCGGGGGACGCAGGGGCGGAGCGGGTCGACGGCAGCCGCTCGGGCCGGCCCCGCGCGCCCGGGAGTGGGGGTGGGGGGGGTCCCCCGGGTTCGCAGCTCGCGGGCTCTGACCCCCGACTTCACTCTGAGGGCATCGGCTCTGCCCCACGCGCCGACGCGTATCCGCTCGACCACTACTTATTGAACCCGTAGTCGGTGCCAGCAGCCGGGAGAAATACTCGTGCCCTCGGGGAGCTTGCCGTCGAGGGCGTGCGCGCCCGACTCTCGTCTCCCAAAGGAATCCGACACACCCTCAACCCTGCCGCCCGGTCCTCCCTCTCTCCCTCCCTCCCTCCCTCCCGGGACCCACTCCGGCCTCCCCGGAGCGCGGGGGTGGGCACGACCACCCGGGAGGCGCGCCGCCCGCCTCCCTCCGCGGGGCCACACTTGACCCGCGGGCCCGCGCGCAGGAACACAATGGAGCGCGCACCCCAGGGAAGCCCCCCGAAATTGAGTCTGGGGTGGGGAAGCGGGACGGGGGGGGGGGGGGAGGGCCGGGAGAGTCAAGGGCAGTGAGTCGCCGCCCTAGGGCTGCCATGTGGGCAAAGAGGCACAAGATGTGACCTTCACACACTTTCTAACGGGGGAGGGGGGCGCGAGACCAAAGGTCAGCCTCCCCCCCCCCCAGCGGGAGGTGCGGTGGCGGAGTGGGGGGGTGGTGGTGGAAAGGCCGCCCTAGGGGCTTCAGCCACACTTCAAAGCCCTCGCGGGGCCGGGAGCGCTTCCGGGGAGGAGGGGCAAGGGGTGGAGGGGGGCCGCTCCCCCCCCCTTCCGCGCACCCCCCCCCGCAGACTCTTCCGCCCGGTCCGCCTCCTTTTCACCAGCACCTGTTCAACCGGAACATCAAGGGGCCGGGCCCGCCGCCCCCCCTCGGCGCCTCTTTAGTACCTTTCATCCGGGGAAAGGGGGTGGTGGTAAATCTCCGCCCAAGAAGGGGGGGGGGGAGTGGGGCGGGGGAGAACTTGTCCTTGACCTGGTCGGTGGCGTCGGGGATTTACTCCTTAATCCCGGCGTGGCGGGGGTCTGGGGAGGTTGGGGAAGCCGTGTGCTGGGCTGCAGCCCACCCCCACCCCCCATCCCCCCCCACCCCCGCCACTGCCAGCTTGAACACGAGCAATCCGGGAGGGCCGCCGGGGTGACCGAGCGGTCGGCGGCGCCGTGCGTGTCTCGGAGGGAAGGGGTCGAGCTCGGGTCCGAGGTCCCCGGTCCTCCGGGCAATGACAGCTGTACGCACGGTTCACGGTCGTCTTTGTGAGCGTAGCTTGTACAAAGGCGGAGGAGGAGAAGGATGCCGGGGGGGGGGGTGCGGTTGGGGGGGGAGCCTCATCACTTGGAGTTGCTAAAGTTGCTAAAGTTCCCTTTACTACCAACGAGCCGGGAAAGCTCAATAACTAACCCCAGTCCTGACCGAGCGCCAGCTTCACAACTTTCGGGGTATTTGCCTCTGCAGCCCAACACTGCTGAAGTGCCCGGCGTTTCGGGTTTCTCCCGATGGAAGGAGGAGGGGGGGGGTGTCGCTTGAAGTTTCGGGGATCCCCGGGGCCACGTATGGGCGACCTAGAGACGGGCCAGGAAACGTGGGTCTCGGTCGGGCCCCGTGCCCGGCGAGCCCCCCGACGCTTGTGGCGTGCGTCCACCCACTGTCGGATGAAACATCACCCCACCTTGTGGTTGGAGCAACTGAGGTCCCCTTTCCCTTCCCCCCCCCCCATTAAATGACGTGCTCAGAAGCACCCAGGCCGGATTCGAACCCTTTCTGTCTCTCGGTGGGGCTGGGGCTCGCCACACCCGGGGTGGTGTCTGGGCGGGGGCCGCCGGGCGCCCACCTCTCCTTTTCACTCCCCATGGCGCCCGGAGAGCCGGGCTCCCGGAGGGCGGCTGTGAATTCGCCGAGGCTGAGCCGTCGGGGCCCATTCTCCAGCTTCCTAACGTGTCGTTTTCTGAGCGCCCGGCACGAACCGGATCCAAGATTCAAAGGCACGTATGTCCACATTATATATGCTAATGGCGCAAGGTCGGGTCCTGAGCAACAAGTGGTCCAAGTTCCCCCTGCAGTCTGACTTGAGGCGTCGCGCAGATCCGGGCTGTGCGACTTGGCACGAACGGCGTCGGGTCTGCCACGCTCAGCCAGGCCTTCCGTGCGCGGGACGTCCCGTCCACCCCGGGGCGAGGACCCTCACGTGGGCCGCCGCTCCGGGGGCGCGTGCGGCCGGCGCTCCGGCCCCCAGGTCCCCACCGCGCGCCCCTTCCGAGGGCCCGCTTCCCGCCCCGCGCGCGCTTCCAAAGGGACTGGGGCAGCGACGACCAAACAGAAAATTATTTCCGCCCGCTCGGCCCGCCCCGCTCCGCTCCGCCCCGCCCCGCCCGTCCCCGGAGCCAGAAGGGGATTGTGGGGCCGCCGCGGCCGCCGCCGGAGCCGAGCGGGGCGGAAGCGCGCGTGGCGCGGCGTTCCGACCCCGCACGGCCGGGCTGCGGGGCTGCGGTCGGGCCGGGCCCAGGCTCCCCAGCCCCACCCGCCCGCGCTCGGGCAGGTTTCCGCGAAGTCTGGCTCGCAGGTTCCGGGAAGCGAGCCGGGGAGGCTGGAAGCAGCTGCGGTTTCGCTTCTGTTCGCCAGCCCCGCGTGGGGCGCCGCGGGTCCCGGGGGGGGGGGAGGGTGTGCCACCTCTCCCTGCCACCCGGCCGTGCGCACCACCGGGGGCTGGAAGGAAACGCCGCGCCCGCGGGGCTGCGCTCCCGGCGCGCCCCCTTCCCCCCCCCCGGAGCCACGCGGGTGACCTTGGGGGGCGATGGGAGAGGTGAAGCGCTTCCCCACGGCTGACTCGGCCGGCGAGGGGCTCCCTGCCCCGGCCCTTCCCGGGACTGGGGTCGCCAGTGCCCTCGCGTGGGGCCTCGCTCCCCCCCCCCCCCCGTCCAGGCTCTCGGTGCCCGTCGGGGGGCGGGGGGGGGGGGCTTGATGTGAGCGAGTGGCCCGGCACATGCGGGCCTGGAGGAGGTGGTTTCCCACGGAAGGTTATGACCCGGGTCGAGTGGGCCCGGGCCGACGGCCGCGGTGGGAGGCCCAGTTCTTCCCAAAGTCACACTCCCCGTCCGTGCGAGACGCGCGGAGGCCGGGCTGAAGGGGAACTGGTGGGAGTGCGGGGGATCCCCCACTGGCATTGGGGTCCATAGTCGTTACTGATTGCGCGCGCGCGCGCGCGTGTGTGTGATTTCACAGATCCAACAAGACCACAATACTCAGTGTCAAGTCCAGCCTCTGCCATTAGCTGTCAGCCTTGGTTTGCCAAACTGTAAAACGGGGATAAGGGGGACCCACTCCTCCCTCCGATCGTCAGGGCGTTGGCAACTCCAACCTGTCAGGGTCCCAGCGGGTACTTGAAGAGCTGCGAGTGAGCCCGTGGGGAACTTCCTCTGGCGGGTAGGAACGGGGTGGGAAGGGAAGCCGTCCTGCTCATCTGATGAGACAGCCACCTGCCCAAATTTCAGAGATGTTTGCTTGGAGCCTAGCCCCATCTCTGCCTCTAGCCCGCAGTGTGGCGTTACACGAAGCAGTGACCGTCTCTGGTTAGGTGATTCGGTCTTTTTTACTCCTACACTTTGTAATTGGCACGTATTAGTTGTACAGGGTAGAGGGGAAGTATTGTGATATTTCCGTACACACTATTTTGATCATATCCACCCTCTTCTGCTAGTCTTGCTGATCCGCCCCCCCCCCACCACCCCATCTCTCCCCCTAGTGACCACATTTTGAAAGTCCCCTTCCAGTCAACATTCTGTAGGTTGACTGCTCTTAGGGAAATTTCCAGGCCAGGGGATGACAGATGACTAGTGCATTTGCCTTGCCATGTTCCTCTTTTTTTTTTCTTTCTGCCAGTTTTTCCTCAAGTCTACTCCTCATCCTTCCTGTTATAGTTACCATCAGGACAGAGGTCAAAAACATTACTCAGAGCTGGGTGCCAGTGGCTCACGCCTGTAATCGTAGCTGCTCAGGAGGCTAAGATCTAGGATCACAGTTCAAAGCCAAACCAGGGGAGAAAGTCCATAAAACTCATCTCCAATTTAAAAAAAAAAAAGTTACTCAGTGTGGCTGGGAATGTGGCTTAGTGGTAGAGTGCTTGCCTAGCATGCATGAAGCCCTGGGTTCAATTCTTCAGTACCACATAAACATTTAAAAAGCCAGAAGTGGTGCTGTGACTCAAGTGGTAGAGTGCTAGCCTTGAGCAAAAGAAGCTCAGGGACAGTGCCCAGGTCCTGAGTTCAAGCCCCAGGACTGGCAAAAAAAAAAAAAAGTTACTCAGTATTTCATCAACTACTTTATTTAATCTTGTGCTGACTGGGAGATACACATACAGAACCCAGCCTATGAGAGTGACAGACACATAGAGAAATAACTTTTTTTCTCGTGGGGCTTGAACTCTGGGCTTGGGTGCTGTCCCTGAGCTAAAGACTCGGGGCTAGCACTCTACCACTTGAGCCACAGCTCCACTTCCAGATTTTGGAGTTTCTGCTCAGGCTGGCTTTGAACTGTGATTTTCAGAATTCCATTCCCTGAGTAGCTAGAATTACAGGCATGAGCCACTGGTGCCTCATGAGAAATAACTTCCATTCCTGATTGTTAAGGCTCTGATAGCACTCTGAACTGTGCCCACCCTGCACAGAGAAAGTAATGGTGTTTATAGGATCCTGGAAAGCTGGAGTGAGCAAGGGTTGGAGGGCAGATAAGGCAGCATTCCAGGCAGGGAGAACAGTACATCCAAAGGCACAGAAGTAAGAGCCAGTGTGTGTGTGTGTGTGTGTGTGTGTGTGTGTGTTGTTGTGCATTGTGGCAAGAGAACTACACACATGGTGGCATGTGTATGGCAAGAGAAAGGCTTGGAGGGATAGCTGTAAGGCAAGGAACAGATGAAGGGCCCTTCCTAGCTAATTATCTCCAATTAACCTCAACAAAGCTGGAAGTAGAACTGTGGCTCAAGTGATAAAGTACTATCAAGCTCAAGGACAGCGGATCTGGCCTTGAGTTCAAACCCCAGGACCAGCACTAAATAAACCAACCTATAAAAAAAAAAAAAAAAGCAGTTGAGCACTGATGACACAATTTGTAGGCAACCCAGACAAAATGTTTGAAAAATATCAATTCAACCAATAGCTAGACATGATGTGTGTGTCTGTCATCCTGGCCACACAAGGGGTTGAAATGGGTGTATCATGGTTCTAGGCCAAGCCAAGGGAAGTTCAGGAAACCTCATCTCCACAGAAAAGGCTGGGCATGGTGGTATGAGAAGCCTAAATAGGCTCCTAGCCCAGGCTAAATGTGAAGCCTTATCTCAAAAAATAACAACTGGGCTGGGAATATGGCCTAGTGGCAAGAGTACTTGCCTGATGTACATGAAGCCCTAGGTTCAATTCCTCAGCACCACATATATAGAAAAGGCCAGAAGTGGCGCTGTGGCTCAAGTTGGCAGAGTGCTAGCCTTGAGCAAAAAGAAGCCAGGGACAGTGCTCAGGCTCTGAGTACAACCAAGCCCCAGGACTGGCAAAATAAATAAATAACCAAGTGGCTGGGGAAGTGACTCTAATGGTTGGACATTAGCCTAGCTAGAGGTACTGAGTTCAAATCTTAGTACTAAAAAAAAAAAAAGGAATGCTTAAGATTCACACTTAGGAAGTGGCACCAGGGTTAGAGGCCACAGAAAGGTCTTGGGAGGAGTTCCACAAGGAGGCCTAGAGAACTCAGGCTGGAAAGTTTCAGGTTCTCCGGTAGAAAGGGAGGCTAAGGAGAGCAGAAGAATTGGAGGAGAGCAGAGCTGGAGGTGGGAGGGTAGAAATGGAATGTGTGGATGAAAGCAGGTGCTGGGGTAGAGGGCAGTTGTAGGGACAGGCAGAGACCAAGCTGCGCACAATGAGAGCCAGGCAAAGGGGAATGGAGCAAGTACAGAAAGAATAGAGATTTCAAGGGGAAAACCTTAGGCTGCATCTTACACAGGCCAGTCTGAGAGCCCGATCATGTTCAGGGGCAAGAGGGAAATGAGACAGTGGGGAGGAGGGCGGGGAACTACCTCCCACCTGGCCTACACTTGATCCCAGCAGAACAGGATGCCATGGAAGAGGCTGAGCAGATGCCCATGTTACCAAGTTGGGGTGGAGGAGGGCTGAGAATATGGCCTAGTGGCAAGAGTGCTTGCCTCGTATACATGAAGCCCACATACATAGAAAAGGCCAGAAGTGGCACTGTGGCTCAAGTTGGCAGAGTGCTAACCTTGAGCAAAAAGAAGCCAGGGATAGTGCTCAGGCCTTGAGTCCCAGCCTCAGGACTGGCAAAACAAGCGCGCGTGCGCGCACACACACACACACACACACACACACACACACACACTAAGTTGGGTCAGCAAGAGAGGGAGGATTCAGATGAAAGGCAGAGCAGCTTGAAATCATTGTGAGTACTAGAATGTCCACTCCGCTCCACAGAACATGAGTTTGTTGCCAGTCCTGGGGCTTGAACTCAGGGCCTGAGCACTGTCCCTGGCTTCTTTTTGCTCAAGGCTATCACTCTACCACTTGAGCCACAGCGCCACTTCTGGCATTTTCTATATATGTGGTGCTGAAAAATCGAACCCGGGCCTTCATGCATATGAGGCAAGCACTCTCCCACTATGCCATATTCCCAGCCCAGGGTATGAGTTTTGTATGTTGTATTTAAGTATCTGAATAGATGTTTGGTGCACAGTAGTTTCTCATCTCACTCTTGTTCTTCTTCTTCTTTTTTTTTTTTTGGCCAGTCCTGGGCCTTGGACTCAGGGCCTGAGCACTGTCCCTGGCTTCTTCCCGCTCAAGGCTAGCACTCCGCCACTTGAGCCACAGCGCCGCTTCTGGCCGTTTTCTGTATATGTGGTGCTGGGGAATCGAACCTAGGGCCTCGTGTACTCGAGGCAGGCACTCTTGCCACTAGGCTATATCCCCAGCCCTTGTTCTTCTTCTTGAATCAATGCTTGACTATCTGACAGTGACAGGACTTACGCAGCATGAGTGTTGGTGGGGATGGAGAAAGGACACTATGGGGGGGTGAAATTGAAAGAAGGGGATAATTGACAATTGGCAGCCATAGTATGGGCGGTGACTTTCAAGTTTCTGTCTTAATGAGAATCCTAAAGAAGGACAGAGGAACAAAACTGGCAGATAGTTGAGTTCAGGTATGGACCTGCTGAGTTTGAGGCAGAACAGACCATCCCAGAAAGAGGGGTTCTATATGCATATTACATTCACTGCAAAAAGATTTTGAAGGATATGTAATGTTCTGCCTCTTCTCACATATCCTGATACTCTGAAAGAAAAAAAAATAGGGATATCTTTGAGCACTGCCAGCAGCAGACAGTAGCTGGAGCTGTGGAGTGGGTGAGAGAGAGCATGATGGGAGGGTAGGCAGGCACAAGGAGCATCTAGAGATGGAGGGGGCACCCTAGGGAAAGTGGTTTCTTGGGGGCCCAGGGAGAGAGAGGAAGGATGGAGCACTGGTATCCCAGCCTCCGTGAGGTGTCGGGGTGCGGCATGTTAGAGGAGGGATTTCTGACAATCCTTTCTAGGATCTGTTGTGAGACAGAGGGAGATAGGACAGGAGCAAAAACAAAACCAAAAAACAAAAAACTAGCTACTCAGGATGCTGAGACCTGGGAATCTTGGTTTGAGACCAGCCCGGGCAAGAAAGTCTATGAGACTCTTTTTTTTTTTTTTTGGCCAGTCGTGGGCCTTGGACTCAGGGCCTGAGCACTGTCCCTGGCTTCTTCCCGCTCAAGGCTAGCACTCTGCCACTTGAGCCACAGCGCCACTTCTGGCCGTTTTCTGTATATGTGGTGCTGGGGAATCGAACCTAGGGCCTCGTGTATCCGAGGCAGGCACTCTTGCCACTAGGCTATATCCCCAGCCCCCTATGAGACTCTTATCTCCAACTAACCAGCAGAAAACTGGAAGTGGCTCCAAGTGGTTAAGCACTAGCTTTGAGTGGAAAAAGTTCAGGGACAGTGCCCAGGCCCTGAGTTCAAGCTCCACAAGCAGCAAAAAAAAAGCAAGACTGGAGGTGTGGCTCAAGTGGTAGAGCACTAAGCAAACAAACTGAGTGAATATAAGGCTCTGAGTTCAAATACCAGTAACAGCGAAATAAAGAAAAATGAGAAGAAAAGAAAATGAGCTGGGCACTAGTGGTTCATGCTTGTAATCCTAGCTACTCAGAAGGCTTGTCTGAGGACTGGGGTTTGAAGTCATCCCAAGCAGGAAAGTTTGTATCTCCAAGTAAGCCAGAAGTGGAGATGTGGCTCAAGTGGTAGAGCACTAATTTTGAGCACAAAAGCTCAAGAAATATACCCAGGCCTTGAGTTCTAATCCCAGGATTCATACACACACACACACACACACACACACACACACACACACAAATTCTAGCTATTCAGGAGGCTGAGATCTGAGAAATGAGGTTTAAAGCCAGCCCAAGCAGGAAAGTCCATGAGACTTTATCTCCAATTAGCCACAATTAAAGCTGGCAGTGGAGTTTTGGCCTAGGTTGTAGAGCACTACCTTTGAGCGAAAAAGCTAAAGCACTGGGACTTGGCAAATTACACAGGTCTCTAGGCATTCACACACCGTGGGACCAAATGAAGACACTTTTAGGAGAAGAACACAAAGGCACAATGCCTCTGTGTATCTGATCATGCAAAATTATATTTATTGAAATGAATTCCAGGTAATGGAAACAAGAAGCTTTTCCTTGTTGCTGTTTTCATTTTCTTTCTTTATTTTTTTTTTCCAGTCCTGGAGCTTAAACTCAGGGCCTGAGCACTGTCCCTGGCTTCTTTTTGCTCAAGGCTAGTGCTCTACCACTTGAGCCACAGCGCCCACTTCTGGCTTTTTCTGTTTATGTGGCGCTGAAGAATCGAACCCAGGGCTTCATGCATGCAGGGCAAGCACTCTACTGCTAAGCCACATCCTCAGGCCTGTTTTCATTTTCTTTTTGTCTTAGTTATTTATATGTCTTCAGGAAGATAAGAAGGTGGGTACAGAAATGTAAGAACAAAGGGTAAGGAAATGTAGCAGAGGTATACACAAGACACTATGTTGAAAATGAACTATACAATTTGTGGGGTGGGATGGGAGGGAAGAACTGGGAGAGAGCAAGGGAAAGGGTGACATTGTCCAAAAAGAAAAGTACTCTTTTTTCTTTTTAATTTTTTATTATGATTAGAAAGGTGATGTACATAGGAGTTACAGTTATATCACTTAGGTAAAGAGTACATTTCAAGGGGTGAAATTGTCCAAAAAGAAATTGACTCTTTACCTGACTTATGTAACTATAATCCCTCTGTACATCATCTTTATTTTATTTTTAATTTTTTTTGCCAGTCTTGGGGCTTGAACTCAGAGCCGGGGCACACACGGCACACACTCTACCATTTGAGCCACAGTGCCACTTCCAGGTTTTCTTTCTTTCTTTTTTTTTTCTGTTTATGTGGTGCTGAGGAATTGAACGCAGGGCTTCATGCATGCTAGGCAAGCACTCTACCGCTAAGCCACATTCCTAGCCCATATCACCTTTATAATACCAATAAAACTTTTAAGCTAGGCTGGGGATATGGCCTAGTGGCAAGAGTGCTTGCCTCGAATACATGAAGCCCTAGGTTCGATTCCCCAGTACCACATATACAGAAAATGGCCAAAAGTGGCGCTGTGGCTCAAGTGGCAGAGTGCTAGCCTTGAGCAAAAAGAAGCCAGGGACAGTGCTCAAGCCCTGGGTCCAAGGCCCAGGACTGGCCAAAAAAAAAAAACAAAAAACAACTTTTAAGCTAAAGGTCAGTGCCCAGGCCCTTAGTTCAAGCCCCAGTACCAGCACACACAGACACACAAAAAGGAAATGTACAGCTGATGACTTTTGACCAATGTATGCAGCCATGTAATCACCCACCCTACAAGAAATATACATTTCCACATCTGCAGTTACTTCATATCCTATTACAGTCACCCCGGCCCAGACAAGCTTGGTCTCATTGCTATCACCATAGATAAGGATAGACTGCTGGTCCTAGGAGCTCATAAAAGTGTACGGCCTGTTCTGTGCAATGCTTCTCTTGCTCAGACCTTTCTCTTCCAAACAGGAAAAGCAATGCTAGGGCTGAGGCAGGAGTTCCAGCAGAGGGCAGGAGAGAGAACCCTGCAGGTCTGTGGGATTGCGGGATGGGGACAAGTGGACAAAAGCAGAGTCACTCCGTATCTCTTTGGAATCAGACACAACAGGTTACAGCAGGTCATGGTCAAGGCACTGCTGGGCTGGGGCTGGAGTCTCAAGTGCTGTGAAGACAAGGAGGCCCAGGCTCAGAGGTGGTCACTGGAGGCCTGCAGGCTAATATCTCGAGTGAGTATTCAAACTCCTGGAGCCGTGCCCGGCTCCTCCCAGGCTCCAGTCAATGCCAGACTGCCTCTTCTGTCCCAATGTCTCTGGAAACTTCCCTGTGTTCCCTGACCCTTGTTCAGGGCCTCAGTGCCTTCAACTTGACCTTCTGCATTTTTAGCCAATCCTGGGCAGAGCTCCATCTTTTCCTCCTTCTTTTGGAGCCTCTTGATCCTGTTCTGCCATCAACCTCTCATCTTGCCTTGACCCCTCAGTCTCCAGCAAGGCTCAGGCTACCAAGGCCTGGGGCTGCTTGGTGGCTCTGACTCTCACCCATCCCCTCTCTGCTTTGTAAACTACCTGCGAGGCTCACAGCCGCCCTCTGGCTTCACCTCGCTTCTGCTGAAGTTGTTCCTCTAAAGGTCAGTAGTAACCACCTGTCATGGACATTGTCTAGAGGTTTAACTGTCCAGTGTACTTCGTGTGTGTGTTGTGGTGTGTGTGTGTATGTCAGGGAGGAGGAGGAGGAGAAGGAGGAGGAGGAGGAGGAAGAGAGGAGGAGGAGGAGGAGGAGGAGGAGGAGGAGGAGGAGGAGGAGGAGGAGGAGGAGGAGGAGGAGGAGGAGGATTGGAGAAAATGATGATTCCCATCATTCCACCCTCGTTTTTTTTTTTGTTTGTTTGTTTTGTTTTTAATGTGTTGGTCCTGGAGCTTGGCAATATCCCTGAACTTCTTTGCTTTTGTGACTTGCCAATCTGATATCTTTGGCTCTGCTGTAGTGGAGACTCTTCTCCATGGCTTTGTTGGTAGCCACAAATTTGTGCTGAAACCCAACGTCTTTCTTTTTTTTGGCCAGTCCTGGGCCTTGGACTCAGGGCCTGAGCACTGTCCCTGGCTTCTTTTTGCCACTTGAGCCACAGCGCCACTTCTGGCCATTTTCTGTATATGTGGTGTTGGGGAATTGAACTCAGGGCTTCATGTATACGAGGCGAACACTCTTGCCACTAGGCCATATCCCCAGCCCCCCAATGTCTTTCTTTATTATTATAATTTTGTGTGTGCAGGCCCAGACTTGAATTCAGGGCTTCACACTCTCATTTGGTTTCTTTGATTAATGCTGATTAAATACTCCACCACTTGAGCCATACCTCTATGTTCAGCTTTTTTTTTTTTTTTGCCAGTCCTGAGGTTTGAACTCAGGGCCTGAGCACTGTCCCTGGCTTCTTTTTGCTCAAGGTTAGCACCCTGCCACTTGAGCCACAGCACCACTTCTGGCTGTTTTCTGAATATGTGGTACTGCGGAATTGAACCCAGGGCTTCATGTATATGAAGTTAGCACTCTACCACTAGGCCACATTCCCAGCCCCTATTTCCAGCTTTTTGCCAGTTAATTGGGAGATACGGTTCTCTTGGATTTGTCAACATAGGCTGGTTCCCAACTGGGCTCCTCAGATCCCAGCCTCCTGAGTAGCTAGGGTTATAAGCAGGAGCCACCGGCTCCAGTGTACTTTCTGTTCTCGGACCCCAGAGCTCTGAATCCAGTTGCTCCCTATCATTTCTCCAATATTTCTTTTTTTTTTTTTTTTTTTTTTTTTTGGCCAGTCCTGGGGCTTGGACTCAGGGCCTGAGCATTGTCCCTGGCTTCTTCTTGCTCAAGGCTAGTACTCTGCCATTTGAGCCACAGCGCCACTTCTGGCCATTTTCTGTATATGTGGTGCTGGGGAATTGAACCCAGGGCCTCATATATACGAGGCAAGCACTCTTGCCACTAGGCCATATCCCCAGCCCTTCTCCAATATTTCTAAAATGAACAAACCCAGAGGTCTTCTAACGTGCCATATCCCTTCGAAATCCCAGAGTCACTTTAGCCAGTTCTCCTTTGATCACTGTCCTTAAGACTTCCCTGATGCATACCCAGCCACTTCCCTTTGCAGTCCCTGTCCTGTGGCCCCCCCCCCCCCAGCAGCCTCTCTCCCTCAGATTTCACTGCTGTGACCTGAGGAGCTTCTTCCCCTGTCCACCCCTTGGTGTCTTCTTCTGGGTTCACATGCCTTCTCCCTGCCTGGCCTTGACCTGGGTGCCTATGACCTGGTCCTCAGTTAAGTCTCAGATGGCTTTTTCCAGATCTCTCTGCAGGCTGCACCCAAAGTCCATACTGTAATGGAGCAGCTCCTCACCCTAGACTCACCCTTCCTCTGGTAGCCCTGGGGATCTAGCCCAGCATTTCATTTCTGCCCGTCCCCCCTTCTCCAACTGGTCGTGGGGCTTGAATTCAGGCCCTGGCCCTGAACTCTTTTGCTCATTCTAGTGCTCTACCACTTTGAGCCACAGCACCACTTCTGGTTTTCTGGTAATTCATTGGAGATAAGAGTCTCACAGACTTTCCTGCCTGGGCTGACTTCCAACCAGGATCCTCAGATCTCAACTTCCTGAGTAGCTAGGATTATAGGTGTGAGCGCATCCAGCCTGAGACAGATTGTTAACTGCCCAGCAGACAGCTTACCTGTTCCTGAACTTAGCCTGCTTCTGAAAAGGACAATAGGCAGCTCCTGGTTCACACCTCTCCTCTGCCACTCAGACAAGCCAGGGCCTCATCAGAATGAATGGAAGAATGGCCTTGCTCTGAATGAAATTCCGATGAGGGAATTAAGCTAATTATAAAGTCATGCCGGAAGACAAATTATAGATGCTGTCATGTCATGAACACCATTTCTCAAGAGAGTGGCCTGGAAACATCTGGATAGCTAAGAGGGAACCCAGCTCATTATTGTCCCCTCTGATCTGCTCTGTCTTCCTCTCACTCAAGTTGGGGAGACCCTAGCTTCTACCAAGCTCCAGCCTCCTTATCTCCCCCCAGCCAGTGGGGGGGGGCTACAGATATGGCCCAGTCTCCCCCAAATACCTGTCCACTCCTGCAGCCGCTGCCTGCCCTCCAGTCTTCATCATCTGTTGCTGCAGTTTTGGGTGAGTCAGAGTAAGTCAGTGCCTCCGATTTCCTCATCTGTAAATCAGGAGTGTGTGTGTGTGTGTGTGTGTGTGTGTGTGTGTGTGTGTGTGTGTGTATGCAAGTCCTGGGGCTTAAACTCAGGACATGGACTCTATCCCTGAGTTTTTCTGCTCACAGCACTCTACCACTTGAACTCCAGCTCCACTTATGGCTTTTTATTTAGTGGTTAATTGGAGGTACGAATCTCATGTATTTTCTCACCTGGGCTGGCTTCAAACCACAGTTCTCAGACCTCAGCCTCCTGAGTAGCTAGGCATGAGTTACTGGCACCCAGCAGGATTTTTTTTTTCTCTTGTAAGCACAATAGAGGTTTCACTTAAATTCAGTATGCTAAACTGTGAGGATTGTAGTTCAAAGCCAGCCCAAAGCAGTAAAGTCCTTGAGACTATTATCACCAATTAACCAGCAAAAGCCAGAACTGAGGCATGGCTGATGGGATAGAGTGATAGAACCTTGAGTAGAAAAGCCAGTCAAGGGCTGGGAATATGGCCTAGTGGCAAGAGCGCTTGCCTCCTACACATGAAGCTCTGGGTTCGATTCCCCAGCACCACATATATGGAAAACGGCCAGAAGGGGCGCTGCGTGACTCAGATGGCAGAGTGCTAGCCTTGAGTGGGAAGAAGCCAGGGATGGTGCTCAGGCCCTGAGTCCAAGGCCCAGGACTGGCCAAAAAAAAAAAAAAAAAGACCAGTCAAGAATGAGGGGCCGGGGCTGGGGATATAGCCTAGTGGCAAGAGTGCCTGCCTCGGATACACGAGGCCCTAGGTTCGATTCCCCAGCACCACATATACAGAAAACGGCCAGAAGCGGCGCTGTGGCTCAAGTGGCGGAGTCCTAGCCTTGAGTGGGAAGAAGCCAGGGACAGTGCTCAGGCCCTGAGTCCAAGGCCCAGGACTGGCCAAAAAAAAAAAAAAAAAAGAATGAGGGGCCTTGGAGTCAAGCCTCATTACTAGCACCATAATAAAGGAGGTGGGGTAGGGAGAGAATTCTGGAAGGAACCATGAGGAAGCCTGGCGCTTGGAGCTGAAAACAGGAGGAGCCGATGCTGAAGACCAAGAGGGAACAGCCACAGCAGGAAGATAGCTGCAGAGCTGGTACCCTGACACGAAGGACTAGAATCTCTAGAAAGAAGAGGTCAACATCGCAGCTTTTGATGGGATGGAGGCCACTGGGTCCTTGGGAAGAACTATTTCAGTGACAGGCGGGGGAGGAAGCAGATGGAAGTGGGTTGAGGAGTAAGTGGGAGGTGAGAAAAGGAAGACTACGTGTGCAGACAGCTCTGGATGAAGTTTGAGAGTTTGGCTGTGAGAGGAGAGAGAGAGAGAGAGAGAGGACTACAGACTTGAGGTCAAAGGAAGATTTGGCTTTCCTTCTCTCTCTCTCTCTTTCTTTCTCTCTGTCTTGTTTCATGTACATCTGTATCTTGGTTTGAGCTCAGAGTTTCTTAATCTTGCTTGGCTTGCTTGCTTATGGCACTCTACAATTTGAGCAATACTTCCAGCCCAGCTCTTTGTTGGTTAACTGGAGACAGTGTCTATCATACTTTTCCTGACTGGGCTGGCTTCGAATCATGATTATCTCATCGGAAACTCCTGAATAGCTAGGATTACAGGCATAAGCCACCAGCACCTGGCTAGACAACTTCCTCCTCTCCCTCCTCTTCTTCTTCTTCCTCCTCCTCCTCCTCCTCCTCCTCTTTCTTCTTTCTTCTTCCCAGTCCCTGGACTTGACTCAAGCTGGGCGCTGTCTCTGAGCTGCTCAAGCACAAGGCTAGTGCTCCACCACTTGAGCCACAGAGCCACTTCTGGCTTTTATGAATAGTTTATTGGAAATAAGAGTCTTTTGGGCTTTCCTGTCCAGGCTGTCTCGAACCACAACCCTCAGGTTTTAGCCACCTGAGTAGCTATGGCATAAGCCACCAGTGCTTGGCTCTTTTTTTTAATTTTTATTAATTAAATTTTGTTGACAAGATGTTGTGCAAAAGGGGTACAGTTACATAATAGGGCAGTGAGTACATATCTTGTGATATCTTTTTTTTTCTTGTGATATCTTACACCCTCGTTTTTCTTTCCCTTCCCTAGATCAGGTAGGCATATATACAATACCCAGTGTACCAAAAGCATATACAGTAGGCTTGGCTCTTTTTTGTTTCTGGGACTTGAGCCCAGGGTCCTTGTATATGCTAGGCAAGACCACTGAACTATACCTTCAGTCCAGATTTAGCCTTAAAATGGGAAAGACCCAGTGATGGGAGGATGGCTAGCTCTTCAAGAGAGCTAAAAGACTTTGAGCTGGCCAACAGTAGCTCATACCTGTAATCCTAGCAACTCAACAGGCTGAGATCTGAGGATCTTGGTTTGAAGCCAGCCTAGGCAGAAAAGACCCCTCTACCACTCTACCACTAAGCCATATTCCCAGCCCCTCTTCTCTCATTATCATGCCTCCTTTGTACACTCCCATCATCCAGCAGAACCCAGAAGGAAGATTACTCCTCCTAAACAACTTCCTCTACATCCATCACCCCTTCTTGCAGTGTAGAACCTCCCTCCATATTATTCTGAAGCAAATCTAAGACATCAGATAATATTATTCTAGGATATTATTTCAATACATATTTCTACAAGTTAGGAACTTCTTAAAAGTAAATGTTGGGCTGGGAATATGGCCTAGTGAGAGAGTGCTTGCCTCATATACATGAAGCCCTGGGTTCGATTCCTCAGCACCACATATATAGAAAGAGCCAGAATTGGCGCTGTGGCTCAAGAGGTAGAGTGCTAGCCTTGGGCAAAAAGAAGCCAGAGACAGTGCTCAGGCCCTGAGGTCAAGCCCCAGGACTAGTTAAAAAAAAAAAAAAGTAGGGGCTGGGGATATAGCCTAGTGGCAAGAGTGCCTGCCTCGGATACACGAGGCCCTAGGTTCGATTCCCCAGCACCAGATATACAGAAAACGGCCAGAAGCGGCGCTGTGGCTCAAGTGGCAGAGTGCTAGCCTTGAGCGGGAAGAAGCCAGGGACAGTGCTCAGGCCCTGAGTTCAAGGCCCAGGACTGGCCAAAAAAAAAAAAAAGTAAATATTACCCCAACACTGTTATCAAGACTAAAAGAATTGTCATCCAATGGACAGTTATGCATATTTTTAATTATCTCTGAATATTCACTTTTTTTTTCTGATCTTGGGGCTCTACCACTTGAGCCATAGCACGTTAAAAGCCATAGCTTTTTCTGTGATTTATTGGAGATGAGTCTCAGATTTTCATGCCTGGGATGGCTTGGAACTGTGATCCTCAATCTTCAGAGCTCAGCCTCCTGAGTAGCTAGGATTACAGGCGTAAGCCCCTGGTGCCTAGCTAATACTGGGGATTCTGTTTGGCCATATGAGCCCTTAATGAACATAAATGCTCACAGTAGCTTAGGCAACCATTCCCCCCCTTTTTTTTTTCTTTCCTTTTCCAACATTCCTCGGGAATTACTCCCAGGCTTGCCTCCCTCCTGTTGTACCTCTTCTATATGCCTGTACTTACTTCTCTTATTTCTTCACTCAGTTCCTGATGCCCACCATAGAGCAAGGCCCAGCCAGGCCTTGGGGAACTCCAGGAGGGTAGAGCATCTGATGGAAAGCCAGCCAGCATGACAGGCAGTCTGAGAAGCGGCGATAGAGGGATGACAGAAGTAGATGCCTCTCCCGTGGGTACCTGCCTTTGGAGAAAGACTGCACACTGGAGGCTGCAGCGTGCTCAGGAGGCTGTGACCTGAAGATCTCGGTTCCAAGCCAATTAAGGCAGACAAGTCTGAGAGAGTCTTACCTTCAATTAACCAGCAAAAAGCCAGAAGTAGAGAGTGGTATGGCTTAAATTGTAGAGCACCAATTTTGAGAGGAAAAAGCCAAGGAAGAGCATGCAGCCCTGAGTTTAAGCCCCAGTTAAAGACTTTCCCATCTATTTTTTTGACACAGGATCTCAGTAACTTTGTCTGGGCTGGCTTTGAACTTGAGATCTTTCTCAGGAGTGGCTGGAATTACACATAGGTGCCCCCATGCTGAGATATAAAGCACATTTTAAAAAAGCGTTAGCAAGGATTTGTTTTAGGGTAACAGGATCAAAGTAAGAAGACAGAGTGAATGAGTGAGCGAGAGAGAGAGAGAGAGAGAGAGAGAAGAGCCATTTCCTGTTCCCAATACAGGAAATAGGAGTGAAAGACTCCTAAAGCACATTTTTTAATTGCATGAAGGCAATTGCTATTTCTCTTCTACAGGTGAGGAAACTAAAGTTTCCAGGGATGAAGTAACTTGCCCTGAAGTCAGAAGGTTCTGGTAAAGTGATGAGTCTGGAATGTGGACAGACTCTCATGAGCTCAGAAGTAGGATTTATTCACTATGAGGGCAAATTCCCAGGGAGCTTACGCTAGGAGGAGGTGCAACCCGTCTGGAATGGAGCAGAGCCTGACTTAGGGAGTTCTGGAGCAAGAAATGGCTTCCTTGTTGAACTCCTCAATGTATATGGACCTGTCATTACCAGTATGGACTCAGGACTACACTGCCTGAGTTTCAGTCCTGGCCCTGCCAACTGGTAGCACTGTGACTTAGGTAATTGGTAGCAGTACGACTTTTCTCGTTCTTCCTTAGTGTTCTCATTTGTAACTTGGATATTAATAGGAATGTAAAATGGCCCAGCTAGCCATTTGACAGCTTTAAAAGTGTTCATTAAAATGGGGCATGAGGGCTGGGAATATGGCCTAGTGGCAAGAGTGCTTGCCTCGTATACATGAAGCCCTGGGTTCGATTCCTCAGCACCACATATACACAAAAAGGCCAGAAGTGGCGCTGTGGCTCAAGTGGCAGAGTGCTAGCTAGCCTTGAGCAAAAAGAAGCCAGGGATAGTGCTCAAGCCTGAGTCCAAGGCACAGGACTCGCAAAAAAAATAAATAAATAAATAAAAAATAAAATGGGGCAAGAGGGGCTGGGGATATGGCCTAGTGGTAAGAGAGCTTGCCTCATATACATGGAGCCCTGGGTTCAATTCCCCAGCACCACATATATAGAAAACGACCAGAAGTGGTGCTGTGACTCAAGTGGCAGAGTGCTAGCCTTGAGCAAAAAGAAGCCAGGGACAGTGCTCAGGCCCTGAGTTCAAAGCCCAGGACTGGCAAAAATAAATAAATTAATTAATTAAATGGGGCATGGTACATACCTGTAATCACAGTACTTGAGGCTGAGGAAGGAGGATGGAGAGTCTGAGGCCAGCCTAGGCTACAGAGTGAGACTGCCTCCAAACAAACATACATATGTACATAACAAAACAATATTTAATAAAGAAAAGAAGAATAAAAGTGCTACAGGTTATTGTGGGGCAGTCAGTTGTGAAAGCACAGGCCCTGGGTTCCAAGCTACTGGGGAGGCCTGGGTACAACAATTACAAGTTTAAGCATGGCCAGGTCAAAGTTTACGAGACCTTATCTCAAAAAGAAAATCTGAGCTGGGCGCCAGTGGCTCAGGACTGTCATCCTAACTATTCAGGAGGCTTGGATCAGAGAATCGTAGTTTGAAGGCAGCCTGGGCAAGAAAGTCCATGAGACTCTCATTTATGATTAGCCCTAAAAAAGCCAGAAGTGGAGCCGTGGTTCAAGTGGTAGAGTGCTAGCCTTGAGCAAAAAAGCTCAAGGACAACACCCAAGCCTGGAAAGAAAGAGAGAGAGAAAGAGAAAGAAGGAAAGAAAGGAGAGAGAGGGGGGGAAGGAAGGAAGGAAAAAGGAAGAAAGAAGCTAGGTGCCCGTGGCTAACACCTGTAATCCTAGCTACTCAGGAGGCTGAGATCTGGGGACTGTGGTTCAAAGCCAACCCAGGCAGGAAATGTTATGAGATTCTTACCTCCAATTAAGCGTCAGAAGACCAGAAGTTGTGCTGTGATTGGGCATAAAAGAGCTCAGGGACAGTGCCTAGGTCCTAAGTTCAAGCCCCACAACTGAAAGAGAGAGAGAGAAGGAAAGAAGGAAGGAAGGAGAGAAAGAAAGAAAGAAAGAGAGAGAGAAAAATGAACAAATGTGTTGGGGATATGCCTAGCACATGCCAAGCTCTGAGTTCCAAACGCGAACTTAAAAAAAAAAACAAAAAACCTGAGTTATTTCAGGCATGGATATCTGGAGCAGTTCCCTGCAGGGCATTCTAAGGGAAACCTACTCAGGTCCCTTGCTCTCAAATACTTGATTTTTCTTTCTGTCCTGGGTGAGAACTGGACGGGCAAGGAGGAGGGAAGGGCTGGCTTCCAGGCTCCCCAAGGGCCCAGCATCGATAGATCCCTCACTCCCGAGGTGTCAGATGGGACCCAGCATGTAGCCTTGTCCTTGGAGGAGCTCTCCAAGAAGGCAGCTGCCCCCCTCATCTCCAGGCCGCCGCCGGGGTCGAGTGTCCTCTGCCGTAGACAATGGGAACTGCAGCAGCTGGGCTAGCCGGCATCAATAATGGTGACCGCTCACATTTTATTTCAGCCCTGCTGAAGGCATTGTGAGGAAGCCACAGCTGTCTATTTTGGAAGACGGGGGCATCAAGATCCAGAGTGTCAAGGTGACCTTCTCAGGGTCGCCCAGCTGCACCTCACGCCCTTCCGGGCCCTCAGAAAAAGTAGCTTGATGAGCGCCCCCTCCCCCGTCACTTCAGCTAGAAGATGCTCCCACTAACCATTGCTGTTAGTAGTGGCTTCTAGGGTCACTGATGAAAGAAAGGAAAGAAGGGAAAATGGAGTCAGGGGTTTCGTCCTTCAAGGAAGGGCTCTCAGTCACACCCATCCCTCATTAAAACCCGAAACACAGATTTTTGCTGGCAGCTTTTGGAGTGGGAGAAGGAAGGAAGCCTGTGATCTGTATTGTTATGTAATTGTCACTCATTTATTCGTACAGGTGATTTTCTTGGCTATTCTCTCCTTGTGGCAACACTTTACTGAGTACAGCTAAGTGCAGGAATTAAAATATGAATGAGAGGAGTTCCAGGAGATATAAAAGGCGTTTCCCAGTGCATGGGCTGCCATGAGCCCAAAGCCCCCTCCCCAGGCATCTCAGCCTCAGAGGCTGAAGAAGAGCTAGAGTGAAGCAAACAGCCCTCTGACCCCCAAGAAAAAGAAGGCTGGCACAGCTTCCCCTCTACACTCACCAGCCATGAAGATGATCTTTCCAGAACTTTCTTTCTCCTGCCCTCCCTCCACTCTTTGAAGGGGGTCTTGGTGCAATCAGGAATCCTGTAAACAAGACCCAGCTCTGCTTGATGTCTGCCCTAGTTGCTCTCTTCTCCAGAAGACACTGAGTGAGCGTTTGACTGAATAGAACACCACAACCCCTAGTTTCCCAAAGTTCCACTTTGGGGCTTTGCCTTGGATCTCTGCGAGAGGAAGGTGGAGGAGGCAGACTTCTCCAATCTTTTGCCTTCCAGATGCTATTTGATGTCCATTTAGGAAAACAATGACCCTATTGTCTCTACTGGGAGGGTGAGGATGCACTAGGCAGCATTTGTCCCATTTGTTACAGAAACTCTCTCTTCCCCATGCCTATAATCCCAACTGAGGCAGGTTCCAGAATTCCTGTCCAGCGTGGGCTATGGAATAAGATTCTGTCTCAAAAAAAAAAAGGAAGGAGCAAAGAAATATTCTTTTGCCCTGGCCCCAGGAGCAGATAATTCCATTCCCCTCCCGGTGCTCCAACATCCTTTCACTCCTTACTCCAAGCCATTCATCTCTTATATCTGTGCCACAATCTGATTTTTATTACCATATATTAATTGTACAAAAGGGGTTCGTTGGGATATTTCCATACAAGCATATAATGAACTTTGATCAGATTCTCTCTCTCTCACACACATACAATTATTCTTTCTTATCCCCTCTAGCAACCTGATTTTTAGGGAGAGTAACATCACAGGGATCTCTCATTCATTCATTCATTCATTCTCAACTACTTTATGTCTGGGCACAGTCTAGGCAGTTAGAGATATAGCTGTGATCAAGACAAAGTATTCTGCTTGCTCAGGAGCTCTTATGAACAGCAAGGGCATCCATTCAATCCCAGATTAAGGACACAAATAAATGGGTTACTATACAGAAACTAAAAAAGAGTTAAGTGATAGGGTGTACCTCATGAGGGGTGTGTGTGCTTTATTATTATTATTATCAGTGTTTAGTGGGAATTTGCATTTCCTTGTGAAGAGGGTTTGTGTAAGACACACACATACAGAGGTTTCTAATTTTGTTGAGTTACAGGGTATTTAGATATTGAATTAGAGGAATGGAAAAAGGTATTGAGGCAGGTGGCTAATAGGTGTAATCCTAGCTGCTCAGGAGGCTGAGATATGGCAGTTTTCCAAGTCAGCCCGGGGAGGGAAAGTCCAGTCCCTGAGACTCCAATTAACCACCCAAAAGCCCAAAGAGGAGCCGTGGCTCAAATAAATGGTAGGGCACTTAGCCTCGAGGAAGAAAACCTCGGGGACAAAGCCCAGGCCACGGGTTCAAGCCCCCGGACAACTCCCCCGCCGCCCCCCCCCCCCCCAGCCCCGTGCTAATCGTGCTCCGCAGGTGGAATCCGACTCCAGTCCCCATTCGCTTCCCTCCACCGTGCATCTTGTACCGAGCTGCTAACTACTCATCCCACACACTGTGTGTCTGGAGCCCACAGCGTTCCAGGTCCTGTTTCAGAGGCCCGGGGTCAGGGGCTGGATACTCAGCCCGCAGGAGTCCCAGCTGCGCAGAGTTGGTCCGCCGCCATCTCCCCACCTTCCCCCTCCGAGCCGTTTGAGTTTTGGAGATTCATCCGCAGCGGGTTCTCGAAGCTACAGTAGCCCCTAGCAGGGCCGACGGAACGTTCCCATTTTGCAGACACGGAAAATGTGACTGCTAAAGGGGAGGGGGGGGGGGGGGAGAAAGAAAAAGCACCGAGTGGCTCTGCGCCGACGAAGCGCCAGGACGCCGCCGAGCCACGTGCGGCGGAGCCCCGGGTCCCCCGCGCTGCCACCCGCGCACGCTCCCTCCTCCCCGCCCGCCCAGCCGCGCCGGGTCCACGTGTGTGTGTCTGTGTGCGGAATGGGGATGGGGGGCGGTGCCGCCGGAGGGGCGGGGTCTCGTGACGTCACGGGCGGTGCCGCCCAATCCGCGGCGGGCTCGCGGCCGCCGCTCTGGTATTGGGGCAGCGAGGGGGCAGTTCTCTATAACGCGGTCTCCGGGAGCCAGCGGGGAAGAAAGAAGCCGTGAGGGCGGAAGGCGCCCTCCCCGCCGCCTGGGCCCCGGGTACCGGGTGCCGGGCCCGGGTCCTTCCCGCCTCCCGTGATCGCCGGCCGCTTTGTTTTCCAAGCCTCAACGTTCCGGGTGATTTGAGAAGGGCTCCCGCCAGGGCTGCTTCACCAACGCGGCGGCGGGAAGAGCCGGTGACCGCACCGGGATTCCCAAGGACCCAGGAGTCCGGCCGCCCGGTGGGCCGCGTGAAGAGATCGCGGACGGAGCCGGAACGCCGCGGCCCCTCGGGGCCGGGCCGGGGGCGCCCGTGAGCCGAGACCTCCCCGTCGAGGGGGGGCGATGTTCCCTACCCCGGGGGCTCTTCGGGCAGCCCGCCGCCGGGACCAGGGCTCCCTCAGTGGGGACCCTTCCAGGCTGCTCCATGGAGACTCTGTGCCCCCCGCCCCGCCTGGCAGTGCCGGCGTCCCCGCGAGGGTCGCCCTGCTCCCCAACGGCCCGGAAGCCGCGTCGGGGGACCCAGGAGTTCTCTCCGCTGTGCCTGCGCGCCCTCGCCTTCTGCGCTCTCGCCAAACCGCGGGCGTCCGCCCTGGGCCCGGATCCTGGGGAGCCGGAGCCACGGGCCCCGGTGGAGCCGGGCCCTCGCGCCTCCCCGTGTACCGGCAGCTGGGCCCCGGATGCCCCGAACCACCTCGGGGAACAGACCGGGCGGACCGGCGATCCCGACTCCCCGGCGGGCGAGGATGCGGACGTTGCGGTGTGCTGGAGCGGCGGGGAGAAGGAAGAGGGCGGAGGCAGTTTCCCGCACTTCGGCTCTCGCTCCTGCGCACCTCTCGGCCACTGCCCGGAGCCCCGGAGCCCTCGGGAGTCTTCGACCAGCTCCGCCTCGTCTCCGCCTAGACCAGCTCCGGGGCTCGAGCCCCAGCCCGATCCAGCCGCCAGCCCGACTCGGGAGCCCAGTTCCCAGCCTCCGCCGCCACCTGCGGGCCTTTCCACCGAGCCCGCGGCTCCCGAGGAGGCTCCTGAGCCGTCCCCGCCGGGCCAGGAGGCCGAAGGCGATGGGAGCCTTCCTCCCGCGGCCCCGGAGGCCGAAGCCGTTAGCCCCTCGACGGCCAGCACAGCTCCGGCCGCGCCCGGCGATCAGCGCCAGGAACATTTCGATCGTCTCATCCGCCGGTCGAAACTTTGGTGTTACGCGAAGGGCTTCGCCCTGGACACGCCGTGTTTGCGCCGGGGGTCTGAGCGGCCGCCGGCGAAAGGGCCAGCCCGGGGAGCAGCCAAGAAGCGCCGGCGGCCGGCGCCGCCCCAACGCAGCTCGCAGCCCCGCCGCCCGGCACCCACGCTCCCCACCACGAGCACCTTCAGCCTCCTCGACTGCTTCCCCTGTCCCCCGGCCCTGGTGGTGGGGGAAGACGGAGACTTGGGGCCTGCCTCCTCGCTTCGCCTCCAGGGAGACGCCAAGCCACCGCCTGCCCACCCATTGTGGAGGTGGCAGGTCGGGGGGCCCGCCGTTCCCGAGCCCCCCGTCCTCAACTCCTGGAGGGTCAATCTGGAAGAACCCTGAGCGTTGGGACATCATCTGGCAACGGGGAAAGTTGGGGCCACGGCCAAACTCCGGGCTCGGAGGAGAGCTCTTTGACTCTCACGTTTGTTTCTACTTTTTTAGGCTCTGGGTGACAGAGGGACCTCAAATGACAGTGATCATCAAACATCTAAAAGGTTGGGGTGAAGTTCCCTCCAGTTCGTCTTTGCAGAGGAGCCAAGGGCCGGGAGTCTGGAGTAGGCTCAAGTGAAGAGGACTGGATGACACCGATCCCAATCCCTCCTCCATCTCGGCTCTCTGGGGGCAGGGCCTTCACCCTAGGGGAGCTAGGAGGCCACCGCTCAAAAGACCCAAAAAAGGGAGAGAAGGACCTTGATGATGGACAAACCGGTTGTTTCTGTGTCAGAAGGCTGGCCTGGGGGTGTGGGGGCTGTGGTGGGGGTGGGAAGGTGATTGGCAGCTCCCTGGGGGCATCCCCCACCCCCAGCGGCCCAGACCTTTAACCCTTCACTCCCCTTAGCCTTTCCCAGCACTCTTAGCACCGATGGAGTCACGAGGGAGAGAAAGAGGCGGGTCACCTCTTTCCTGTTCCGTTTAGGGCTGCCCTTCCCCCTCCCGCCCCCCAGTTCAGGTGACCCCCTTAATCGGTGAGAGGTTCTGTCTCAGCCACCAAAACTCCCTTTTGTTCATTTGTGGAGTTTACTTTTCAGTTTTCCGTTTGCTTTCGGTTCATAAGGTCTGATGGATGAAAAAGACCCCCTCCATCTTAGTTAAAACAGCCCCTTCCCCAGTTTACTCTCTTAGGAAGAGCTGGGTGGAGGTTTCCTCTCTCCCCACCCACACTTTGCTTGGGGAAGGGGCCTGAGAATTGTCCCAGGGAAAGTAATGGAAGGTGGAAGAAATCAATAAAATCAGACCAAACAAGTCGCCTTTCGAGGTCCTCTTCACCGATTTCTGGATGGGAGGGGGTTGGAGGTCGAGTACCAAACTTGAATCTATTCTTTGGACCCCCCAGACTCAGCCCCTGTAAAGAGTGGTGACAAAACGGAGTTGCAAAGGGTAAATAATCGGGGCCTTCTGGGCCTGGGAGGGGCAAAGTGGGGACTTCGGCTGGAGCTGCCTTGGGCTTCCTCCTCAGCCTGAGGCATTCTGGAGTTGTCAGGGAGCTGATGGATCCGAAAGGGGCTGGGCCTGGGGATTAGGTTTAGGGTCAGAGGTTCTGTTTTCTCGGTGGGAGAGTTAGGCCTGGGCCACACCCTGGCCAGGAAGGGCTCCCTGAGTCAGCGGGGAGTGACTGCCCAAGGTGAGGTCCTGAGCCGCCAGGTGCTCGGGAGATGGGGGGGGGGGGCAGCTGGGCTGGCTCTCCCCTCTGCCTACCCTATGCTAGGGGCTAGTGGACCCCTCCTTCCCTACCATCGGGTGAGGGAGGAACGATTTCCCACGTGGGGCCCTGGCAGAAGGACTTGTCTCCTTTTCTGTGAAAATGCTTTGTAAAAAGTTACTGTTTGCATAGAGCAGATTCTTGAGAAAAACTGTTTTGGACCACAAAAGTTGTGTTTGTTTTCAAAATTGTCTCCTTTCATTTTTCTTCCCTAATGAGGGAATTGGGGGGTGAGGTGGGTGCACGACCCTGTCTTTTTCCCTAACATCTGGCCTTTATGAACCCTGCTGACCTCCCCTCCCCCCTCCAGCTGTGTTGTGAGGAGGTGGAAGGCAGGCGGGAGAGTGCCTTCCATTTCAGGGTGGTTAAGAAGTATCCATCGCCCCCTGTGAATGGAGAAAGGGGGGAAGAAGGCAGCCTAAAGAGTCTCCTCTGTAGAGGGCATGATCGCTGTGGGAAGAAATTGTAAGGGCTTACTCCAAAGCTCCTTACTGTTGCTGATGTGGTTTGGGTGGGCCTGCTTCCAGCACTTAGGGAAGGAAGGGAAGATACAGGTCTCTTAAACACCCCTTCTTTGTGGAGGCAGGTCTGGGGCAGACGTTTCTTCCCCCCTCCTCCCATAGGCTTTATCTCCAATCTGGGAGAAATGCTCTTTATTTTTGCTTGCCCTAGGGCTTGAACTCTGCACCTGGGCACTGTCCCTGAGCTGCTTTTGCTCAAGGAGAGCAGATAGCACTCTATGCCTTCAGCCACGGTACCACTTCCGCCTTTTCTGAATAGTTTATTGGAGATAAGCGGCTCAAGAACTTTCTTATCCTGGCTACCTTCCTACTGAGATCCTCAGATCTCAGCTTCCTGAGCAGCTAGGATTACAAGTGTGAGCTACCAGCGCCTAGCAGCCTTTACGTTTAAACACACACGTATATACATACACACGCCTTTTAGTCAGACCTTGAGCCTCTCTACTTGCTGAATGAGAGCTGTCAGTAACTCTAGAAAATTCTAGTCATTTTACAGTATAGAGCTGGATTCGCTTTCTAGGGCTGCCATAGCAAATCACAAACTCGATGGTGAACGTTTATTCTCTTACAGTTGTGCAGGCTAGAATCCCAAAATGAAGGTGTCACAGGCTGTGCTCCCCAAGAGCTCTAGAGGAGAGTCCTTTCTTTGCTTTTAACCAGCTTCTGGTGGTCCCATGTTCCACCTGGTCTACAGCCCAACTTAATCTCTTATAAAGAGACCCTTTCAGTAGCTTTGAGCCCCCCTAGTCGTCCAGGTTGATTTTGTCTGGGCATTTTTTATTTCATTACATTATCAAGACCCCCTTTTCTTTCATTTTTCTTTTTGTGGCGGAGAGGGGGTTGAACTGAGGGTCTGGACATTGTCCTAGAGCTTTGAAGCCCATGGCTAGCACTCTACCATTTTGTCACAGTGCCACTTCCGGTCTTATGGTTAATTGCAGTTAAGAGTCTCATGGACTTTGCTGCCTTGTGCTGGCTTTGAACTGGGAGCCTCAGATCTCTGCCTCTTAAGTAGCTAGTTCTATAGGTGTGAGCCATTAGTGCCCGGCAATATTTTTAAAATCATTCAGGTGTTGTACATAAGTCAGGTAGTGAATACATTTATTTATTTTCTTTTTTTGGACCATGTCACCCCTTCTTTTGCTTTCACCCAATTCCCCTCTCCCATCCCTGCCCCCAAGTTTCATAGTTCATTTTCCATATTCATGACCCCTTTGTTAAATAAGGCCGCCCTCACAGGTTCTCCAGGTTGTGGCATTTTATGTGTTCTACCATTTGACTTCCTGGGGAAACTCAGTCCCCTGCCTAAGCAAGTTGTCTTGCCCTTCGAGGGAGGAAGCGCGTAATGGAACAAGTGTTGGGCTTGGATGGGCAGAACTCAGGAGCTAGGGACCCTGGTGTGCAGATGTTACTGACCCTTCTGTCTGCCTTGCCTGCCTGAAGGATGCTGGGACTCCCCTGCCCCTCAGAGAAGGGAGGAAGCTGCTAAGGCCCCACCCTACGCCCTAGCTGGGGGCTTCCATGGTATCCACTGGCCCTGCTTCCTCCCCTCCCTTCCTCATCTTCTGAGACTGGAGGTCCCAGGTCTTGGTTCCCTCTGTCTCTGAGGGTTTTCTTTACCTCTCTTCAGGGTCTCTGCGGGACCCCTAGGTGACACCGGCTTACTTCAGTCTCCTTTTAGCATCTTTCTCCTGGCAGCCTTAGCAACCACACTCCTTTCAGCCTTTGCAGCCTGGCTTCTCCCCTTGAAATTTGTCTCGCCAGGGTCACTGTAACCACAAATCTAATTAATGGCCACTTCCCTGCCCTGACACCTGGTTTCTCTGTGGCCAGTGACACTCATGGACATTCCCAAGGCTCGCTCTCTTCAAAAGTCCTCTGTCTCTTCCTAGGATGTCTTGCCGGTGCCTGTCCCCGATTTCCCAGGAAATTTCCTTGTCTTCCTCTCCCAATTTCTTTATCTTTTCCTCCCAGCCCATTCTTACTTCCATGTAGACACGGGCAACTCATCTTGGTATTGATTCAGCTCCTTGTCCCTGCTTCTGCCCACCCACGTTAGTCCTGATCCGGTCCCCATTCTGATCCCACCTCGAGTTCTCAGCCAGCTCCTCCCCTTTGGAGCCCCAAGAACGTCAGAACCACCTCCTGTTTCCTGTCCCGCACTTGTTTCTACAATCTCTGCTCCAACATGGTTTTGTGCCTCCTACCTCAAGCCAGGACTGTTGAAGTAGCCAACTAGGCTCCCGAATGTCATTTGTTTCCCTCCAGTCCCCTCTGAGCAAGTTACCGTCTTACTAAGCAGGTCCCTTGGTTTTACTAAGTACAGCCTCCTTGGCCAGTCATTTGGACTCTTGTCAGGCCTTGACCCTCCTGTACAGCCTCATCCACTTCATTGCACTGTATACACAGTGCCAGCTACCTAACTGCAATGCCACTCGCCCCTTCCTTTCTCCAAAGCCCATTTGGGCACTTTCATGTCCTCCCTCTCTTCCTTTTCTCTCTTTTTTTCTCCTCTCTGCTCCTTCCCCTCTCTTCCCCTATGCAGGGAACCTAGGTCAGTGGCCCTCTGGAAGAATCTGTCCTGAGTCTTCATTTCATGCCCTTGCCCCAAACTGAGCATCGCTGATATGTAACACCACTTCAGAATCACTCCAGCTATTGTGAAACTTCCCCCAAAAATGCCTTCTGCCAAGACCCCTACCCAGAACTTACATTTTCTTTTTTTTTTTTTTCTTTTTAGTGTTCTACCATAGGAGCCACGGCTCCACTTTCAGCTCTTTTTGGTGATAATCTCATAATTGGAGATAAGAGTCTCATGGGCTAGCTTCCAACTGTGATCCTCAGATCTCAGCCTCCTGAGTAGCAATGATTATAGATGTGAGCCACTAATGTTCGTGTTTCTCTCTCTCTCTCTCTCTCTCTCTCTCTCTCTCTCTCTCTCTCTCTCTCTCGGTCCAAGCTGATGCTTTCATCCATTGGCTGTTGTTTAACCCCTTTATTTCTTTTCTTTTTCTTTTTGTTAGTCATGGGGCTTGAACTCTGGTCCTGGGCGCTGCCCCTGAGTTCTTCAGCTCAAGGCTAATCCTCTACCACTTGAGCCACAGCCCCAATTCCAGTTTTCTGGTGGCTGATTGGAGATAAGAGTCTCACAGACATTCTTGCCTGGGCTGGCTTTGAACCATGATACTCAGATTTCAACCTCCTGAATAGCTAGGATTACAGGTATGAGCCACCAGTACCCTGCCCCTCTGTTTCCTCTCTCTCTCTCTCTCCCCCCCTCTCTCTCTGCAGGTCCTGGGGCTTGAACTCAGGGCCTGGGTGCTGTTTCTGAGCTTCTTTTTGCTCAAGGCTAGTGCTCTACCACTTGAGCCGCAGCACCACTTCCTGTTTTTGAGTGGTGAATTGGAGATAAGAGTCTAACAGGGACTTTTCTGTCCTGGCTGGCTTAGAACTTCAGATCCTCAGATCTCAGCCTCCTGAGTAGCTAGGACTACAGGCATGAGCCACTGGCACCTGGCCATAGTTCATTTATCTATCTATCTATCTATCTATCTATCTATCTATCTATCTATCTATCTATCTAGTCAGCCATGGGCTTGAACTCTGGGCCTGGGTGCTGTCCCTGAGCTCTTCAGCTCAAGGTTAGTAGTGCTCTGGAATTTGAGTCACAGCGCCACTTCTGGTTTTCTGGTGGTTAGTTGAAGATAAGAGTCTCACAGACTTTCCTGCCCTGGCTGGCTTTGAGCCAGATCCTCAAGATCTCGGCCTCCCGAGTAGTTAGGATTATAGGCATAAGCCACTGGCACCCAGCCATAGTTCATTTTTTTAACATAGTGTATATTGACTGCAATGACTGTCTTTCATCTCTTGCTTCTAGATCCTGTTTGATATACAGCAAGCAGTTAATGAATGCTTGCGGAATGAAGAATGAATATTCCAAAAGGTTTTTTTTTAAAGGACTGTATTGACACTTGGCCAAAATGAAGTCCCACATTTTGTCCACTAGATGCCGCTGTCTGCTAGCACCACAAAAGGATAACTGGAGGGTGGGTGGGGGGGAGAAGGGGGGAGAGAGAGAGAGAGAGAGAGAGAGAGAGAGAGAGAGAGAGAGAGAGAGAGAGAGAGAGAGAGAGAGAGAGAGAGAGAGAGAAAGAGAGAGAGAGAGAGAGAGAGAGACCCAGAAAGATACAGAGGGAGACAGAGACAGAGAGGATTAGTTTTCCCCAAGCATCATCAGTTCTCCCCTTCCAGGGCTGAGCCCTGCACTAAGGCCTTAAGAACAACAGACGTGGTTCCTGCAGTCCGGAAACTGTCAGGTATTATCTGTTTAACAGGTGGGGAAGTAGCCTTCAGAGAGGCTAATCAGTTTGCCTGAGGTCACACAGCCAGTGAAGGAGGAGAGTTTAGCTCTGACCTGTGTGCCTGATGATAGTTGTTGTCATAGCAAACACTTCTAGGTACCTGCTGGGAGCCAGGCATTGTTCAAGGGCTTTATGCTTAGTCATTTAATTCTCTGAACCACACTGGGGGTAGGCCAATGAGAAAAGCTAGGTTCACCAGCAGTTAAGCCCATGGAGCTACAGAATGGTGCCCCCTTGGGTTTGTTTTCTTGTGACCACCCCAGCAGTATAGCCAGATGTGAGGTGAGGTAGTCCTCTCCCCCCTCCCGCCAAGGTGCACAATGCACAGCACTGTGCAGAGATACAAAGACACCCATAGTGCAGGAGAAAGGCAGGGCATGCGGTCCCCTTCTCGGGGAAGTGTTCCACGGACGTGCTGGGCAACTCTAGCTGAATGCTTGACCCTCTCTGGACCTCAGTGCCACCACCTGAAATTGGGGAATTTGGAGTGGCTTATTATCCATCATGACTTACTACAAAAATCAGACTTTCAAAAACACGGGGGGCTGCAAGTGTAGCTCAGTGGTAGGGCACTTACCTAACATGCATGAGTCCTTGGGTTTGACCACCAGCACTGAAAAAACAAAAACAACAACAACAAAAAACTTAAGTGAGATGGGTTCCATGGCTCATACCTGTAATCCTGCCTCTAGAGGTAGAGATTGGGAAGAGGCCAGCTTGGGCATAAAGCTCACGAAACACTATTTCAACCAATAAAAAGAAAAAAAATGTAAAAAAAAAAAAAAAAGGGGGGGGCTGGGGATATGGCCTAGTGGCAAGAGTGCTTGCCTTGTATACATGAGGCCCTGGGTTCGATTCCCCAGCACCACATATACAGAAAACGGCCAGAAGTGGCGCTGTGGCTCAAGTGGCAGAGTGCTAGCCTTGAGCAAAAAGAAGCCAGGGACAGTGCTCAGGCCCTGAGTCCAAGGCCCAGGACTGGCCAAAAAAAAAAAAAAAAAAGCCAAGTTGGTGGTGGGCACCTGTCGCTCCAACTATGTGGGAAAGGTAACTAGGAAGATTGAGGTCCAAGCCAGCCCAGGAAGCTGTGAGACTATATGGGAAAATAAAGCAATGAAGGGCTTGGGGTAGGAACCAAGTGGTAGAAGAGGCCACAAGTTCAAACCCCATCAATGCTCCCTCCCCCACCTAGAAAACATTGTGAAGTTACCCCACATGCAGACCTAGGAAGTCCATCTTGAGCAAGGTGCACAGGCATGCCTATTTGGGTGGCCCTCACCCAGGGGCTACCGAGTTTCCCGCCCTCGAGGGTTCATCCCCTCACCAGGTTGGCCCTCATCGCCACAGAGTCATTTGGTCTGATTTTGACATTCACAAAAATACAAGGTTCTTTGGGGAGGGGAGGAGGGGGCCTCTTTCTTTCACTGCTATGCCAGGAGGACCCACCCCCGCTGCTTTGTGACTGACTGGTCAACGTTATTATTCAACGTGGAATTTCAACCTTGAGCAGAAAAAGCCAAGCACAAGGCTCTGAGTTCAAGTCCCAGTACACACACACACACACACACACACACACACACACACACACACTCAGAACTGATTCAGGATTGGCCTGGGGGAATATCTGAGGGTAGCATGGGAGTCCAGGGCCCTGAGGACCTTAAAGGAAACAAAAAAAAGAGAGGCCTCTGTAGAGCAGACTTGGTAGGCATGCGCTAGAATTGCTGGTTGGTCTCTGGTTCCTGGTGAACTTCTCAAAGGAGAGGATCTCTCTCAAGGGGTTGGATCTTTGCAGCCAGGAGCACAAGGAGGTACAGGAAGAGCCAGGGGAGAATGTATGTGGGAGAAGAGGGGCCATTCCTGTGACCAGGGAGCAGGCAGGGGTGCCAGGGAAGCTCCAGCAACCACCGCTTGGCGACATGTCCACCAGCATCCGTGCTCTGGGGCTGCCCTGGCCCACCAGCTTCCCAGCCTCAAGGCCGACAGGTGACTTCATTCCCACCAGTGGCCTACAGGGGGCAGTAGTGTGTTCTCTTCTCAGCGGCCTGGGTTTGAAGCCCCAGGGAAGCCTCTCCTCTCTGCCCTTTCCCCTGCTGGCTTGGTAGGACTCCAGCAGGGCAGACAACTAGCTTTGGTCATGAGATGGGGCCCGAGGGGACAGCACAAGGCACGTGGAAGGAGCCCGAGTCTCTGGAGGGCTGTGAGAGCAAACTCACTCCTGATCGTGAGTTCTTGGAACTCAAGAAAGAAATATACTTTACCTTCTTACTTTTTTTTTCTCCCCAGTTTTTGCCAGATCTGGGGTTTGAAATCAGGGCCTGGGCACTGTCCCTTAGCTTTTTCCGCTCAAGGCTGCTTGCTGCTTCATTATTTTAGCCACACTTCCACTTCTGACCTTTTGGTGATTAGTTGGAGATAAGTGTCTAGGGAAGCCAGGCACCAGTGGCTCACACCTGTCATTCTAGCTACTCAGGAGGCTGAGATCTGAGGATCACGGTTCAAAGCCAACCCCAGCAGGAAAGCCCATGATACTCTTCTCCAATTAACCACCAGAAAGCTGGAAGTAGCGCATGGCTCAAAGTGGTAGAGTGCTAGACTTGAGCTGAAGAGCTCAGGTACAGCACCCAGGCCCAGAGTTCAAGCCCAACTACAGACAAAAAAAAACAAAAAAAAAAAAACAAAAAAAAAAAAAAACAACAAAAATTATTGCTGGGTGCCAGTGACTCATACCTATAATCCTAGCTATTCAGGAATCTGAGATCTTAAGATCAAGGTTCAAAGCCAGCCCAGGCAGGAAAGTCAAAGAGACTCTTATCTCCAATAAACTACCAAAAATCTGGAAGTAGAGCTGTGGTTCAAGTTGTACCCTTGAGGAAAAAGCTCAGGGACAGTGCTCAGGCTCTGAGTTCAAGCCCTAGGACTGGCACAAAGAGAAAAAAAAAGTTATTAGTGAGGCTGTGGTGTGTACATGCCTTAGTAGTGGATTACTTGCCCTGGGTCCAATCCCTGACACCAAAACCAAGCAAACTTAATACAATAGGAAGTAAAACAATATAATACATTAGTTTGGACACTACATCTTGCTGGGATCTTGGTTCAGTGGTGGAGCACTTGCCTAACGTGTTGGATGTTCTGAGTTTTGTCCCCGATGTAGAAAGAAAGGAAGGGAAGGAAAGGGAAAGTGAGGAAAAAAAAAAGAAAGGAAGGAAAGAAGGAAGGGAAAAAAGAAAAAGAGAGTACCAAGTATTCGTGGCACATGCTTGTAATCCTAGCTTCTCAGGAGGCTGAGATCTGAGGATTGGGAGCTAGTCCAAGCAGGAAAGTCTATGAGACTCTTATCTCTAATTAACCAGCAAAAAGCTAGAAGTGGAGCTGTGGTTCAAGTAGTAGAGCACCAGCCTTGAGCACAAAAGCTCAGAGACAGTGCCCAGTCCCTCAGTTCAAGCCCCAGGGCTGGCACATGCACACACATACACACACACACACACACACACACACACACGTCAAGAGAGGAGCAAATGGAGAAAGCAGAGAACACTGTGGTCCTGCAAAGCTCGGATGAAATGAAGGAGGGGAAGGTCCTCTGGCCTTGGCAAATAGGAGGTGACGGATCTCTTCCGGGCAGCGAGGAGGGGATGGGACAAGACAGAGAGAGGTGAATCCAGGAATCGCAGCATCTCTTCTGTGGAGGTGGGTGAAGGAAGGACAGAGGTGGGGAGGAATCTAGAATGGGGTCCAGAATACAGTGACTTAGGAGAGGCTGAGAGCTGAGCTTACTGGACAGAGGTTGAGCAAGGCCTCCGGTGGACAGGGAGAGGGAGTATGTGTCCCGGCAGGCTCCCATGCAGGTGCCTATGCACACCTGTGTGTGTACGCGGGCACATGCGTGCACACTCTCAGGCGGCAGCTGCCAGGAGGAGCCTGGAGACAGCTGTGGGGGGGGCGGGGTGGGAGGGGGTACCTTCTAGACAGCTTCCACTTTCTAGGAGAAGTGGGAGACTAGGTTGAGGGGTGTGGCGGGGGAGGAGAAGGAAGGAAGAGGACTGAGGCGCTTGTAAAAAATAGGATGGTGAGAGAAAGGAATGCACTAACCAAGCAGAGAGGGCTGGAAACCAGAATTGGATGGAGACGCACAAACTTCCTGGGCAGGGATCTGTTTTCCCAGTGGGGTTTATTATAGTGTAGGAGGGCAGCAGGCAGGGGGACAGGAGTCGGGGTGGGGGAGACCCCACTTCAGGCAGAGGAGGTCAAAGATCACCAGGAGAGCGAGGATGAGGATGAAAGGATGGATCCAAGGGATTGGTTGAACCAGGAAGGAAGCTGAAGCTGGAGATGGGGGATGGGTGGTGGAGCTAAGCACCTCATAGAAGATGGCCCAGCATGGACTTGCGCAGGAGGGGCGGAGAGGGAGCTGGTCAGCCCTGAATTTTGCAGGGCTCCTAGGTTGCCTGCCCAGAAGGAGACCAGGACCTGCGTGCTGTCCCTGAGCTCTTCAGCTCAAGGCAAGCGCTCTACCACTTGAGCCGTAGCACCACTTCTGGCTTTTCTGTTTATGTGGTGCTAGGGAATCGAACCCAGGGCTTCCCGAATGCTAGGCTAGCAAGCACTCTACTACTAAGCCACCTTCCCAGCACCCTGACCTCTATTTTTTTTTTCTTAGATGCATAAGTGTGACCACCTGACCTTGAGTTTCCTGTTATAGACCTCCCTGGGTGCTGGGGGCTCTCATGCCTGTAATGCTACTTATCCAGAAGGCTGGTTTGAAGCCAGTCTAGGCAGGAAAGTCTGTGAGACTTATTTCCCATTAACTACCAAAAAACCCTCCAAAAACCCAAAAAAAGAAAAACAAGAGAAGTAGAGCTGTGGCTCAACTGGTAGAACACAAGCTCTGGGATAGCACAAGACCAGAGTTCAAACCCCAGGCAAGGCACACACAAAAAAACCACCCAAAAAAAAACAAAGAAACAAGGGAAGGGTCCCCTACCTTGGTCTCGTGGGGCGCCTGCAGTTCCCTGAGGCAGACACAGTGGAGGGAGGAGGGGAGGCTAGGGACCCATTCCCAGGTGTGGGGGTCTCTGATGACATGGCCTTGCGGGAAGGCCTCTGTCGGTGTTTCTGGTGTTTTGGTAGCCTAGAGGACAGGGACGTGGGGATGGGAGCTGGAGTGGGAGTGGAGAATGGCCCCTGTTGGGAACTCTCGCCTGTACTTTATTTATTTATTTATTTATTTTTATTTTTTGGCCAGTCCTGGGGCTTGGACTCTGGGCCTGAGCACTGGTTCCTGGCTTCTTTTTGCTCAAGGCTAGCACTCTGCCACTTGAGCCACAGCGCCACTTCTGGCCATTTTCTGTATATGTGGTGTATATGAGGCAGGCACTCTTGCCACTGGGCCATATCCCCAGCCCCTCGCCTGTACTTTATGAGTTTCTGTGTGCCTTTGGTGTGTGTGGCTTTGTCCTCCTGTGTTCCTGAACTTGGAAGATGCCTTTGGATACCCTTGGGCATAGGCCCAACTCTGAACGTGTTTGGGGATGCCTGTCAGGAGTCACAGTGTAGGTTCCTGTGTCTGCGGTATGTCTTGATTATGTACAGCTTTATTTCTAGTGGTGAGTGAGGATGTAGCCCCTGTGCATGGAGGTAGAAACTAGGTCAGCCTGGAGGCTTTTGAGTGCGAGAGGAGTTAGTGATTGATTTTCCAGTAGAAACGGGCTGATGGGGAGAGATGGAGGGGCTGGGAGAGGACCTGGGGAGACCTGGGAGACCCTGCTTCCCTGGTGGGAGAGGCCAAAGAAGGAAGTGAGAACAGGGGGACCTTGTGACACAGGGGTCACATTTATGGGGTAGAGGAAGCAGAGGAAAAGAGGGACCCACTGGGCTTGGCCTGGTCTATTGGTCCTGGCTTAGGGACCAGTTCCTTGCACAGAACAGCTGTCCAGGACTTTAGTCAAGAAAAGTGTCTGCTTTCTGGGCGTCGGTGGCACATGCCTGTAATCCTAGCTACTTAGGAGGCTGACATCCAAGGATAGTGGTTCAAAGCCAGCCTGGGCAGGAAAGTCTATGAAACTCTTCAATGAACCACCAGAAAACGGGAAGTGGAAGTGTGCCTCAAAGTGGTAGAGTGCTAGCCTTGAACAAAAGATCAAGGGTCTGCTCTTCCTTGGAGAAAGGGTGGACCTCCCTCCACCTGAAGCCAGGTGTGGCTGGAGGACTCTCGTACTCCCCTCTCCCCTCCCCTTCCCCGTCCACACCCTGGACACAAACTGCAGGTAGAACCTCATGGGAACAAGGGTGGAGGACATCCGGGCAGACAGGTGAGGGGGACTGGACTTCACGAGAACAAGGACGCAGCACCTCTCACCAGCTACTGGGACAGGGCTTTGCTAGGGACCTGCTTTGCTTTCCCCTGGTCCCTGGAGGACATAGAGGGCCAGGGCATCTGCCCAGGGACCTGGTGCTAGCAGGGACCTTTGATTCCTGAGAAGATACTTCTCCAGAGGAGAGGCTTGTTTGTCTGTCCCTTAGTGCCCTTTCACCTAAGGTACACATTACCGGTGTGTGATGGGGAGTGGGGAGGCCAGGGCCCTGGGTGGAACAGTGGGTCCTCTCTGGAGGGGGAGGGCCACCCTATGCCAGGGCCCTGTGCCCATCCTGCCTCCTTCTTCCTACTTCCTCCTCCAACTGAGCTGGTGTGGCGGCGCCTCCGCTTTCAGCACCTTCCAACTGGGCCCCGCCAAGTAGCACTCAGCTCACAGCGGCCCACCACGCTGGCACACTCCACGGTGCCTGCGCCCTCCCTCTCCCGCGTTCTCCTGTCCCTCTGCCTGCTGCATCTGGAGGTGTTCAGGGGGAGCCCCCTCCCCCACCCAGGTAAGCCCGAGACCCTCCTGAACTGTTTCAGACGCCTTGTCCACCAGGCCTGCTGAGCTGTCACCCCTGAACCAAGGGGGTATCATTATAGTCAATCTCTCTCTCTCTCTCTCTCTCTCTCTCTCTCTCTCTCTCTGTACTAGTGTTTGAACTCAAAGCTTTATGGTCACTGGGCTTACTTGGTCTGCTGGTTCTCTACCACTTGAGCCATGCCTCCGGCCCTGCATTTTGATTTCTGTCTCTTTATATATGTGTGTTGGTATCAGGACTTGAACTCTGAACCCTGGGCTTCCATTCAGCTTTTTTGCTCTTGGATAGTGCTCTACTACTGAAGCCATGCCTTTAGTGCAGCTTTTTAAATCTTTTTTTTTTTTTTTGGCCAGTCCTGGGCTTGAACTCAAGGCCTGAGCACTGTCCCTGGCTTCTTTTTGCTCAAGGCTAGCACTCTGCCACCTGAGCCACAGCGCCACTTCTGGCCATTTTCTGTATATGTGGTGCTGGGGAATTGAATCCAGGGCCTCATGTATACGAGGCAAGCACTCTTGCCACTAGGCCATATCCCCAGCCCAGCTTTTTAAATCTTATGCTGGTACTGGGACTTGAACTCAGGGCTTTGCCCTCTTGCTTGGCATTTTTGCTTGTGGCTGGCTCTCTACCACTTGAGCCACACCTCCATTTCTAGCTTAACTGGAGGTAAGAGTCAAACCACGACCCTCAGATCTCAACCTCCTGAGTAGCCAGGATTACAGCTGTGAGCCACCTGTGTCTGGCTCTATACTATTGTGAAGCGCTGTGTGTACCCTGTCAGTCAGTCTTAGCCCTCCAGGCCCAGGAGCTTTGTCTTAGAAGTGACCTCTGAGACTGCTCTGGGCTCCCTGAGGCTCAGGCTGGGGCCTGTGAGGTCAGTGTGAGCCAAAGCAGGTACCACAGGGTTCTCAGTCCTTGACCTGTTCACTACCTCGGACAGACACCAAATCTCAGCTGCCCTCAAGGGCTAACCCCTCTGGGCTTTAAGAGCCTCTGGGTTGCTTTGGGTTCTGTATTTGGGTGCCTGTGTCCAGAAGACTTCCTGTGACTTAAGCTCTTCATAGATGCTCACCTCTGTCTGGGCTAGACCACCACCTGGACCACCTGAGTGGTCTCAGCCCCCACCCTCTTCAGAGGGACGGAGTCAGCCTTGGCAACAAAACTCCTCTGGAGATACTGCATACATTCCTGTTTGAGAAGTGCCAGTGTCTTTTTGTGTGTACATCAGTACTAGGGCTTGAACACAGAGCCTGAGTGTGTTTGTTCAAGGCTAGCACTCTACCATTTGAACCACAGCTCCACTTCTGGCTTTTTGGTAGTTAATTGGAGGTAAGAGTCTCATGGACTTTCCTACCTGGGCTGGCTTTAAACTATAACCCTCACATCTCAGCCTCCTGAGTAGCTAAGATTACAGGCATGAGCCATGGGTGCCTGCCCCCCATTGGTCCATGTAGACTAAGGAGGGGGAACCCCGCTGGTAATCTACATGAGCGCCATGGCACCCTGAGCTGGCATGGTACCATATTAGAGGCCCGTGTGGTTCTAATATGAGTTGGGGTGTGCTCCTTGTGACCCCAAGCTCCCTGCTTCCTCTCTCTCCTTCTCCAAAACCAAGTGGCCATTCCTCTGCCCGAGTCTCTGCCCCCAACCCCCACTGCACAGAATTGCATTGCACAAAAGGCTTTTGTCACCCCTACTCTGAGCTCAGCTTTGAGGCTCCCGGTTGACCTCCCTCCCTTCCAGCCTCCCATCGGAGGCCACCCCAGCGAGAGGCTAGAGTCTGTGCAGTAGTTTTCCATCATCCACTCCCTGCCTCACACACGCACTGCACAGATAGAGCCAAAGTCTATATCTATATATACCTCCCCACCCCCGGACGGCGTGCGTCTCCTTTGCCAGGCTGTGGTGGTGCAGTCTGTCGCGCGTTAAGGCACTGTCTCAGAGTTGCATGTTTAGTATTTTATCCAGGAAGCGCTTCTGGCTGGGGGCTCTAGGCAGTGGTGTGAAACCGACAGAATGTCAGAGCCCGGAATGGTTGCTCACGAGTGGTGGCCAGGGGTGGGGGGTGGGAGTGGGGAGGGGGATGCCAGTTTTTAGCTGTTTATTTGGCCTTCAGCATTGGGGTGGGGTGGTTAGGTGATGTTGAAGAGAATATGTGGGAAATCGGTTCCAGCAGCCTGCACAGGGAATGTTCCTTCCGCGGGACACACAGCAATCACGAAGATGAGCCCTGCCTTGGGAGCTGCTTTGCTTTTCTCCCCTCCCCCACCATCACCCTGGTACAGGGACTGGGCACTGGAGCCACACACTTCCAATGGTTTCTTTATGGTCAGTCATGGGGCTAGAACTTGGGGCCTGGGCACTTTCCCTGAGCTCTTTTGCTCAAGGCTAGTGCTCTACCACTTGAGCTACAGCACCACTTCTGGTTTTCTGGTGGTTAATCTGAGATAAGAGTCTCATAGGCTTTCCTGCTTGGGCTGGCTTTGAGCCATGATCCTCAGATCTCAGTCTCCTGAGTAGCTAGGATTTACAGGCCTACATCACTGGCTCCTGGCTTGAAATTCTTTCTAGAGCCCAGCAGCTTTATCAGGGCTTGGCTACTATAGTGTTCTTCCTCTAATGGGAAGAAGCCTTTTGACACCATAGGGAACTTTAGAGAAACTCATCTTTTTACCGTGGGTCACCCTATACCCAGGACCCATCACGTAGGGTAACAGAGGGTCTTCCTGATATGTGTGACCTTGGGGGAGTCTTTGAGCCCTCTGAGTCCAGCCTTCCTGCCTGGCATGTTAGAGACCCGAGTCAGTGGCCAGCTGTACAGAGCATTGTGGACAAACCCTCTGTTTGGAGGGAAAGGAGGGAGGAGGAAAGGAGGCTCTGGCTTAAAGATGGATGCAAAAATCTGAAGATGGGGGGTGGGGCGGGGTGGGAGCAGACAGACACAGGCCTTTCATTCTGACCCTTTCGAAGCATGAAACACCCGATTATGCCTGGGTCCAGAGAAAGAAGGGAGAGGCCGTTCCATCCCCCAGGCCTCTTGGGGAACAAGATCCCCACACATTCTGCTGCTGCCTGGCCAGGCTCAAACAGAAAGCATCTCAGAGACAGTGGGGTGGGGCATGGCCTCAGGTCCTGCTCCCCAACTCTTTGCTGAGGTTCAGGGCCTAAAGGTCTGTCTGGGTGAGATGTCTGGACTCAGCCTCGGTGGGAGACAGAAGGAGAAAGGGGAGGGAGCAGAGTGGACGTGGTGAACACAGATCTACCCCAGACAATACCACACGGGCTCCCTACTGCTCCTCCCCTAGTTGGCCAGGTTGGGAAGTTCTTCCTGATGTCTATCCAGTCCTTCCCATGGGGTGACTCTGTTCCACTAGAGGGTGAGGATGAACAGAGGACCTTGTGACCTGCGTTTCAGGGTCCGGTCTGGTGCTCCACTCCATGCCCAGAGCACATACATGGAGTGAGACTCTCATAGGTATTCCTGTCATTCATTGGTGACAAGGAGCTGGGAAGGAAGCAGCCAGGGGCTCCAAGGGGCCACCACACAGCCACCAATTCAGCTCAGGTTTCCCATCTAGGTCAGCAGTTTGCAACTGCTCTTTGGGAGTTTTTGCCCAAAGGATATCACACAGAAATAGAGAAATAAAATCAACAAGGGCTGAGCTGCTGGGGTGGGGGTGAGGTGAGGGGGGCAGCTCTGAGAGTGGGGGCCCAGGAGACCAGCCTGCTCATCCTCCTCCTGCCTCCCTCTCCCACACCCCCTGGGGCTTCCAGAGGTCCCTCAGGACTCCAGGGCTTAGCAGGGCAGGGTTAGAGAAATAGGTTGGTCATGGGACTTAAACTTAGGGCCTGGGCGCTGTCCCTGAGCTCTCTTGCTCAAGGCTAGCACTCTATCATGTTGAGCCACAGCACCACGTCTGGTTTTCTGTTCGTTAATTGAAGATGAAAGTCTCCTCATAGGCTTTCCTGCCTGGCTGGCTTGGAACTGCAGTCCTCAGATCTCAACCTCCTGAGTAGCTAGGATTATAGGTATGAGCCACTGGAGCCACCGGTGCCCAGTAAGAACCCATTTCTTTTGGGGAAATGTCACCCCTTCCCTATTTATTTCTCTCTTTTTGAGACAGGGTTCACTATGTAGCCCAGACTTGTCTCAAACTCATGATCCTTATGTCTCAGGCTCTGATATGCTGGTGTTACACCTAGGCCACTCACCTAGCCAATATGTTTTTTTTTTTTTAACTCCTGAAAGTTACTGACCCACAGCAATTTGGCCAACAGAGACAAGGAAAGAGCCAACAGTCCCATAGGAACCAGCTGGATGACAGGAAAAATGGGTTAGCCGGGTGCCAGTGGCTCACGCCTGTAACCCCAGCTACTCAAGAAGCTGAAATCTGAGGATCGAGGTTTAAAGTCAGCTGGGACAGGAAAGTTGTGACACTTTTTTTTTTTTTTTTTTTTGCCAGTCTTGGGGCTTGGACTCAGGGCCTGAGCATTGTCCCCTGGCTTCTCTTTGCTCACTCTGCCACTTGAGCCACAGCGCCACTTCTGGCCGCTTTCTGTATATGTGGTGCTAGGGAATTGAACCCAGGGCCTCATGTATACGAGGCATGCACTCTTGCCACTAGGCCATATCCCTAGCCCAGTTTGTGACACTTTTATCTCCAATTAACCACCCAAAATCTAGAAGTAGAGCTGTGCAGGGTAGGCATCAGGGAAGACCTTGCTTGATGGAAAGGAAGGAGAGAGCCAGGTACCAGTGGCTCACGATTTAATCTTAGCTACTCAGGAGACTGAGATCTGAGGATTGTAGTTTAAAGCCATCCCAGGCAAGAAAGTCCAGAGACGATCTCCAATTAACCACCCAAAAGCCAGAAGTGGAGCTGTGGCTCAAGTGGTAGAGCGCTAGTCTTGCACAAAAGAGCTCAAGAACAGCGCCCAGACCTTAAGTTCAAGCCCCAAGCATAAACAAATAAAAAATAGAAGGGAAATTTTAGAAATCGCCTTCTACAATGGTTAAAATGCAAAGGTATGAATATTGGTCATTTGAGCTAAATCCTTAGCTTGATGAGACGATTAACTCACCCAAAGGGCTCAACCTTACATTTTTGTTTGGTGTCCTTTTTTCTTCCCTTCTCTTCTTTTCTTTCTCTTTTCTATCCTTGTCCTTCTCTTTTCCTCTTTTTTCCTTATCGCTCTTTCTTTCCTTCTCTCTCTCTTCTCTCTCTCTCTTTGTCTCTCTCTGTCTCTCTTGTTGCTTTGTTTTTGAGATAGCGTATTACTTTGTAGCCCAGACTGGCCTTGAATTCTTCATCCTCCTGCCTCAGTCTCCTGAGTGCTGGAATTATAGGCATACGCTACTGCCTCCCTTGAGTGGTAATTTTGAGCTGGGGTAATTTTACTCCCTATGTCTGGGGACATTTTTGTTTGTCTAAATCAGGGGTTGCATTGGAGGGACATCTATCTAATGGACAGACCTAGGGATGTTGTAAACATCGTACAGTGCACAGGAAACCTGCCCACAATGACTTACCCTGTCGAAATCTCCACAGTGCTGAGCTTGAGAAGGTAGGGGAGTGAGTCTTTACCATATCCATCCGTTTTCCACAAGAGAATAGGATGTTCCTATTAGTTCCTATCCGGAGCCTGCTTGGCCTTAGAGAAGGCATACCCTGCTTCTGTCTAATGACCCTATCGGCAAGGGTTCTCGACCCCTGCAACCCCGGGAGAAATCTGGGGAGGTCTCACCCACAAGTGCCTGAGCTGTTGACTCAAAAAGAACAGATGCTCATTCTGGGCATAATTTACATCTCATTTGCATATCCTTCACATATAATTTGCATACTGCTCCTTTAAAGTCAAAAGGCATGGATCAGCTGGGCGCCAGTAGCTCACGCCTATAATCCTAGCTGTTCAGGAGGCTGAGATCTGAGGGTGAATGTTGGGAGCCAGCCCAGCAGGGAAGTCTGTGAGATTCTTACCTCTAACCAGAGTAGAGCTGTGGCTCAAGTGGTAGAGCACTAGCTTTAAGCAAAAGAGCTTAGGGACTGAGACCGCGCACATGTGGGAGCGCGCGCACACACACACACACACACACACACACACACACACCCTCTTGAATTCCACTTGCCCTTTACAATCAGTATCATGGCCTCAGCACCAACTGGCTTCTGCCACTTCACAGTCTGTATGAGCTGTGAGTCCCGCCCTCCCTGAAATGGGACCATGATGTGTATGTTACGGAGCCGGTGTGAGGCACTGGGGCTTGAACTGTGGGCCTGGGCGCTATCCCAGAGCTCTTCAGCTCAAGGCTAGCTCTCTACCACTTGAGCCACAGCACCACTTCCTGTTTTCTGGTGATTAATTGGATATTAAGAGTCTCAAGGACTGCCTGGGCTGGCTCCGAACTGTGATCCTTGGATCTCAGCCTCCTGAGTAGCTAGGATTACAGGTGTGAGCCACCAGCACCTGGTTCCTGGAGTTCCTTTTGCTCAAGGCTAGGGCTCTACCACTTGAGCCACAGCTCTACTTCTGGTTTTCCAGTGGTGAATTGGAGATGAGAATTTCACGGGGACCTTTCTGCCTGAACTGGCCTTGAACTACGACTCTCAGATCTCAGCCTCCCGAGTAGCTAGGATCACAGGTCGGAATCACCACCAAAGCCCAGCTAATTTTTTTTTTTAAATAGCCCATGCTGGCTTAGAACTCTTGAGCCTCCAGCCTCAGCAACCTGAGGGCTGGGGGGTTACAGATATGTACCACCACACATGGCTAATATCATGGCTACTACCTTTTCCTCTACCAGGCTTTTTTACTTCAGCTAACATTGCTGTCCTTTATGACATCCTCAAGCCCCAAACTCCAGGATATATCTTTCTCCTTCCTCCTGTATCAGTCACTCATCGCTGCGTAACACACTGCCCCCATAAACTTGGTGGCTTCAATGAACATCAGTTTTTAATCTCACATCTGAGTGACGGCGGCTCTGAGTCTGGAGCTGGAAGCACATGGTCCCCTAGGGCTATAGTGAGGATGCCGGCTGGATGCAGTCAGTGAACAGCTGGAGGGCCTGCTCCCTAAGGGAGCACTCCCAGGCCTGTTCCTCACTGATGACGGTGAGCAGGATGCCTCAATCCATACTTTGCCACAAACATCTCCACTGAGCAACCTGAGGGCCCTCAGAATGTGGCAGCTAGCTTCCTGCAGTATGAGTGACTGAGAGGCAGAGCCGAGAGGAGCCTGAAGCTCATTCTCACCTTATTCCGGAAGTTACCACTGAACTTCTACCTGGTTCTCCTTGGCTGTATTCTTTTTGTTGTTGTTGTTGTGGGGCTTGAACTCTGGGCCTAGGCACTGTCCCTGGGCTCTTCAGCTCAAGGCTAGCACTGTACCAATTGAGCCACAGCACCACTTCTTGTTTTCTGGTGGTTAATTGGGGATAAGAGGCTCGTGGACTTTCCTGCTGAAGTAGAGTGGGGGTTCGCTATAATGAAACGGTGTCCCCCCCAAGGGAGGGGATTCCTGGTTCCCCCAAGAGTCCACCACACAGTCTCCAGCTACAAGATGACAAAAAGTGAACCGACCGGCCTTGGTCGCAGCCTAGACTCGGGAGCCGAAACTGCCGACCACGTGTGCAGGATCAGGGCCCAGACTCGGGAGCTGGGACCGTGTGTGACCATGTGGCCTTCCAGCCTGGTTATAAGGCAAACATCACAGCCAAACTGGCCACACGCAGGCGGCCAATGAGGATACAACACTTACAGAGCATGCTGGGCCGCACGCAGGTGGCCAATAGAGTTACAGTCTGTCTCACAGTATCTGTTTGAACCAACCTATCATTCTAGTTAGAACTGACGCATGGATTTGGCGGGACTCACATGTTGCGGGTGGATATGCCTACTCATAGGAGGGCACGGGTTTAACCTATAACGTTCCTTGAACTTTCCATGCTTCAGGTGGTCAAGCAGTTTACACAATCTTATCACAGGGAAGGGGAACTTCCTTGGATAGGGTGGGGGAGATCTTAGTGAAGATGGAGTTGGCTTCTGCTCTAATCTGAGCTGAAGTCAACCTGAAGTTCCTCCACAGTTAATGATGGCACTGGCCAGATCTGACCTCCCTATTACACTGCCTGGGCTGGCTTTGAACGGTGGTCCTCAGATCTCAGCCTCTTGAATAGCTAGGATTACAGGCGTGAGCCACGGGCACCTGGCTTCCTTGGCTGTATTCTTTATGAATGAGTCACCAGCTCCAGCACACAAGTCAGAAGAGGAAACGGAAGTTCCATCCTATAAAAGTGAGAGGAGCAGAGAATTTTCAACACACTGAAACCACCTCTTCCATTTAGTTTTGTGGGTTTGGATGATTTTTTTTTTTTAATGCTAGTACTGGGATTTGAACTCAGGGCCTGGGTGCTGTCCCTGAGTTGTTGTTGTTTTTGCTCAAGCCTGGTGCTCTACCACTTGAGCTATTCCTTCACTTCCAGCCTTTTGGTGGTTATATGGAGGTAGAATCTCATTGATTTTCTTACCTACGATGGCTTTGAACTGTAATATGGAGGTCAGATCTGGCCAGCGCCATTGGCTATTGAGGCGTGTCAGATTGACTTATCTCAGATTAAAGAGGACAGGGGCCGACTCCATCTTCACTAAGATCTCCCCCACCCTATCCAGGGAAGTTCCCCTTCCCTATGATAAGATTGTGTAAACTGCTTGACCACCTGAGTAGTGGAACGCTCAAGGTTAAACCTGTGCCCTCCCAAGAGTAGGAGTATCTGCCTGCATCATGTGAGCCCTGCCAAATCCATGTGTCAAGTCTAACTAAAATGATAGGTTGGTTCAGTTACTATGAGACAGATTGTAACTCCATTGGCCACCTGCATGTAGCAGGCTTGACCATGTGGTGTTTGCCTTTATAACCTGACACCGAGTGTGGCCCTGGAGCACGCGGTCCCAACTCCCGAGTCTGGGCCGTGGCCCTGGCTGGCCAGTATACTTTTTATTTCCCCAATAAATCCATTTTTTTCCTTGAGACTGTCTCTGAGTAGTGGACTCTTAGAGGGGTGGGGGATCCCCCCACCCTTGGACCCCATTACATGAACTATGATCCTCAGATCTCAGCCTCTGGAGTAGCTAGAATTACAGGGTTGTTAGGTTTTTAAAGTAGGTAGCCGGTAAAGGAGAACGCCACGTGGTATTCAGGCAGGAAAGAAAGTTTATTACCGAACTGCTGGCCTGTGGCCAAGATGATCCATGGCCGGAGAGAAGGGAGAGAGAGAGAGAGAGAGAGAGAGAGAGAGAGAGAGAGAGAGAGAGAGAGAGAGAGGATTTGGAGAAGCCAAGTTAGGCAGCGGGGCAGAGGTGCGGTTCTAGGTGGAGACCAGGCATGTTGTTCTGCACTGAAAGACAATAAGAAGTTTCTTGCCTCCAGGCAGAAGACCAAAGTTTTCTTATCTGGAGAAGTTGAAAGACTTCAAAACAAAATTCCATAGCTAACTTTTGGAAGTTTCCAAGTGAAAAGAGTTGAGTAGTTGGCTTTCTGCCCAATCACTAAAGAGCAAAATCTGTCAGTCAGTAAAATGCCTTCCTCCTGGTGCCTCTGGGTGACTTTAAAAACTTTTCTTTTGCTGGTCCTGGGATTTGAACTCGGGGCCTAGGCACTGTCCCTGAGCTGTGTGTGTGTGTGTGTGTGTGTGTGTGCAAGGCTAGCACTCTACCACTTGAGCCACAGCTCTATTTATTTATTTATTTTTGCGGTTGTGGGGTTGAACTCAGGGCCTGAGCGCTGTTGCTGAACTCTTTTGCTCAAGGCTAGAGCCTTGCCAGTTGAGCCATAGCACCACTTTTAGTTTTTGAGTGGTTAATTGGAGATAAGCACCTCATGGGAACTTTTCTGTCCTGGCTGGCTTTGAACAGAGATCCTCACATCTCAGCCTCTTGAGGAGCTAGGATTACAGGTGTGAGCCACTGGTGACTGCTTTTTTTTTTTTAATTAAAAATTCGTTTTAAGGAGGATTTTATTGTTGTTGTTATGCTTGATGTACTAGGTGAATTTCCTTTGGCATATCCCCTGTGGTCACTGTATATGGTTTTGATACACTGGATATTATATATATGCTTATCTGAACTAGGGAAGGGAAAGAAAAATGAGGGAGGGCATAACAAATATGACAAGAAATGCACTCACTACCTTATGTAACTGTACCCACTCTATACATCACCTTGTCAATAAAATTTAATTAAAAAAAGAAAAAAATTAGTTTTAGTGGAGATAAGAGTCTCATGAACTTTCTTGCCTGGGCTGGCTTTGAACCATGATCCTCAGAGCTCAACCTTCTGAGTAGAGCATTACAGATATGAGCCACTGGTGCCCAGCTCCCCGTCTGACTTTTAACCTGTTTTTGTTTGTTTGTTTGTTGTTGTTTTTGTGGCCAGTCCTGGGGCTTGGACTCAGGGCCTGAGCACTGTCCCTGGCTTCTTTTTGCTCAAGGCTAGCATTCTGCCACTTGAGCCACAGCGCCACTTCTGGCCATTTTCTGTATATGTGGTGCTGGGGAATTGAACCCAGGGCCTCATGTATACGAGGCAAGCACTCTTGCCACTAGGCCATATTCCCAGCCCCCCGTCTGACTTTTAATACTTTTCTTTAGGCACAAGTGGCTGATGGAAGAGAACACTGGTTTCAGTCTTCTGGTGGATAGTCTGGATGAATGCCTACCTTCCCCTCAAAACCCATTAAAACTTCAGATTTTATGGGCCAGTGGCAGAATGTTTAGGAGGTGTGGATTAGTGGGAAAAAGTTGGGTCAAGGGGGGGGTGTTCTTGAAGGAGATATTGGGGCCCTGTCCCTTGCTCTCTCCCTTTGCTTCCTAGACAGCTCAGAGGTAAAGATACCTCTTTTACCACAAACTCCTGCCATGTTGTACTGTGCCATCACAGCCCCAAGACATCAAAACCAGGTGGCCACAGACCTTTCCTCTTGTTAAGTTAATTTATCTCAGGTATTTGTTACAGTAATTGCAGGCTGACTAACACATCTGGGGAACACATACCATATGGAGCTACATTGGAGGTTGTGCTACTAAGGCCTACAAAAAGAATGCAGCAGGAATAGACAGAGAAAGTCTTCAGGCCATGGTAGCAGCTGGTGGCTCGCGCCTATAATCCTAGCTACTCAGGAAGCTGAGACCTGAGGATTGCGTTCAAAGCCAGCCCAGGCAGAAAAGTCCATGAGACTCTTAGCTCCATATAATCACCTCCAGAGAGGAGCTGGAGCTGTGGCTCAAATGGCAGAGTGCCAGCCTTAAGCAAAAAAAACTAAGGCACAACAGGTACAAAAGGTCCTGAGTTCAAGCCCCACTACAAAAAGAAAAAGTCAGGGTGGGAATATGGCCTAGTGGCAAGAGTGCTTGCCTTGTATACATGAAGCCCTGGGTTCGATTCCTCAGTACCACATACATAGAAAAAGCCATAAGTGGTGCTGTGGTGGAGTGCTAACCTTGAGCAAAAAGAAACTCGGGGACAGTGTTCAGGCCCTGAGTTCAAGTTCCAGGACTGGCAAAAAAAAAAAAAAAAAGAAAGAAAAAGTCAGGGGCTGGGAATATGGCCTAGTTGCAAAAGTGCTTGCCTCATATACATGAAGCCCTGGGTTCAATTCCCCAGCACCACATATATAGAAAATGGCCAGAAGTGGCGCTGTGGCTCAAGTGGCAGAGTGCGAGCCTTGAGCAAAGAGAAGCCAGGGACAGTGCTCAGGCCCTGAGTCCAAGGCCCAGGACGGCAAAAAAAAGAAAAAAAAAAAAGAAAAAGTCTTCAGGACCCAATGCAGGTCTGACCTGTGTGAGGGAAGAAGGGAAGAGAAGGACAGAGGACCAGGGAGGCAGAGTCTCAGGCTGCAGTGAAGTCCTGAAAGTCCTAGTACAGCGATTGCCTACTGGAGGGGGACCCTGCTGGACACAAGTGTCCAGGCTCCAAAACTCCTATCATGCTCAGCATGCAGCTATAGCTGCCTGGGGAAAGCTGGTCCTCAGTTCAAATGTGGCTGTGGATCCAGAAAGTGCAGCAGCCAGCATCTCTGGCTGCTCCCTTACCTCCCTCATGAAGGATTCATCTCAGAATGACAGCAGGCGCTGCTTTATTCCACGGCCTCCATGTTCCCAGTATAAAAGAGAAAAAGACAAAGCTGGTGGCTCATGCCTGCAATCCTAACTACTCAGGAGGCTTAGATCTGAGGATCATGGTTGGAAGCCAGCCCAGATAGAAAAGTCCATGAGACTCTCCAATAAACTACTCAGAAAATGCTGGAAGTGGCGCTGTGGCTCAAGTGCTAGAGTACTAGCTTTGAGCAAAAATGCTAAGAGACAATGTCCAGGTCCTGAGTTCAAGTCTTGATACCACACCCCACACCCACACCTCAGAGAAAGAGAGAAAGGGGAGGAAACCCCCCAAAACAAACATACAAACAAAGCCAGGTGTGGGTGGCTCATGCCTGTAATCCTGCCTATTCAGGAGGCTGAGATCTGAGGATCACAGTTTGAAACACGCATAGGCTGAAAAGTCCATGAGACTCTTATCTCCAATTAATTACAGAAAGAGCTACAAGTGGCACTGTGGCTCAAGTGGTAGAGAAGCGCTAACTTTGAGCACAAAGAGGCTCTGGGACAGCGTCAAGGCCCTGAGTTCAAGCCCCAAGCCCGACACCCACCTCCCCGCGAAAAAACAAAAAACAAAAAGCCACACAAACACATTCCTCCAGCTAATAAATAATCTCTAGTAACAATAATAGAAAAAAAAAAGAATAGGATGTAGTAAAACCAGCCATAAAGAATAGCAGAGCTCTTGGAAATTAAATTAAATAAGGATGAAGAGGAAATTAAATTAAGCCAGCAGGTTGGAGACGAGATAAAAATAAAAATCACCTAGAGATTTGCACAAAAAGGCAGAGTGATGAAACTCCTTTGGTGGGGTAAATATCTGCGGAGTGAGCCTCCACTGAGCATCTTTCTAGTCAGAGGAGAAGCAGCACCCAGAGCCCACAGAGTGCTTGCTCTATGTGCCTGTCAGGAACAGAAATGGGTGGGGAGAGGAACAGCTCTAACTTCTGATTCACAGGCCTTCCTGAATGGAGGGATAAAAAAATGAATTTACCCTTCCACCTGAAACAACTCAAAAGCCAGCTTCTCACTAGGCAGCCTCCGTATTCTTTCCCCTTTGTTTTCCGAGAGCTGGGATTACAGGCGTGAATCGCCATGCCCAGTTCCACAATGGATTTTGGACATAGGGCGCCAGGCAGAATAGGGCAGCCAGCCATTAGTACCTGGCAGAAGCCTGGTTTCTGGCAGAAGCCTAGTTTCTATCTGAGAGGGATGAAGGGGACACAGGGACCTGAATTCTCCAGTTGGTCTCACTTAACAAGCTGTGGGGCTGGGAATATGGCCTAGTGGCAAGAGTGCTTGCCTCATGTACATGAAGCCCTGGGTTCGATTCCCCAGCACCACATATATAGAAAACGGCCAGAAGTGGCGCTGTGGCTCAAGTGGTAGAGTGCTAGCCTTGAGCAAAAACAGCGCTCAGGCCCTGAGTCCAAGGCCCAGAACTGGCAAAAAAAAGCAACAACAACAACAAAAAAAAACATAAAAATAAAACAAAAACAAGCTGTGGGAGTCAGGCCCAGGACCTAAACTTCCCAAACTTGGTTTCCACATCCATACAATGGGGAAGAGTACAGGTACTCTAGGCTTGTGGAAGGATTCAATGAGGCACATTGTCAAGTGCCCATAATAGTTGCTTAGTAACAAGTGTCCAGGGTCCCTTCTACCAACTTGTCTGGGAGAATCTCTTGGAAGACAGTTCCTATGTCAAACTTAGCCCTATTTAACCATTACATTTCTCCTATCTCCACGGAAATTTGCTCATGTTGCTCTCGGATCCTCAACCAAAGAGGTAAAGACCAGTCACTCGGAGAAGGACAAGGTGAAGGGGTCTGGTGGCAGGAGAATTCTCTGCCTTCCATCCCCACCCATCCTTTTCATGGTGCCCACCCACAGATATATGATTTATGTTGTTGTTGTTAACTTCTTGTGCTGGTTCTGGGGTTTGAACACAGGGCTTGGGAGGCTGTCCTGAGCCTTTGTGCTCAAGGCTAGTGATCTACCACTTGAGCTATATAGCTCTATTTCCAGCTTTTTTTTGGGGGGGGGGGGAATAGTTAATAGAGATCAGAGTCTCACAGGCTTTCCTGCCTGGGCTGGCTTTGAACTGTGATCCTCAGATCTCAGCCTCCTGAGTAGCTAGGATGACAGGCGTGAGCCACAGGTGCCCGGCTTCCGGCTTTGATTGTTAGGAATCCTGTCACTGGAACTCTAACGGGCATCTGCAGGGCACACCTCCAGCTCCTTAGCTGCCGTTCTCCCTGCACATCTCCTCCAGGGCTAGCCCATCCTGCCCCTCCTGCTGTCATTCCCTTCGCCAGCTTCCCAACATTCTCCACATCTGGGGACATTTCCTCTTCTCTACCCACCAAAAGCGAAATCCATCTCTCTTTCCATAAAGCTTTTTTTTTCCTGGTACCTGGGCTTGAATTCAGGAACCTCTCACTTGGTTCTCTTGCTCACTGCTGGCCTCTACCATTGGGGCCACGTCTCAGCCTGGTTTTTGCAAGGTTATTTTTGCTAGGTTATTTTTAGTGATGGGAGCCTTGTGGAGTTTTCTGCTTGGGCTGGCCTTGAACCATAATCCTCTAGATCTCAATCTTCTGAGTTGCTGGCATTCCAAGCATGAGCCGCCAGTGTTTGCGCCCCTCTGTTTTTATATAACTTCATTGTTTTTATTAAGGTGTTGCACACAGGGGTGAACATTTCATAAGTCAGATAATGAATACATTTCTTCTTATTCTTTTTTTTTTTTGCCAGTCCTGAGGCTTGAACTCATGGCCTGAGCACTGTCCCTGGCTTCTTTTTGCTCAAGGCTAGCACTCTACCACTTGAGCCACAGCGCCACTTCTGGCTTTTTCTGTGTATGTGGTACTGAGGAATGGAACCCAGGGCTTCATGCATGCTAGGCAAGCACTCTACCACTAAGCCACATTCCCAGTCTTTTTTTTTTTTTTAAACAATCACATCTTTTCCTTCTGCTTTCTCCCAGTTTCCCCCTCCTATCCTTGCCCACAAGTTACATAGGTCATTTTCCGCACGGTATGTACTAAATAGCATGATTGCATTTGTTCACCCTTTCTCCCTCCCTTTCTGTGCCCTTCACTTCCCCAAAAGAAAAGAAAAAGCCCAAAGCTGAAAAAGAAAAAGAAGAAGCATACCACCAGCAAAAATCAAATGCCCTTTGGAAATACAGAGGTCTAGAACTTACAGCCTCTCCCTTGCTAGGCAAGTGCATTTACCACCTGAGCTATAGCTGCAAGCTTTCCCATGTGGCTTTTCCAGAACCCATTCCCTGAGGACTGACGGCTCCTTCCTCAGCGCCCAACTGTTCCAGCGGCATTTCAGATCCCAGCTGTTCTGCTGCTGCTCCTCTGGGGCAAGGGCTGGTCTCCTGCCCCACCCTCCTCAGCCTGCTGAAAGCTAGCTCAGTGCCCTCTTGGGGTCCTACCTGTTCTCAGCCCCCCTCTGGGCTCGGAGCCCGAGAGGTAGCAGGTGTCTCCCTCACCCAGCAGGCAGGAAGGCTCTGGTTCCACCCTGCTTGGTTGTGTGTGATGCTGTAGTACAGATGGGGATGTCGAAAATATCTGTGACATATTCCAAACTGGCCTACTTTCCTATCACGAGAGTCTGAGACGGAGATGGGCGAGGATGGGTGAGATGGGAGCCTGGGACCTGTTCCCACCTCCTTCCTCCCTCAGTTCAGTTGTTAGACAGGAGAGAGACTCGCAGCCTCCCTGAACCACCACTCCATTCTGAGGCTGGGTGGCAGGGGTGTTGGGAAGAGGGTGGCATAGGAGAGCAGGGTGCCGAGGGCTTGGAATTGTGGGTGAAGAACCCAGGGAAGGAGGCCTGGGTCCTACCCAGAAAACTTCCAGTCCAGGAGGCATCTCATTAAACACAGGGACAGAAGATCTGAGTCCCGTGTGCCATTACCAGGGCTTCTTGTTCTTTCTTTCTTTCTTTTTGTTCTTGTATTGGAGCTTGAACTCGAGGGCCTTGTTTCTTGGCTTTTGTCAAGGCTAACACTTTACCCCTTGGTGGTTAATTGGAGATAAGGGTCTCATGGACTTTGCTGCCTGAACTGGCTTTGAACCTGGGTCCTCAGATCTCTCAGCTTCCTGAGTGGCTAGAATAACAGGTTTGAGCCATTTGCACTGGGACCTGACCAGGTTTCTGAACTTCTCCGGCCTTCAGTTTTCTCATCAGCAAAATGGGTTGATCATAATCCTGGCTTTCCCCCTTCAGCAATGTGATGGGGGATGGCTTTGAAGACACTAAAGCTCTGGGCCTTGCCTTAGATGGCCAGCTGTCAGCCTTGGCCCTCCCCCCAACCCCCCAGGGGGCAAGACTGTGCTCTCACATTGAGCTTCCCAGGGGTTTTGCCTCCCAGAAGGCTATAGCCTGGGCCTCCACCCCCAATCTCAGTTTAATGATCTCCAAGCAGGGAGTCCTCCAGAGCCCTTCCCCTTGAGGCTGGGCCTGCCTCCTCCCTTTCCACACTGCCAGGAAGTTCGAACTCAGAGCTAATTTCAGTCTCTTGCTGACGCGGAAGCCCTTGGGTATTCTCCAGCTTGCCTGCCCGGTTTGATTCTCACAGGAGGTGACTGTTATTTAGTTTCTCCCTTTTCAGCATAGACAAGGCCCTCCTCCTCTCAGTTTCTCTAGGTGGGCAGCATCCTTCTAGCTCTCATAAAATAGGGCTTCTTCCAGTTTTCAGGCCTTGCGATTTGAGCAGGTGTTGTTTGAATACGGGTGCTCAGAGTGGCCCTCTTGGGAGGTGCTGGAGTCTTTAGGGGGTGGGGCCTAGTGGGGGATCTTTAGGTCCTCAGTGGGGGGGGGGGGGGCATGTCCTAGAAGGGGATTGTGGGACCTCACTGACTTCCTCTCTCTGTTTTGCTCCCTGGCTCCTGTTATATGCGATTTTGTTTCCACTACTTGCTGCTGCCATGATGCACAGCCTTCCTACAGGCGCAGAGCAACAGAGCTGAGAGTGGACTGTAACTTCCCAAACTGTGAGGCAAAATGAATCTTTCTCCTTATAAATTTGTTATCTTCAGGCATTATTTTGTTTGTTTTGTGGGTCCTAAGGCCTCAAGCACTGGCCCATAGCTAGCTGGTACTCTACCACTTGAACCATACCTTTTGCATATATATATATATATATTTTTGTTTTGTTTTGTTTTGTTTGCCAGTCCTGGGCCTTGGACTCAGGGCCTGAGCACTGTCCTTGGCTTCTTTATGTTCAAGGCTAGCACTCTGCCACTTGAGCCACAGCGCCACTTCTGGCCGTTTTCTATATATGTGGTACTGGAGAATCAAACCCAGGGCTTCATGTATAAAAGGCAAGCTCTCTTGCCACTAGGCCATATTCCCAGCCCCTTGTATTTTGTTTTTGAGGTTTGGTCTTGTGCTTACTTTGCCCAGGCGGGCCTTGAACTTGTGACCCTCCTACCTCCATCTCCCAAGTATCTTTCAGGTAGTTCAGGAAATGCAGAAGGAAAAACTAACTCCACTGGCTCTGGTTTCTCTTGCTGTCCAAGGACACACAGCTCCTTTCCCACCATGAGCATGTAGGCATCGCTCCCACCAACAGACAGGCAGTTTTGCAGTGGGCCACTCTTCAGGCCTGCAAATCCAAGTTCGTTCTGACATCATCTACCTGAAAATGGTGTTAGAACTCACAGGCTGATGATGGCCCAATTCTGAAGCCTGCCAATCTCAGACCCCTGATGTTTTACCTGTGTTTCTGATCATGGATATTATTATCGTTCCCACAACCCTCTCCTCAGATTCTGGTAATTGGCTTGGATGTCTCACAGAACTCAGGGAAGTACATTTAGCTGGCTTATCGGTAGTCATGTATGAAGGGGTACAGAGGAGGAGGTGTCTAAGGGGAGGAGCTGTGCTCTGGGGGAGGGGCTGTGACCTCTCTAGGCCACTCACCCAGGGAGCTTTGCATACTGAGCTGCGTGGAAGATCCTGAACACTGTCCTTCTGAGTTTTTATGGCGACTTCATTGTGTAAGCATGATTGCACAGGGAAACCCATTTCTCCAGCAAGTCCTGACATTCAGCTTCTGCAGCATTCCTTCCTTTCTGGGATGGGGCAGGACCCCTCTAAAAGGAGCTGCTATTGGGCGAGTCTAGGCCAGAGCAAAAGATGCCACTGAAAGGAAGAGGAGATCAGAGTTTCTAGAACGCAACTTTTTTTTTTTTTTTTTGCCAGTCCTGGGGCTTGGATTCAGGGCCTGAGCACTGTCCCTGGCTTTTTTTTTTTTTTTTTTTTAACTCAAGGCTAGCACTCTACCACTTGAGCTACAGCGCCGCTTTTGGCTTTTTCTGTTTATGTGGTGCCAAGGAATCAAACTCAGTGCTTCATGCATGCTAGGCAAGCACTCTACCACTAAGCCACATTCCCAGCCCTCTAGAACTCACCTTAAGGAAAAGAAATTCTACTTTCTATAGCTTATCTTCAGGAAGGAATTATAAGCCAGGGATTGATAGATCAATGTACATATCATATATATTATTACATTAATCAAACTCTGTGATTAATGGTTTTACTTTTGTTTTTGTTTTAAACTCAAGGTCTCAAACACTCATTCAACATTTCTGCTCACAGCTGGTAGTCTACCACCTGAGCCACACATCCCGTTTTAGGTTTTGCTGGTTAATTGGAGATAATAGTCTTATGGATTTGTCTTCCTGAGCTAATTTCGAACCCTGATCCTCTGATCTCAGCCTGCTGAGTAGCTAGGATTGTAGTCATGAGCCACTGGTGTTTGTGCTTTTTTTTTTTTTTAATACCTAAATGGGATTCTGCACCCACATTTCTGTAAAATACAGTAAGAAAGAGTCATGCATCTCAATGTTGTGGCAATGTCAAGTCTCTGTAAGGATTTCTTTTTTTTTTTTGCCAGTCCTGGGCCTTGGACTCAGGGGCTGAGCACTGTCCCTGGTTTCTTTTTGCTCAAGGCTAGCACTCTGCCACTTGAGCCACAGTGCCACTTCTGGCCGTTTTCTATATGTGTGGTACTGGGGAATCGAACCCAGGGCTTCATGTATAAGGCAGGTGCTCTTGCCACTAGGCCATATTCCTAGCCCCGTCTGTAAGGATTTCTTAAGTTTTCTCTCTATTTCTGTACTCCTGTATATATATTTATTTATATATATATATATATATTTATTTATTTTTGCCAGTCCTAGGGCGTGAACTCAGGGCCTGAGCACTGTTCCTGGCTTCTTTTTTGCTCAAGGCTAACACTCTGCCACTTGAGCCACAGCGCCACTTCTGGCCATTTTCTGTATATGTGGTGCTGAGGAATCGAACCCAGGGCCTCATGTATACGAGGCAAGCACTCTTGCCACTAGGCCATATTCCCAGCCCCGTCTGTAAGGATTTCTTAAGTTTTCTCTCTATTTCTGTACTCCTGTAAACCAGCTGTCAGTCCAGAACTGGTCTATGGATCCCCATTTTGAGTAGCTGTGCCCTAGGAGTCATTGGATAGGCTGCAAAGGTCATTTGGGCCCAGTGTTGAACATATGTACCTTTGTCTAGGAGAGGGTGTAAACCTTCGTCAGGATCTCAGAGGGTTCAGGGCCCCATGATCTTTTGCTGTAGGGAATGGAGAGCCAGTGAGGATCTTAGAGTTGAAGGGTCTATGTGGGGTCTATGTGAACATGCATGATTCTTCCTAGACAGTCTCCCTACCCCACCTGTACCCTGAGCAGCCTGCCTAGTCTGGCCCTAGCCCCTGGGGAAGGAATCAGATAGTGTAATGTAGGTTCCAGAAAGCAGGAAGTTGTGTAGATGTCATTGAAATAGTTGGTGGTAAAGAAAAGCAGAGGGCATTTTTCTTTTTGCTTGTTTTGTTTTTTGCCAGTCCTAGGCCTTGGACTCAGGGCCTGAGCACTGTCCCTCACTTCTTTTTGCTCAAGGCTAGCACTCTGCCACTTGAGCCACAGCACCACTTCCAGCTTTTTCTATATATGTGGTGCTGAGGAATAGAACCCAAGGTTTCATGTATACGAGGAAAGCACTCTTGCCACTAGGCCATATTCCCAGCTCCAGCAGGGGGCATTTTAAAGCTATTTGTAGCAAGAAGGTCATGGAAGGGGTCTGCCACTGAGGAGGCAGCAGAGATAGTTGCTAGTGCAACTTAACCTTTGCTGCCACTCAGGAGGGGGGATAGACTTGGAAGGGAGGCTGCCTGCTAGTCAGGTCCTCACAGAGATGCAAGCTTTGTGGCGGTGGTCTGGTTCCAGAAAATAGTGCCCTGGCCAGGAGCCAGTGGTTGACACCTGTAATCCTAGCTACTCAGGAGGCTGAGATCTAAGGATCACAGTTCAAAGCCAGCAAGGGCAGGAAAGGCCATGAAACTCTTAACTCCAATTAACCATCAACAGGCCAGAAGCAGAGCTGTGGCTCAAGTGGGTAGAGCTCTAGCCTTGAGCAAAAAAAGCTCAGAGACAGCACCCTGGCCCTGAGTTTAAGCCCCGGGACAGGTGCACCTGTGGGCATGCACACGCATGCACACGCATGCACGTGCACGCCCATGAATAGTACCCTGTGATCCTTTGTGCATCTTCTGAGAGTGTTTAGAGCACATGCTGGGGAAAGGCTGTGGCATGTGAACATAAGCAGGTAGCAGAAACATTCAGGTGGAAGCTGCTATGGTGGCACATGCTTGTAATCCATCACTAGGCAGGCTGAGACAGAAGGATTTTGAGGTCAAGCCCAGCCTCAACTATATAGTGAAAACTTGTCGAAAAAAATTCCAATTTTTTTTTCCCCAGATGGATTGACTCAGTGAACCTCCTGTTAGCTCCTATTTTTATCCTAATTTTTAAAATTGTGGTAAAGTTCACATAGTAACAAACATTTTCTTTTCTTTTCTTTTTTTTGGTTGGTTGTAGGGCTTGAACTCAGGGCCTGAGCACTGTCCCTGGCTTCTTTTTGCTCAAGGCTAGCACTCTGCCACTTGAGCCACAGCACTGCTTCTGGCCTTTTCTATATATATGGTGCTGAGGAATGGAACCCAGGGCTTTATGTATACGAAGCAAACACTCTTGGCACTAGACCATGTTCCCAGCCCCGCCAACTAGTTCTTAATGAAGTGAACAGTTGCATCTAGTACCTTTGTGAAGCCAAGCCGCCATCTCCATCTAGCTCCCAAATGCTTCTATCACCCATTACACAATGGTTCCATTCTTTCCTTCCCCTAAGCAAGTTTGTATTTTGCCAATCTGAATATTTTATCTATGTAGAATCATACATGTGTCATTAGAAGGCTTCTTTCCCTTAACATGGGATGTGTTTAAAGCCCAGTCAACCATGTTGAAGCATGTCTTTATTCTTTTTCTGAGTCTTTATTCTTCTTCAGAGAGGAACAGTTTGCTTATTCATTTACCAGCTGAAGGGCATTTGGGCTGTCACATCATTTAGCAAGCATTCCACCACCAGTGCCACATTACCAGCCCATTACTGTACGTATGTACATGTGGTACTGGGGCTCGAACTCAGGGCTGCATGCTCTCACTTGCCTTTTCTGCTCAAGGATAGTGCTGTATCATCAGTTCTAGCTTTTTGATGGTTAAGTGGAAAGAAGAGTCGCTTGGGTTTGTCTGCCCAGGCTGGCTTTGGACCATAATCTATAGATCTCAGCTTCCTCAGTAGCGAAGATTATAGGCATGAGAGACCAGTACTCAGCTTGCAATCCTGATATTTATGCTTTTTGCATGGCTGAGGTGACAGATATGGGCTACTGTGCCCAGTGTTTTATTTGCTGAGATGGGATCTCCCGAACTTTTTGTCTGGGTTGGCTTTGAACCTTGATCTTTGCTTCTTCTTCTTCTTTTTTTTTTGCCAGTCCTGGGCCTTGAACTCAGGGCCTGGGTACTATCCCTGAGCTTCTTTTTACTCAAGGCTAGCACTCTACTGCTTGTTGAGCCACAGCACCTTCTGGCTTTTTCTGTACTGAGGAATCAAACCCAGGGCTTTATGCATGCTAGGCAAACACTCTAGCACTAAACAAAATTTCCAGCCCTGATCTTTGCCTCCTGAGTAGCTTAAATTATAATCATAAGCCACTGCTCCCAGAAAGACTACTACTACTAGTAGTTTATTTATTTTCAAGCCCTGGGGCTTGAACTCAGAGTCTAGGCACTATCCATGAACTTTTGTGCTCAGGGCTAATGCTCTACCATTTGAGCCACAGGTCCACTTCCAGCTTTTTTGGTAGTTAATGGAAATACAAAAATCTCGTGGAGGGGCTGGGAACGTGGCTTAGTGGCAGAGTGCTTGCCTAGCATGTATGAATCCCTGGGTTCGTTTCCTCAGCACCATAAACAGAAAAGGCCAGAGGTGGCGCTGTGGCTCAAGTGGTAGAGTGCTAGCCACGAGGGGGAAAAAAACAGGTCAGGGACAGCTGGGATTATAGACTTGAGCCACCACCACCAGCGACCAACTTATTTTTTTCTTTTTTAAGTCAGGGTCTTGGGATAGGGACGTGGCTCAAGTGGTAGAGCCCAGCAAGCAAGCGTTTAGTTCTAAGTACCATAGACAGACAGACAGATAGATAGATAGATAGATAGATAGATAGATAGATAGATAGATAGATAGACAGATAGATAGATAGATAGCTTGGAGTCCTTTGTCCTAATCATTAAAAGGGTCTTGTTATATAGCTCAGGTCATTCTGGAATTTGCCATCTTGCCTCCTCAGCCTCCTGTGTAGCTGGAATTACATGCAAGTACCACCATGCCCAGTTCAAAGCAATTCTTAGGCCTAGGGGACCGAATGGGTGGGGACGAAGGTAGGGTGCTGATGAGTGTTCATGGACTACCTACCATCACAAGCTCCTCATCCCTAGGCCCCAGGAGGTCACCCCAGAGCAGATGAGGTGGTAGAAAGCCTCTCCCATCCCTTATTCTCTCCTCCTTTGCCAGACGATACCCACGGGCATTAGCAGCAGGAATCATGCGCCAGGCAGATATCAGGGACAGAGGACACAGGGCCCACTCTGGTCATCCCCATCCCTCAGTATCAGTGGTCAAGGAGAGTCCAGAGTGGAAGTGATAGTGAGGGAGGCGCTCCCCTGTACCATTCGCTGTACCAGGAAGGTTTCCTGGGCACTCCCTATGTGTGCCAGGCCCTGCTGGGACTTGCCTCAAAGCCATGTCTATGGACAAAACCCTTAGCTGGAAAAGCAAGGAGAGAAGATTCCTCCTCCTTCCCCTCCCACCTCCCTTCTCTAGGTATGATTCTCAGCCAGCAGCAACAGCATTTGGGAGCTTGCTAGAAAAGTACATTCTTGTGGGAGGCTGGGATCTGAGGATCACAGTCTGAAGCTAATCCAGGTAGAAAAGTCCTGGAGACTCTTACCTATAAGCAAAAAGCCATAAGTGGAGCTGTGGTTCAAGTGGTAGAATGCTAGACTTGAGCTTAAAAAAAAAAAAAAACACAACAAAAACCTCAAGGACAGCACCTAGCACCTGAGTTCAAGCCCCAGGACTAGCAGGAAAGGAAAGGAAAGGAAAGGAAAGGAAAGGAAAGGAAAGGAAAGGAAAGGAAAGGAAAGGAAAGGAAAGGAAAGGAAAGGAAAGGAAATGGAGGCAGGGGAAGAGAGAGAGAGAGAAAGAGGAGAGAAGGAAGGAAGGAAGGAAGGAAGGAAGGAAGGAAGGAAGGAAGGAAGGAAGGAAGAAAGGAAAGAAGGAAGGAAGGAAGGGAGGAAGGAAGGAAGGGAAGGAAAGAAGCAAAGAAGGGAGGGAGGGAAAGACGGGAGGGAAAGAGGAAGGGAAACGTATATTCTTAGACCCTTCCTGAAACTTGGTAAGTGGGGGGACAGCTCCTTTCCTCCAACAAACCCTCTGAGAGGTTCTGTGTGTCCATTTAGCTATGAGCCCCTCCTCTACTGCAGGGAAGTCCCACCTCAGAAGCTTCCAGGAGGATGAGAGAGAGTGTGAGTACCCCTGCCATCAGACAGCCAAGTCAGTGCCTTGGACTCTGAGACCCTCACTTAGTGGGTCACTGCTGGGCTCCTCTGTGAGGCCCCCCCTAGAGCCCCTCCCAGTAGGAGACACCTGGAAGAGGTTCTTTGGAGGGAGGCAGGACCCCAGAGAACCCCTTCTACTTCCTCACTGTGTTCTTCTGAAAGTAGTTTGAAGTGCTAATGAGAGCCATCAATTATTGAGCACCATTTGCATTCGTTACAATAACAAGCCAGGAGAGGGACCTTGAGGAGTTGGGGGGGGGCGGGGCATCTTTTGAAATTTATGTCACTCACTCCTGGCCATTGGAGGGGGAGTGGGGCTTCAGAGCAAGGCATATGAGAAGGTAGATGTAAAGGTGCTTGGAGACTGGGCTATAGGTGGAAGTCCAAGACACAAGTCTGACAGAGGAAAATATGCGCTCTCTGGCTTCGTGTCCCCCACCCTGGTTTCTGTCCCATACCTGATCCCTCTCCAGCACAGAAACAGGCCCCAGATTCCTTCACTGCCTTTGGGGGACCTTAGTATAGGGTACCTGCCCTGTGGGCTCATCAAATTCTCAGGCTAGACAAACAGGGAGCTTTTTTCTTTTCTTTTTTTTTTTTTTTTTTTTTGTGCCTGTAGTGGGACTTGAACTTAGGGGCTTGGGTTCTAGCTCTTAGCTATTTGGGTCAAGGCTAGCACTCTACCATTTGAGCCACACCTCTACTTCTGGCTTTTTTGGTGGTTAATGGGAGATAAGAGTCTCATGGATTTGAATGCCTGGGCTGGCTTTGCACTGCGACCCTCGGAGCTCAGCTTTCTGAGTAACTAGGATGGCAGGTGTGAGCTGCTAGGGTGCCCAGCTCTTGGAGGAGATCTTGAGGAGAGTGCTCTGAGGTGCCGAGTAGGCCGTTCAGGGGTCTCGGGCATCATTTCCACGTGATCCTTGGCCCTGCAACTTCTCCTGTGCTCCCTTCAGTCTACCCAGGCTCCTCTCCTTCCTGCCTAGATGTTTGCGCAGGTGCCTCCCCACCCTCCCACCCACTACTGTGTCTTGGAGGGAAGGAAAGCGAGAACCCTAGCCTTTTGGTGCTCTCCCAGGCCTCCCTTTTGCAGGCTGCCAGGAACAGGCAAGGTGAGTCGTTGGGACCTGCTGTTCGGATCCTCCCATGTGCCAGCTGCCCCTGTGGAGGGGCTGAGCCTGGCAGAGTCAGAAGGGCAGGGCGGAGTTACCTGTTGAGGAATGAAAGTGGGGGTGGGGAAGCACCTGAGGCATCTCAGGTGGAAACAGCTGGCACAAGAGTTGTGCTGGGCACCATGCCAGCTTAGAGAAGCAATCCTCCTTTCTTGGCTAGAGAAGGAACACCCAGCTACTCTCACCCTGATCAAGAGGTGGCACCCCCAGTCTTTTTTTAATTTTTTGGCCAGTCCTGGGGCTTGAACTCAGGGCCTGAGCACTGTCCCTAGCTTCTTTTTGCTCAAGGCTAGCATTCTACCTTCTGAGCCACAGCGCCACTTCCAGCTTTTTCTGTTTATGTGGTACTGTGGAATTGAACTCAGGGCCTCATGCATGGTAGGCAAGCACTCTACAGCTAAGCCACATTCCCAGCTCCCAGCCCCAGTCTTTTTTCTTTCTTTTTTTTTTTTTGGCCAGTCCTGGGCCTTGAATTCAGGGCCTGAGCACTGTCCCTGGCTTCTTTTTGCTCAAAAAGGCTAGCACTCTGCCACTTGAGCCACAGCGCCACTTCTGGCTGTTTTCTGTATGTGTGGTGCTGGGGAATCGAACCCAGGGTTTCATGTATACGAGGTAAGCACTCTTTGCCACTAGGCCATATCTCCAGCCCCACCCAACCCCAGTCTTATACCAGTCCTTATCCCAGTCTCCTGTGGAGGCCTCCTGAGAGGCAGGGGGAGACCTATGTTCTTTAGGAACAGAGGATTCATGAAAAGTGACTGTGCTAGGCCATCCATCTCAGGCTCTGCTGGGGGCTTTGATGTTTTGTTTTGCTTTGTTTTGCCAGTCCTGGGGTTTGAACTCAGGGCCTGAGCACTGTCTCTGGCTTCTTTTCTGCTCAAAGACAGCACTCTACAACTTGAGCCACAGCACCACTTCTGGCTTTTTCTGTTTATGTGGTGCTGAGGAATCAAACCCAGGGCCTCATGCATTCTAGGCAAGCACTCTACCACTAAGCCACATTCCCAGCCCCGCTTTGATGTTTTTGATCCCGTTCAGGAAGCTTATCTCTTCTCATTCTTCTCTGCAACCTACAGGTCAGCAGTGTGTGTATGTGTGTGGGGGTACTTGTTTGTATGGATGAGGCATCTTTAGATGGGAGGGAGAATCAAATGAACTCCTAACTCAATTGATCAGAAACATGAAGGACTCGTTAAAAAGTGAGGTACACATGTTTATCGCGGCACAATTCACAATAGCTAAAATATGGAAACAACCCAGATGCCCCTCCACAGACGAATGGATCCAAAAAATATGGTACTTATACACAATGGAATACTACATAGCGATTAGGAATGGTGAAATATTGTTATTTGCAGGGAAATGGTCGGAACTCGAACAAATAATGTTGAGTGAGACAAGCCTAGAACACAGAAAACAAAGGGGCATGATCTCCCTGATATATGACTGTTAACAAAGGGAGACGGAGAGACAGTAGAGACCAAGTCTGTGAATACTGTATATGTTCTTGATACATTGTATATTGCATATATGTCAACCTGACCTAGACAAGGGATAGAAAAACAGGTTGTAAGATATCATAAGAAATGTACACACTGCCCTACTATGTAACTGCACCCTCTTTGCACAACACCTTGTAAAAAAATTTATGTCCAATTAATAAAAAAAAAAAAAAAAAGTGAGGTACAGGGGCTGGGGATATAGCCTAGTGGCAAGAGTGCCTGCCTCGGATACACGAGGCCCTAGGTTCCATTCCCCAGCACCACATATACAGAAAACGGCCAGAAGCGGCGCTGTGGCTCAAGTGGCAGAGTGCTAGCCTTGAGCGGGAAGAAGCCAGGGACAGTGCTCAGGCCCTGTGTCCAAGGCCCAGGACTGGCAAAAAAAAAAAAAAAAAAAGTGAGGTACAAGCTGCGCAAGGTGGCTCAAACCTGTAATCCTAGCTATTTGGGAAGTGGAGATGGGGAAATTATGATAGGAGGCAAGCCTGGGCATAAAAGTTTGTGAGATTACATCTCAACTAGTTGCTGGGCATGGTGGTGTGTACCTGTTAATCCCAGTGACAGGGAAAGCACAAATAGGAGGATCAAAGTTGAGACTGGCCAGGGAATGAAACAAAACCCTATCTTAAAAATAATTAACACAGGGGCTGGGAATATGGCCTAGTGGCAAGAGTGCTTGCCTTCTATACATGAAGCCCTGGGTTCAATTCCTCAGCACCACATATATAGGAAAAGCCAGAAGTGGCGCTGTGGCTCAAGTGGTAAGAGTGCTAGCCTTGAGCAAAAAGAAGCCAGGGACAGTGCTCAGGCCCTAAGTTCAAGCCCCAGGACTGGCAAAAAAAAAAAATAAATAGAATAAAAAATAACCAGCACAAAGGAAGTGATGTTGTGGCTCAGGTGGTAAAGTGCTAGCCTTGAGCTGAAGAGCTCAGCTCAAGGACAGTGCCAGGCCCAGAGTTCAAGCCCCACAACTGACAAAAATAATTATATACATATATACATACATATTTACTTATTACTGGCTGGGAATGTGGCTCAGTGGTAGAGTGCTTGCCTAGCATGCACGATGCCCTGGGTTCAATTCCTTAGTACCACATACACCGAAAAAGCCAGAAGTGGCGCTGTGACTCAAGTGGCAGAATGCTAGCCTTGAGCAAAAATGAAGCTCAGGGACAGTGCTTAGGCTGAGTTCAAGCCAAAAAACCCACAAAAAGTTTAGGGGGCATGGATTAAGTGGTAGACATCCTGCCTAGTGAGCACAAGGCCCTGAGTTCAAACATTAGTACATTAGGAATAAATAAAAATTTAGGTCAGGTGCCCACTGGGTGGGTGCTGCTGGCTTCAAAGCCAGCTGGAGCAGAAAAGTCTGTAAGACTATATCCAATTTACCACCAGAAACCCTGAAGTAGAGCTGTGGCTCACAGTGGTAGCTTTGAACAAAAGAGCTCAGGGACAGTGCCCCGGCTTTGAGTTCAAGTCCCATGACACACACACACACACACACACACACACACACACACACACGAGGATTGCAGTTGAAGGCCTCCTGTGCAAAAAGCTAGTGAGCCCCCAACTCAACCAACAAGGTGGGCATTTGTTGCCCCAACTACAAGGTATAAATAGGAGTGTTGTGGTCCAGGTTGGATGGGGGAAAAAATTCAAGACCCTATCTGAAAAATAAGTAAAGCTAAAGGAGCTAGGGGCATGGCTCAAGTGGTAAATCAAAAGGCCCTGAGTAGCAGGACACTGGTGTCTCATACATGTAATCCTAACTACACAAGAGGCTGAGATCTGAGGATGGAAGTTCAAAGACAGCCCCAGGTGGAAAAGTCCCTCTTAGACTCTTGTCTCCATCCAAATAATCACTCAAAAACCAGAAGTGGCATTGTGGCTCAAGTGGCAGAGCACTAGCCTTGAGCACAAAGAGGCTCAGGGACAGCACTAGGCCCTGCCCTACAACTGACCAAAAAAAAAAAAAAAAAAAAAGGCCCTGAGTTCAAACCCCAGTACAGCCATCAAAAACAAACAACCCACCCAATGTCAACTACACAACTGAAAAATACTATCTGAATCTGATCTGAGGCCCTGCTCATGGAGGGAGCCCTCATGAAGGAGAGAAAAGTCAAGGAGGGATACCTGGTGTCTGTTGACACCTTTGGCACCAGTGCCATTTCCTGGGGGTGGTTTTTTGTGTTTTATTTTTTTTTATTATTTTTTTTTTGCCAGTCCTGGGCCTTGGCTTCAGGGCCTGAGCACTGTCCCTGGCTTCTTTTTGCTCAAGGCTAGCACTCTGCCACTTGAGCCACAGCACCACTTCTGGCCATTTTCTGTATATGCGGTGCTAGGGAATTGAACCCAGGGCTTCATGTATTCAAGGCAAGCACTCTTGCCACTAGGCCATATCCCCAGCCCAGCCTGGGGGTATTTTCATAGACCCTTTTCCCACTGGGTACCACCCAGTGCCTTCTTGGCATCTAGTGTAAGGGCAGAAAATCGGCAGGCTATGGGAAGGCATCTTTGCAATCATTGTCACTTACAGGAAATTGTCCTGGTTCCCATCACTGACAGAGTTCCTGTCTTAACTCAGAGTCCTAGTCCTGTTCCTCACTCTACCAACAGCTGTATGGTGATGAGACTTGGTGTGCCAGGGCTGTCCTGGTTTACAAGTTAGGTGAAGGGAGGGACAGGTAAGAGGTAGGCGGGGCATTGGAGCCAGGTACACCAAAGGTTTTCTAACCCAGGGCCAACCACTTGCTAAATAGGCAGTCTTGCTAAATAGCCATGCCAACTAGCCTGTTTTTTATTTGTGGGGGGGGGGTGGGGGCAGGGGAAGTGCCTGTTCTGGGACTTGAACTCAGGGGCTGGACGCTGTTCCTGAACTTTTATGCTCACAGCAACCACTCTACCACTTGAGCCACAGCTCCACTTTTTTGCCTTTTGGTGGTTGGAGATAAGAGTCTCACAGACTTCTGTGGCTTTGAACCATGATCCTAAGACCTCAGCCTCTGGAGGTAGCTAGCATTAAAGGCTTGGACCACAGGTACCTGGCTTCTAGCCCTGGTGTTTGCTTGTTATTTTCAAGTTAGGGTCTTCCTGCTCTGGTATGCTCTTGGGCACAACCCAGCCAGGTGAAGCTTCCTGGTAGCTAGGGTAGCAGATTCAGGCCACTATGATCAGCTCTTTGTTGGAGAGGTCTCTTGATTTTTTTTTTTTTTTCCTGCTTACAATGGTCTCAAACCTCAGTCAACAATCTCAGCCTCCCAAGTAGCTAGGGTTACAGACACCTCCAGCATCCAGATCAATTTCACCTTAGGTTGGGCAATTATCTATATTTCTCTTAGCCTCAATTTCTTTATCTCTGCTATGGAGTTGAAAACAGCAATTTCTATGGGGCTGATGAAAAGATTAAATAGAGACCACGGGTAAAGATTGGGTACAAAAATAGGGGAGGAAACTAAGTTGGGGGAGCTAAGGAGGAGTCTGAATACAGGTGCAGTGTGTGCCAGAGACCTGGGCTCCCAAAGCCTTGAGAAGTGGTGTCCTGCAGATGAGGGGAAGTTACCCTACCCACTCTGACCCCCTCCTCTGCACAGGGCCTGGTCCCTCCCATGCCCATCCTGGGCAGGCAGCCAGGCAGGGAGCTGGAAAGGTGCCCACTGAGTATTCAGAGGCCAAAAGATGGGCACCATCCAGTTGGCAGAGGGAGAGGCAGCTGGCCCAAGAGGGAACAAGTCAGGGTGCCGACTGCTGGGGTCGTGTGCCCAGCCGGTGTGGTGTGTTGTCGGGTACATGGCTCTTGGCTGCCCTCCGGAGCTGTCCAGCTGGAACTTGGAAGGTCCCCTCCCCCAGCCCTGGCTCTGTCACCTGAGTTACTGAAGCTGGACATTGATCGGTAAGGGGTATCTGGGACCTTGCCCCTAACTGGGCATGTGGCTGGTTTACAGGCAGGCCTGGAGGCAGGAAGGAAGGCAGGAGAGCCCAGATTAAGGCAGCCACTGGGTAGATCGAGAAGTGGGGAAACCGGTTTGTCATTTGGGCCACTTGGGGTGGGGTCTCCTCTCCTGGGCTCTCCGTGTGCCTGCCACTCTATCCTGTGGCCTTCAGCAGAGATATATGCACTGTGCTCTTTTCTCGCTGGTCTGAACTGACCTGGGGAATGCCAGGAGTAAGTAAAGGGAGCAGGGGGCTCAGCCCACCTTCTCCTTCCCAAGAGAGTCTGGAGGGAGAAGGGACTGGCCAGAAAGTCGGAGGAACTCAGGGATGCAGCAGTCTGAGCTGCTCAAAGAGGGGTGGGCGCCCACCTGGTCTGGAGCTGGAGAACTTGGAGAAGCCCACAGGTGAGCCAACCGGAGTGGACGGGGAAGGGGTGGGGCAGAGCCTTGCTCTGCGCTCGGCGGGCTGCGGTGGAGGTGGCAATGGCGCTGGCAGATACTGCAGAAGAAGGCGTGGTAGCCAGGAGCCAGTGGCTCAGGCCTGTAATCTAGCTATACAGGAGGCTGCGAACTGAGGATCCCAGTTCGAAGTCAGCCCGGACAGGAAAGTCTGCGAGACTCTTCTCTCCAATGAGCCGCTAAGTGGGAAGCAGAGCTGTGGTTGAAGTGGTAGAGTGCTAGCCTTGAACGCAAAAGCTAAGTGTCAGCTCTCAGGCCCTGAGTTCAAACCCCAGGACTCTGTGTGTGTGTGTGTGTGTGTGTGTGTGTGTGTGTGTGTGTGTCACTTGACAGAGGAGCACAGTCCCCCTCACTCCAGATCATGTAGCTGTGAAGCAGGGGCCACAAGCCAAAGTGGGGGGCTAGGAGGCCGTCCAGCAGGGAGCGCCGGGGAGCTGGGGCTGGGCAGCGTGCAGGGGCCGGAGGTGAGGGGGGCGCCCACCGAGGCCGGGCACGGGCCGGACTCTCCGGGCCTCTACAACCATCGCTGCCTTCCGAGGTCACCTTGGCTGAAGGGTGCCCCCCCCCCACCTTCCACGATTTTGCAACCTGTCCCACACCTTCCTCCCTGCCCCGCCTCCCCACGAGTGCTTTTCCATGCCAGGACTTGGGGACCCCCCCCCCCCCCGCCGCCGCCGCTTGCTGACCCGCTTCCTCCCTCCTCCCCCCGGCAGGGGCCTCCTCCGAGGCCAGTCCCGGGTCAATGTGTTCGTCTCCATTGTGGCTGGAGGATGGCTTGCAGTGGGGGGGGCGGGGGGAGGGGGGCGGGGCGGGGGTGGAGCAGGTGGAGGGGAGCGGGGGGGGGAGGGGGGGAAAGCGGGAGCGCGCCGCGGGGGTCCCGGGGTGCGGCTCCGAGGGCGCGCGGAGGCGCGGCGCCCCGTCCCCTCCCCCGCTCCCCCGCCACCCCCGGCGGCCCTTTGTACCATCCGGCCACCGCCGCGTGCGCGCGCCGCGCGCTCCCGCCCGCAGTGACACACCCGCGCCGGCCGCGCGCGCGCTCCGCTCTCTCTCCCTCTCTCTCCCTCTCTCTCACACACACACACACACTCGCTCTCGCACACTCGGTGACACGCCCGCGCGCGCGCTCGCGCGTGCACCCACACGCCCGGTACCGGCGCCCTCCCAGCTGGTCCACCCCGGCGGGGCCCGCGCCCCCGGCCCGCCCGCCTGGCACCGCGCCCCGGGGCTGGGGCCGAGCGAGGAGCCCGCGAGGCGGCGAGAGGGAGAGCGCCAGGCAGGCAGGCAGGCCGGCCCGGGGCCCCCGCCCCCCCGCGCCCCCGCCCGATGGGGAACGCTCAGTCCCAAGGCATGTCCCTGTCTCTCTCCTCCCTAATGTGCCTCCATGCTTAAGTGGAAGGTATTTCTGTTTTCTTTGTGTGTTTTCCCCTCGGCCGGGGGCGGGGGCGGCGGCCGGACCCGGGAGGCGGCGGCCCGCGGGGCCGGGGATGCTCGGGCCGCAGGTGGATGGGGAGCGGGGTGAGGGGATCGCCAGACGCCGGCCCGGGGAGGACCCCGGCGAGGGGGAGGGGGTGGGCAGGGGTTGGCGAGGCTGGGGGCCAGCAGGGGAGGGGGCCTTGCGGTGCCCCGGGGGAGGGGACCCGAGGGGCTGGTGTGGAGGAGGGGTGGGAGAGGAAGAGGAGGGTGGGGGAGGGGAGGGGTCCGACCGCGGTGCCCGGCCGGGGAGGCTGAAGGGGGATGGGAGGATGGGCAAGTGAAGAGCAGCACCCGCACCCCGGCCCCAGCGTGGGGTGCAGGGGTGGGGTGGGCCCGGGGCTAAGCCCCCTCCTCGGGAAAGGAAGGAAGGGGCTCGGCGTATTCCGGGGTGGTTTGGCTGCGTTGCCAGGATACCAGCCTTGTCTTCCACACCCCACCCCTGGCACCTCGAGGCCCTCGCCCTGGAGACCTCGGAGCCTCAGCAGCAGTTGCAGAAACTGGGGACCGGCGCCCCGCTCGGCTGGAGGGTGGGGAGGGCCCTTCCAGGGGGAGGGGCTGGGGAGGGGCTACTGGATCGTAAGCCCTCCCTCTGGAGAGGCCAGAGGGCAGGCAGGGGAGGGCGCCCCCAGCTGGGGACGGCTTTCTGGGAGAGTGAGGAGGTAGGGACTGTGGGGGGTGGGGGGAGGGGCAGGGGGAGGGCTGAGGGGGAGAGGGCGGGGCTGGGGAGGGGACTCGCCCTGCTCCCCCCCTCTCCACGCACTCCCCCCCGGCTACGTCAGAAGCTCCCGGGCCAGCTCCGAGTCCCGTCGGTGGGGGCAGCAGGATGCTGGTGGCAGCCGAGGGGGCCGGCCGGGTGCCTCCGCAGCTCGGCTGGCAGGGCCCGGCGGGGCGTGTGCGGCTGCTGGTGCGCGCCCCCCGCCCCACGCCTCCCCATGCAGCCCTGGCAGTGCCTCCGGCGCTTCGCCCTGGCCTGGTGGGAGAGGACCGCCGAAGGCCGTGCCCGCTCCCCCAGGGAGGAGGCTGGACCGAGGGACGCTGGGGGCCGAGGGGAGCCAGGTGAGCCGGACGGATCAGCGGTGTGGACAAGGAGGGGAGCCCGGCTTGGCTTTGCAGCCCCCTCTCTTCAAAATACCGCAAGGCCAGGAGGTCCTGCAGCCCCCAACTTTGAAGATAGTGGGGGTCCCCTAGCTGGGAGTTTATGGCTGAAGCCCTTCAAAAACGAGAGATGCACTAGCTTCAGTCTGGGAGAAAGGCAAAGAAAGTGGGGGGTAGGGAGTTGGAGGAAGCTGAACCGACTTTGGATCTGTGGGTCTAAATGTTCCTTGAGGTGGGTTCTGGAGTTTGGAGGGGCGGTGGTTAAGGGATCTTCTTCCCCAATGTGGGTATCTTGGTCTGGGTGACCTTGAGCCATCTGCCTTGCTGTCTAACTCTGTGCCTCAGTTTCTCCCATTCCTTTCCCTATCCCTCTAGTTGGTCTTTAAAAATTGATGATGCATTTGATGGAGTCTCGGCGTGGAAATGTGCGGTTGTCATCCCTGGTGGCAGCTGGGATGGTGGCGGTTTCTGGCATGGTTTTGTGTGTGTGTATGTATGTGTGTGGGGGCAGTTGTGTCTGGGGGGGGGGTCTCACCGGTGCTGGTTGGTGTTGGGGCTACTCTGGGTAAAGGGTCAAGGGCTGCATTCATATGGGAAGAAGTGTTCCAGGCATGCTGAGAGTGGACCAGAAAGGCTTAGCAGGTGACTGTGTAGAAGCAAGGGATGGGAGTGAAGGCTCTGGGCAGAAGGGGAAGGGGCTTCCAGAATAATATGCCCCCCCTCAACTCCCCACCCAGACTGCCTGGCACCCAGGCACCACTGGCAGCAAGTGCAAGGCTTTGCCCTGGCTTCCTGCCACCCTGCCTTGGGGACAAGAGGGTCTTTGTCCGGTGTCCCCCTCCAAGCCTGCTCCTTCCGCCTTTTCCATGATGACTGCTTCTCTGTGATGACCCTCAGGGCTGGGATGGAGATGTGCTGGGTCCCCCTTCAGGTTCCTAGGGTGGAAGAGGCAACTGTGGTCTCAGGCAGGGAGGGTACCTTCCTAAGCAAAGGGCCTTAGAATGAGCCCTCTGGAGGGCTCCTCATCTCATGCTTTTACCTTACTACTCTGCTTGTCGAGTGCCAGGAGGTCTGGATCTTCATGGCCTGATTTCTGCATGGCTCCAGGCTTTTTAAAGAGGTATAGCAGACCTGCCAGGGCACAGGACCTCTTGGATGCTGTCTCTCTGTCTCTCTCTCTTTGGCCAGGGATGCACCCTAGGAAAAGGGTTTAATTAGAACCATTGATTCCTTCTTTGGCTGCGGGCATTGATCTCCACGGTGTGGTTGGAGCCTTGGGAGGGAGAGACAGGGAGGGCACGGTTGCTGTTCTGCCCAGTGCCAGCCTTAGCATTCTCTGCCAAACCCCAGCTTTGGAAGTGCTGAGGAGGAAGGACTGGGTTCTTTGAAGTAAGTACCTGGTCTGTTTAGCTCTCCCTCCCCACCCAGGTTAGGTCTTAGGGAAAGAAGATTTGAACTGTGGGAGCTGTGTTTGGGGCTAGAAGATGGACAGTTCCAACCATTTCTCCTCTGCATAGTGGACTGTGGGGGGGGTACAGGAAAAGGAATTGAGAGGGGTCCATCTTACCAAGGGGAGTCAGGAGGAATGGAGGGTAGAATGGAGCAGGTAGAATTAGGGAAGGATCCAGGACTGGCCGTAAAAGCTTCTCTTTCGAGGAATCCCAAGCACTTATCTCCTCCGAGTCCTGGCAAGGAGATCTGTTCTTCCTTCGTTTATGTCTTCCAGGCCCAGAGAGGGACCAAGACTGTCTCTAGATGTCCATCAGGCCCAGGTCTGGTGGGTGAGCTTGGCTCTTGACCTGGTAGCCCGGTCATGAGGCGTTGGGGATGAGGTTCCTGGCAGCCTAGGTTTGGTCTTTAGGGCTGGAGCGGTGGGGACAGGTCAAACCCCAGCCCCTGGTGCCTGCAGTTGGGGGGGGGGGGGGCTGGTGCAGGTGCAGCTTCAATGAGGCACTCAGCCGCTCTTTGAAGAATCTCTTGCTGGCTTCCCAGGGCCCATTCGAGCAAAGATAATAAAAATCTGGCCGTCAGCGGGTTTGAGGGCTGCACTCCCTTCCCCTGCTTTCATTCCAGGCTCTCAAAAGTGGAGATGAAGGCTTTGGATTTGGCTGAGAAGCAGTGCCTGCTTGCCCTGAGGGAGGGAGGAGGAAAGAGAGGGAAGCAGGGAGGGAGGATGGGTTTCCTGGCAGCCAGGGTAGCTGCTGGGGAGGTGGGTGGCGGCGGGGGGGGGGTGGGGGGGAGAAGACATGGTCCTCAACTCCTGCAGATAGCTTAGCACCTACTGTCAGGTCTCCTATACCCCCTACCTGGGGTCTGCACTGTCCTCCTGTTTCCCTCTATGCACTCTTGACCTCACAGCCCTCTTGGGGGACCCTCAGACCCCCCACCATCTCCCCAATCCATCAGTCTCCTCCTTATTTTCTTTCCCTCTCTGTCCCCATTTCTTTCACTCTGCCCTTCATGTGTTCTTTCTCTCTCTACTCCCCTGTCTCCCTGTCAACCTTCTTTAGTCTCCCCCTTCTCCCTCTGGCTGCCCCTCCCATCTGTCTGTCTTCTTTTCCTTTCCCTAGCAGCGGTCTTGCTTTCTAGGACTGTCTGGAAGGTTGAAGTCCAAATGGGAGGGGCCCGGGGGGGGGCTGGGGAGGAAGATGTGTGCTCAGAAAGCAGCCGCCGCCTCAGAATGGATGGGTCTGGGCTGGCTATTATAGTCTGTCAGGTGCCATAGTTATCAGTCCAGACAGCAGTAGGGGGATGTTGTGCACTTAGGGATGTGTGTGTGTGTGTGTGTGTGTGTGTGTGTGTGTGTGTGTGTGTGTGGTAAAGGCGCCAGCCCCTCCCTGCACCACAGTAGCACCTTGTTCTGACATTGGGCTCCCTTGCCTCATATACTTCAGGCATTCTGCTAGCTTCCATTTCCAGAGCAGATTTCGAGTTGCCCAGTGCTAGCCCCAAGCCCTTTTGTCCCCTCAGACTTTCAACTTTCCTGCTGCCCATGCTCACTGTTTCCTTGCAGACTGCCTCCTGCTCTGAGGAGAGGAGAAGGGAGAATGGAGAAGGAATCCAGGAAGCAGCTGGGTTCTATCCATTTCCCAACCCCTGGCTTCTGATAGGTTGAGCTGGAGCCCCAGTTAGGCCTGGGGTGGGGTGGGAGGGTGGCTTTTGCCCTGTTGTAACATCCCCCTCCCCCAGAAGAAAGACAAGACCATCCCCGAAAGAGTGTGGGACTGAGTCAGGAAACCTCGATCAGACCTAGCCTCAGTGCCCAGGTGTCTGTGTGACCTTGAGCAAGTCCCTTCCCAGTGCAAGCCTCTCTCCTCACCTGTGAAATGAGGGGGTGTGGGCTGATTCTCCTAGGTAGTCTTCCAATAATGTTGTGTCTCTCTCCTGGGTGAGCTGCATATGCTTTGCATATATTAATAGAGCCTGCTTGAAGGGGAGGACACCACCCACACTGGGCCCAGAGCTCCACCCCCTGTTCTAACTCCCCTTGCCCATTGGCCCAGGCTCCTACTGTCCCAGTTCCCCGGAAGGGGGGAAGCTGAGCATTCCCTGGGGAGGTGGGTCTGGCCGGGTGGCCTTCGTGGAGGGAATTCTGAAGGTCCAAATAGGAATCCAAGGGCCAAAGTCTCAATAGCACTCCCAGGGGCACTCTAGATTCTAGGAGCTTTACTGGGTCCTCCCAAGGCTTCACTGCCCTCCGCACCAGCCTCAGTCCCGCCTTGGTTCCTTCCATCCACATGGGGCATGGCTGGGGTACAATTTGGCAGCCTGGAGAAGGTAGTGTTGTACCATTGACTAATGAAGAGAACCTCTGAAGGAAGAAATACAAGTATCCTCTAGATCATAAACTCACCAAGGAGGGAAGGACTGTCATAGACAGAGGATCCTTTTCTCCTTCCTTCCTTCCCTCCCTGTCATGGGGCCTGAACTCAGGACCTAGGCACTGTCCCTGAGCTTTTGTGCTCAAGGCTGACACGCTACCACTTGAGCCACAGCTACATTTCTGGCTGTTTTTGTAGTTAATTGAGTTAAGAGTCTCAAGGACTTTCCTGCCTAGGTTGGCTTTGAACCTAGGTCCTCAGACCTCAGCCTCCTGAGTAGCTAAGTTTACAGGGGTGAGCCACTGGCCCCCGACTATGGATTCATTTCTAATCATGGAGTAGTTGTAAAGAATAAATGAGGTTGGGGGCTGGGAATATGGCCTAGTGGCAAGAGTGCTTGCCTCCTGTACATGAAGCCCTGGGTTCGATTCTCCAGCACCACATATGTAGAAAACGGCCAGAAGTGGCACTATGGCTCAAGTGGCAGAGTGCTAGCCTTGAGCAAAAAGAAGCCAAGGACAGTGCTCAGGCCCTGAGTCCAAGGCCCAGGACTGGCCAAAAAAAAGAATAAATGAGGCTGGGAAGGAATATAACTTAGTAGTAGAGTGCTTGCCTAGCATACATGAGGCCCTGGGTTTGATTCTATAGTACCACACATATACAGAAAAAGCCAGAAGTGGTGGTGTGGCTCAAGTGGTAAGTGCTAGCCTTGAGCGAAAAGAAGCTCAGGGACAGTGCCCAGACCCTGAGTTCAAACCCCAGGTAGGACTGGTAAAAAATAAAAAATAAAAAAAAATAAATGAAATACTAGATAAAAATGTTCAACACAGAACCTGACACTTAATAATAAATGGTACTAGAGAGGAGCTCAGAGACGTCTGCCTGAGCTTGAGACTTAGGATTTCCTAGAAGAGCTGTTTCTCCCATGCTCAGTTTGTGGTCCTCTATCTAACCCCTTGCCCCACACGTGCAGGGACTCAGAACCAGCCATTCTGGTATACCCTGCCATCATCCTTTCGTCTGAGAATGAGCAAACAGAGGGTTTGGAGGCTGGAAGCCTGCTTTTCTCTGCATAGGACAGCTTGAGAGGAAACAGGCCCACGCTGCAGCAGGAGAAATCAAGGTTAGATGGGAAGAAAAACTGTCCTGTGCATGAAGGTTTGCCACTTTCACATCAAGAATAGGTGCATGAATGCAGGTAGGCTAGTGTTATATTTGGTGGCACGGGGCTGGTCACTGTGACCTTCCAAGGTAACCTTTGGACATACTAAAGAATGTGACCATTGTGATTGGCTGAGTGCAGGAGTATGAGATGGGGAGGGGTCCAGAGAGGGTAGAGAACAGAAGGGCCTGGGAAGTTACTGTTCCGTTCTCCTAAGGCAGAGAGGTAAAGGTGCAGTGCTAGAGCTTGTTTACACTGGTATCAGGTTGTCTGTCTCCCCTGATGTTGTGTGACCTTGACAATTTCACTGCCTCCTCTGGTCTTCAGTGTCCTTGGTGGTATAGAGAAAGGCGGACTAGAGGGTATTTATGTTCCCTTCCAGTTGTCACCTCCTCTCCCCAGAGATACAGGAGCAATGGAGATTAAGGCCAAGATGATATTAGGTGCTGTGTGTGCTTGTATGTATGTACATACACACACAAAACATAGAATCTTACAAATACTCCTCCTGTTCCAAAGGCACACCTTGCTCCATCTTTCCTTTGGGCTAGAGAATCTGGCTGTTCCGCGCATCACAAACTCCCCGGTTTACTTCCCACCCGGGGAAAACTGTCTTTGCCACACTTCATCCCATCCAGAAACTGAAATCCAGTCCATGTTTTTTTCTCACAAAGCCTGTCCACCACCTCCGCCCCACCACTCAGTCTGGGTTCTAGGTACTGTCCACCAGCAGGCTTGGTTGCCTGCATGTCCTGGACTGGAGTATCTCGAGCCTGGAAAGGATGTGTCCATCCTCTCTCCAGTCCTCTGGTATCCCTCAGTTCCGGCTATAGAGTAGCTGGGGTATACAATACCCAGAGGCTCTCAAATGGGCCCCAGATTCAGAAGCCTCAGGACCCAGAGCCCCCACAGAAAAGACTGTAGCTAGAATGTTTGTGCAGAGCCTGGGAGGGAGATGTGTTCTGTTGTCTCCCTTGCCCCAGGGTACCTGATAATCACACAGGCAGCAGGCATCTTCTGTGTCACACTAGGCACCTGTGGCTGCCTCACTGGGGGAGAATTAATGATTCCCGCCGTCAGGGAAGGCATTCAGCGGGTCATTGCGGCCCTTACAGACAGACACAGCCTGGTCCATTTGCATCCTCTCCTGGGCCCTGTGGTCAGGGTGATCTGAGTCACACACACACACACACACACACACACACACACACACACACCATTCTTATCCTTAGTCTCTTATACATTAGGCCTTTGAGGAAAAGATGGACATAGATCCCCATTCCATCCACTATCAGACTTTTTGGACCTCCCCAGCTGGAATCTTCTTGTAGGTCAAGCATGGAGGGTTTTTGAGGAGCTCAGGAAATTTTGGACCTCCTCTATGGAGCCTGACAGCTCTTTTTTTCTGGACTAGTTGGCAGTCCAGGGTCAGAATCATCTGCCCCTCACCCCACCCTGGAAGACTCCTTCTGATTGGATGAGGCAGAACCCTGTAGGCTGTGTCTTGTTTAATACTATCATTAGGAATCAACCAGGGGCTGGGGATATGGCCTAGTGGCAAGAGTGCTTGTCTCCTATACATGAAGCCCTGGGTTCAATTCCCCAGCACCACATATACAGAAAATGGCCAGAAGTGGCGCTGTGGCTCAAGTGGCAGAGTGCTAGCCTTGAGCAAAAAGAAGCCAGGGACAGTGCTCAGGCCCGAGTCCAAGCCCCAGGACTGCCAAAAAAAAAAAAAAAAAGGAATCAACCAATGAGAAAAATTGATGGAGCTGGGGTTGGTGGCTCATGACTATAATCCTAGCTACTCAGGAAGCTGAGATGGGAGCATCTCAGTTTGGAGCTAGACAGACAGACAAATTAATCTCCAGCTAACCCGCAAAAAGCCAGAACTAGAAGTGTGACTCAAGTGATAGAAAGCCAGCAATGCGTGAAAAAGCCAAGCAAGAGCACAAGGCCAGGGCTAGGAGTTTAAGCCCTAGTACTAGCATACCTAGACACAAACACAGACACACAGACACACACACAGACACACACCAGGTTGATATACTGTCAACAGTACATTCACTTCCATTATCGCACATTCATCTTTATGGAGCTTATTTACATTTAGAGCTCTACCCGAGCTACAGCTCCATTTCTGGTTTTCTAATAGCTTATTGGAGATAGAGTCTCACAGATTTTCCTGCCTGGACTGGCTTGAAACCATGATCCTCAGATCTTAGCCTCCCAAATAGCTAGGATTACGGGCATGAGCCACTGGTATCCAGTTTATTTTTCTATTTTTTTTTTAAATTATGACTGGATGGGTGCTGATGGCTCAAGCCTATAATCCTAGCTACCCAGGAGGCTGAAATCTGTAGATCATAGTTTGAAGTCAGCCTAGCAGGAAATCTGTGAGACTCTTGTCTCCAATTAACCAGCAAAAAGCCAGAAATGGAGCTGTGGTTCAAGTGATAGAACATCAGCCTTGTATCAAAAAGCTAAGGGACAGTGTCCAGGCCCTGAGTTCAAGCCCTAGAATGGGCACCAAAAAAACAAAAAAGGACTGAAGAGCATGCGCCTGGCATTACAGCTTCTTAGGAAGCAACCTTTGGAAGCTGAGGCAGGTGGATGGCTTGAGCCCAAGGGTTCTAGGCTAGCCTGGGCAATGGTGTGAACCCCCATCTCAAAAGGCAGGGGGTACACTGGGGATGTAGCAAACAAAGCAAAATAACAAAAGAATTGTGAACTAGGCTGATCATCTAGTTCACATTAATCCTCCCACCAATAGTTTCATGTAATGTTTTCTTTCTGTGTACTGTGAGATTTTGTTGTTCATTTCTGGTGTTCAAACTCGGGGAACTGAAAATGTTAAGCAAATATCTTACCACTGAGCTACACCATCAACCCTTTATTTATTTATTTATATTTCAAACGTTTAAATTTCTTTTTTTTTTTCAATTATGGCTTATAGCATTTTTGATCTCTGTCTTTCTTTCTAGGGTATAGAACCTAGGGCCTCATATTTGCTAGTCAGGTGCTTCACTACTTGAGCCATACACCAGCCCCAGTTTGTGATCTTTTACTCTTTACATATCTTTCTTTCTTTCTTTTTTTTGCCAGTCCTGGGGCTTGAATTCAGGGCTTGAGCACTGTCCCTGGCTTCTCTTTGCTGAAGGCTAGCACTCTACCACTTGAGCCACAGTGCCACTTCTGGCTTTTTCCGTTTATGTGGTGCTGAGGAATGGAACCCAGGGCTTCATGCATGCAAGGCGAGCTCTCTGCTACTAAGCCATATTCCCAGCCCCTCTTTTTTTTTAAATCTTTGTATTTATTTAAACTTTGTTTTTGTTTTGCTAGTCCAGGAGCTGGAACTCAGGGTTTGGGCCCTGTCCCTGAGCTCTTTTTTGCTCAAGGCTAGCACTCTACCAGTGGATCCATAGTACCACTTCCAGTCTTTTCTGTGATTAATAGGGTAAGAGTCTCATGAACTTTCCTCCCAGGCTGGCTTTGAACCATGATCCCCAGATCTCAGTCTCTTGAGTAGCTAGGATCATAGGCGTGAACCACCAGTGCCCGGCTCCATTGTATTTCTCTTTATTGTGTTACTTGGGAACAATCCAGGGCCTTACATGTTAAGCAAGTGTTCTACCACTGAGTTACACCCTGAGCCTTGTAGCTCTTTTTTTTTTTTTGTAGGCTATCACAAGCTAGAAGAACAGAAAAGTATTATTTTTGCCAGTGGAGATTCCTTGAAATCTCATCTGCTGCATGACATAGACAACCATATAATTTCTGGCTCCAGACTTATTTATTTATTATTTATTTTTTATTTTTGCCAGTCCTGGGGCTTGAGCTCAGGGCCTGGCCACTGATTTGGAGCCTCTCTGTGCTCAAGGCTAGTGTCCTACCACTTGAGCCACAGCACCACTTCTGACTTTTTCTATATATGTGGTGCTGAGAAGTCTATCCCAGGGCTTCATGCATGATAGGCAAACACTCTACCACTAAGCCACATTCCCAGCCCCAGCTTATTTCAGCTTCTACACATAAATCTAACATGGAAGGATCTGGGGATATCTAATTTCAGTGAGCCTTCATTGTGGTGACTTATTTCCTGTGTCTCATGACTTCCAATTTAGTCCTTATATTTGAGAATCCTCAGTCCTTAGAATGTCCTCTATTGCCTTTTATTCCAATGCACCAAGCTCAAGTACAATGCCCACATAGGTGTGAACACCGGACAGCCAGTGTCCTGCAAGCCAGGACTAGCCTCTCAGATTGATTTTTCCTCTATAGCATTCTCTTGATTGACTTTACTTGTTTTATTTTACTTTGAGACAGGCTTTCAACCTGTAGTCTAAGCTACCTTCAAATTTTCAGCCTTTTTGCCTCAGCCTCCTAAGTGCTGAGATTATAAGCATATGCCACCCATTCAGCTCTTGTTTTTTTTTTGGCCAGTCCTGGGCCTTGGACTCAGGGCCTGAGCACTGTCCCTGGCTTCTTCCCGCTCAAGGCTAGCACTCTGCCACTTGAGCCACAGCGCAGCTTCTGGCCATTTTCTGTATATGTGGTGCTGGGGAATTGAACCTAGGGCCTCGTGTATCCGAGGCAGGCACTCTTGCCACTAGGCTATATCCCCAGCCCAGCCCTCAGCTCTTGATTAATATTTGTTCTAAGTAGTATCTGTATTTGAATTTCAATTCTATAAGGGATTTTTAGGAATTCTTCTGAGTTCCTAAGTACTTTTTTTTTTTTTTTTGCCAGCATTCATTCAAAGGATCCATAGTTCTTTTCTTTGTTTTGTTTTTTTGCCAGTCCTGGGGCTTGGACTCAGGGCCTTAGCACTGTCCCTGGCTTCTTTTTGCTCAAGGCCAGCACTCTGCCACTTGAGCCACAGTGCCACTTCTGGCCTTTTCTATATATGTGGTGCTGGGGAATCGAACCCAGGCGTTTATGTATACGAGGTGAGCACTTTACTTCTAGGCCATATTCCCAGCCCCCTAAGTACTTTTAATTGTTCCAGAAAAGATTTGGGGCTAAGCTGGGTACTGGTAGCGTATACCTGTCATCTTAGCAGAGATCTGGAGGATTGTGATTTGAAGTTGGAAGGAGAAGTCCAGAAGACTCTATCTTAGTGGAAGAAGCTAAGAAGCTAGTGGTGCGCACCTCTCAGGGAAGCCTAAAGTAGATGACTGAAGTCCAGAGACACACCTGTCAGGAAATAAGACCCTGTCTCAGAAGTAACCAGGAAAAACGGTGCAGGATGTGGCTCAGTAATCGAATGTCAGCCTAACAAGCCTCAGGCCCCAAGTTCAAGCCCCGGGACCCAACAATGAGGAAAGATTTGGGGCCAGACATAGAGCTCATACCCAGTACAGGAAAAACAAGTGATTTGGGATTACGTAGCATATTTTCCCAAAAGTATATGCTTTCAAAATGCTCACATCCCGGGGCTTGAATTCAGGGCATGGATGCTGTAATCAAGCTTTTGTGCTCAAGGCTAACACTCTACCATTTTGAGCCATGATTCCATTTCCAGCTTTTTGGTAGTTAATTGGAGATAAAAGTCCCATTGACTTTGCTGCCTGGGCTGGCTTCCAGTGGTGAGCCTCAGATCTCAGCCTCCTGAATAGCTAGGATTACAAGTGTGAGCCACCAGCACCTGGCTAAGAAATAAATTTTAGTGAAGAATTAATGCCAATTCTTTTTTGTTTGGTTTTGTTTTTGTTGCCAGTCCTGGGGGTTGGACTCAGGGCCTGAGCACTGTCCCTGGCTTCTTTTGCTCAAGGCTAGCAATCTACCACTTGAGCCACAGCGCCACTTCTGGCCATTTTCTGTATATGTGGTACTGGGGAATTGAATCCAGGGCTTCATATATACGAGGCAAGCACTCTTGCCACTAGGCCATATTCCCAGCCACCCAATTATTTTTTTAGGGGGATTGGCCTAGGCTAAGCTCAAACTCATGATCCTCCTGCCTTAGGATTTTTTTTTTTTTTACCAGTCCTGGGGCTTGGACTCAGGGCCTGAGCACTGTCCCTGGCTTCTTTTTGCTCAAGGCTAGCACTCTGCCGCTTGAGCCACAGTGCCACTTCTGGCCATTTTCTGTATATGTGGTCCTGGGGAATTGAACCCAGGGCTTCATGTATATGAGGCAAGCACTCTTGCCACTAGGCCATATCCCCAGCCCTGCCTTAGGCTTTTTAAGTGCCAGGATTACAAGTATGTATTACCATACCTAATGTCAATATTTCACAAACATTTTCAGAAAAACTGAAGGGAACGGATTGTTTCTCAATGCATTCCATTAGGTTCATTATTATGTGAAAAACTTACAGAAACATCAAAAGAACAGAAAACTTTCATGACAATATCTCTCATGAATTCTCCTGAATGTAGACAGAGAAAACTTCAACAGGATACTTGTAAACGGAATATTACAACATAGGAAAGGGATTGCCCATCATCATGGAGTTGTGAACCTGGGCTGAAATAATTTAAAATGGTTTTATATCTAAAAGCCTATTAGTATATCTATTATAGCCACACTTCCCAAGTTTCCTCAAGTGTGTGTGTGTGTGTGTGTGTGTGTGTGTGTGTGTAACATGGATATGTTTATTACCTTCATTCTGAGGATGTATCATGGATGTTTAGTCAAACTTACTAAATTGAGTTTACTAGGAAAAAAAGCATCTGCCTACCATCCCTTGGATGAAACAGAGAGACAATGAACACAAATCTTGTCTGGAGCATGCAATGTAAAGATTAGACTTCAGTTGGAACTTTCCAGAGGTCTTTGAATTGGAAGTAAGCCAAGGATTTGAGAGGATGGTTGGGAAATAGTGTAGACCTGGGCTAAAAACTCAGGCTCTGCAGGCAGATAGATCAGAACTGGAACATTCATTTTGCTGTGTGGCTTGGGGCAAGTTGCTTCACCACTCTGGAGCTCAGTTTCCTTATCTGCCACCTGGGGGTATTAACAGTGGCTTCCTCCTAAGGGTGAGTACCCAGAATCAATGAGGTAATTTAGGCCGAGCTGCTGACACACTGTAAATATTCAATAAATAGTAACTTCTGCCTCCTCCTCCTTCTCCTCCTCCTTCTCCTCTCTGAGGGTAGAGGATCCACCTACAGCTGAGGAAGGGGCTTGCTCTGGAAAACCTTTCCAGATTTACCTAAGACCTAGAGCCTCAACTACAGCCTGCCTGAGGCTAGACCCTGGGGCAGCCACTGGTAGCTCACTGGTAATTCCTAGTCACTCAGGAGGCTGGAAGCGGAGCCTCTTGGTTTGAAGCCAGCCTGGACAGCAAAATCCAAGAGGATTTCATCTTCAGTTAACCAGCCCAAATCTCAAACTAGAGATGTGGCTTAAGCATTAAAACTCCAGCCTTGAGCAAAGAAGCCAAGCGAGAGAACAAGGCTCTGAGTTCAAGTCCTAGTGCCGGCACAAAAACAAAAAGAAAAACCAAACAAAGAAGGAGGTGAGAGGGACCCCCCATGGTTACCAGTCTGTCCCTCACTTCTCCTGACTGTGGCCCCCACTGCCCATCCAAGGAGCCCTCGGGGCCAGATCTATTAATGAGCGTTTTATTGCTCCCCTAGTCAGTGTCCTGACATCTGGATACGGCAGCTGTTTCTCCCTGGGATGTCCGTGTGTTGGGTAATCGGTGGGAAAATTGGCACCATGAGATTGGCAGGGGGTTCTGAGCACACTTGTAGCCAGACGTGATGTGAGTGTGGATGGGTCTGCTTCCTACCCCGCCCCCCCCCAAGTCCTTTACTTGCAAGAACAGGGCTCAGTATAGAGGCATGGGTAGCTCTGCATGAGGGAGATGGAACAGCTTTAGGAAGGACTCTCCCGCAGGGAGAGAGGAGAGCTTGGTAGACAGGTGTGGGGACCCCCACCCTGGCCATTTGAGGGCTTGGGGTTGTGAGGACAGGCCCTAGGGGAAGGGGTTTCATCAGGGCAGACTGGGCACAGGTGCCTTTTCCACACGACCCATCCCAGTGTGAGCGTGAGCGCCTGTATCTGTATCTGTGTGATGCTTGTGTTTCCTGCATCTGTTGGAAGCCTTTCTCAGGGGCAAGTGGACAGATGTGGTCTCTTGGGCTGGGGAGAAGGTGGTCAATAGTCCTCTCTGACCTTGAACCCGCTGACCTCCCAGAGTGGGTGACATTTGATAAGGGAAGCAGGTGGTTCCTCTAAAATGCTGTTCTTTGGGGGTCTTGTGTGGGTGCCTCTGTTAAGAAACTGACCTTGTTTCTGGGAGAACAAAGCCTGGCTTATGGTCTGTCCTGGGACTTTAGTTCTGGGGACCCCCTCCCCCTCTCCGTTTTCTGTTTTGTCCTACTGTCCGTCCTTTCGTCTGTCGCCTGCAAATGTCTCTGCCCCGTTAGTCCCTGCTCTTCCTCCCAACACCCAGTCTCTACCCGGCTTCCCCCAAGACCCTGGCGGGCCCCAAAGGGACAGTCCTAAGGCTCAGCCTTGCCCTGTCCCTGACCCCCTACTCCCCTGTGGGCCCCACTGGCCTATGATGGGAGCACGTGCCCAGCCCCCCTCTCTCCAGCTCCCTCCTCCCAGCCTGCCTGGGCACTCATTCAGTCAGTCATTCATTCATTTCCTCCTTTCCTGTCCCTTACCCAGGGCTCCAGCGTGCTTCCGGAGGGAAGTCTCCAGGACTCTGTTCCCTCTGTTTAAAGTCTCCAGGTTAGTAAGCCAGGAGGGGGCCTCCCACATCCACCTCCCACCCCCTAGTCAGATGCCCTCCCCAGCCTTGAGGGCCAGAGCCGGGGGAAGGAAGGGCTCTCCTGGAGGGCCTGGGAAGGGACAGCGGATGCCCAACTCTGGGAGGTCACCTGACCTGGCAGAAAACGTGTTTGTGTGTACATGTGTGTGCATGTGTGTGTGTGCAAGCACGTGTGCATGTACCTCTGTGTGCAGGCTGCAAAGCCTCTGTGTTATCTGGGCTTGAGGAGGGGGAAGAGGTTCCAGGGGTCATCTGCAGGGGTGGGGGGGGAGCGGGGGGGGGGCGGGCTGGCAGCCTGGGGAGAGAAGTCAAGTGCCAGAGCTATGCTACTTATGGGGTTGCTTGCTGTTCCTGTGATGGCCGGAGGTGGGCGTAAGAGAGGCCCCATGTGGTGTCAGGGCAGCGTTGTTTAGTTCCTAGGTGATTGCAAACCTGTCCATTCATTTCATTTATTCAGTCACTCCCTCCCTCCCATCCCCCTTCACTCAATAAAGATCTATTGAGCGCCTTTTCCCGGCCAGGCCAGCACCAGGGTAGGTGCTGCTGGCAGGCTGTGCCTCAGTGGGGAGCTAACGTGGGAGTGCCACTTAGCCGCTGTCCAGGCTGTGAGCTGTGGTTACTATGTCCCCTGATGCCCTAGGAGAGCCTGTTCCTGCTAGTAGCGCCTTTGTACTTCATGCCCCTTGTGACATGTCCCCTGACCCCAGCGTGCCTCTCTCCATCCTGGGATGGGACCCCTACCAAAAAAGCAGAGGGTTCAGATCCTGGCCCCAGCAGGGTCGGGCTGGTTTCTGGTTCCCTTTTAGTCCCACTCTTTGGCCGGCTATCTGGGGGCTACCCTGGGGGCTATCTGGGGGCTGCCTGCCTCCTCGTAGAGAGAGAGAGGGGCTGCAGGAACTCCTGTCGGCAGTGTTGAGGCCCCTCATCCTCCAGCCCCCTCTCCTGGAGCTGGCAGTCGGTGGCAATCCAGGTGGGCAGCCAGGGGAGGCCACCCTCCTTGCCACTGTGGCTGCTGCCGCTGCCTTGATGGCTTTTTAATAACTTTGCTCCCAGACAATCTGCAAAGCACTCGTTTGTCTGCCTCTTAATTAAAATTACCGTTTTCCTAAAAGAGCAAGGATGTTGCCTGCTGCTCCCTCCCCTCCCCCATCCCGGGCTGTTGCAGAGAGGAGGCTGGGGACCAGCCCTTCCCCTCTGGCCATCCTGGTCACGGGGCCACCCCCAAACAGCAACCCCAACAAAAGCAGACAGCTGAGGTGTGGGGTGGGGGGAACATGGGCAGGAATGGAGACAGGGCCTCTAGCTGAGGTTTGGATGTTCTTTCACCTACCCCTCTTGGATACCCCCAAAGACAGAGACTCACTGCATCTCTGAAGAGAGGGAGCAGTCCAGGTCTGCTGTGTTACCAAGTGTTCAAAGAAACAAGAATCTCTGCTATTGATGGGCCAGCATTTATTGGGCTAGTCCTCCAGCAGGCTTAGGCTCTCTACTAAATCCATGACGGTTCTCAGAGTGCTGCGCTAACACTTCTGTGTATTTTATTGTTCAGTAACCTTGCCCTGAGGTTAGACAGACAACCCCAGGTTCCACTGGGCAGCTCCAGCCTTGCAATCTCTGTTGGCCTTTGTCAGGTCTAGCTTCAGTCCCCAGGCTGTACAGGGAGAGCCTTAGCCTTGCTTCTGCAGATGGAGTTCCTCTGTGGTCCATCTTCCGCTCTTCTCTGCCTCATTTGCTCCTGAGATGTCTTTTCTTTTCTTTATTCTTTTTTTTTTTTTTTTTTGGTGCTGGCTCTGCATCCTCCTTTTGTCATCTCCTCTTTATGCTCTTTCTTTAGCTAGTTCTTTTCCTGACCATTTCTGGTGTTTGTTTTCTGAGCCTCTGAACACTGTCTCATGGCTCATGGCTCTCAGTGTGATCTGCCTTGAGCAGTCCAGCTTTGGGTATCATCAGTGAGTCTACCGATCTGATTTCACCGAGGGGCAGGAAACGAATGAAGCAGTGATGAGGGCAATAGGGAACGGTGGAGACTGTGGTGAGGAGAAACACACTTGTACTCCTTATAAGCCATACAATTCAAAGAAGCAATGGTAACTGTAAACCAGCTGGACAAGAGGCCTACACACCAGTGCAGCCTCAGTATGCTTTATTGCTCTTGTCACCCTTGTGTTGCCTAGCATTGTGCTAGAGACTTTGCATACTTTTTTGCCAGTCCTGAGGCTTGAACTCAGGGCCTGGGCACTGTCCCTGAGCTTCCTTTGCTCAAGGCTAGCACTCTACCACTTGAGCCACAGCGCCACTTCTGGCTTTTTCTGTGTATGTGGTACTGAGGAATGGAACCCAGGGCTTCATGCATGCTAGGCAAGCACTCTACCACTAAGCCATATTTCCAGCCCTCGCCCCTTTTAGTTCCCCTCAAGGTTGGCATTATTTTCCCTGTTTTGCCACTGGGGAAATTGAGGTTTGGAAAGGTGAAAGGACTTGTTCAAGGTCAGAGCCTGGAAATATTGGACCTTTGGCTTGCTGCATCCCACAGGAGTATGTGTCCATGTGACATAGGACCGTAGTATCACGGGCTGTCTTGGGTAACCGGGAGCCCTGGGGTGGCTAATGGCCACTCAGTTCATCGTGGGGAGAGAGGGCTGGTGGGGGGTGGTGGTGAGGGTAGCAGAGACAGGAGGGAGTTAGTGCTTGTCACACAAATGCACCCCTCCCCTTCAGCTTCCGGCCCATCCCAGCGGTCTGGGATGGCGACGTGGTGACAGGTGCCGAGCTATAGCGATGACAGCACTGCTCATCTCCCCCCCATAATTACTGTCTGATGAGATGCCAGAATTAGCCACTGTGCGAGCATGGGATGCAGACACGGGGCACGGTGTGGGAAGCAGCTGGAGGAGGGGCAGCCTCTCCTTCAGAGAGCCTGGGGCCCTCAGCAGCAGGGCTGGGGCGGCACTGGGGAAGAGGAAGTAGGTTAGCAAGGAGGAAGCACTGTGTGGTTACTGTGCATCAGCTATTGTCCTGTGGGCTGTGGTTTCTCAGCCCTCAGGGGAGGCCGAGCGTGCCTCCGAGACAGCTGGCTGGCAACTGGACAGGGCACCTAGGGCCCCAACCCACTAGCCAGAGAATGCCAGGCGGGGCAGCTGCTCACTCAGACTCCTGGCACACCCTTTGGTGTCTGCATCTTCAGTGGGCCTTGGAGGGGCTGTGACGGGCCAGCTGCTAGGAGATCAGATGCAGAGCAAAGCCCTCAAGTTCCTGGGCGAGGCTCATCCCTGAGGCAGATGGAAGTATCCTGGAGGAGCAAGCCATTTTAGTCTCCTCCACTGGGAGAGGCACCCCGCCCAGGCAGGAGGCTGGTCTCTGAGGTCCTGGGTCCCGGCAGCCAGTGTCCCAGGAGCAGGCAGCGGGGAAGGTATGTGCTGGGATTGGAGCAGGGGTGTTATTCCCCTCGGGCATCCATGCAGGGGTGGAGGGAGGACTGTTGAAGGCACTTAATAGCAGAAGCAAAGAGGGGTCATGTGCTGTGCTGCTGAGACCCAGTCAGGGCCACAGGAGCCATCCTGAAGGCCACCAGCTAAGAGGGGTGGTGACACGGAGGTGGGGTGAAGGGGGAGGGCGTTCACTGAGGGCAGTACAGACAGGAGAGGCTGGAGGCCAGGCCATGTAAGGAGGATCTGGGCGGTGGGGGAAAGTGCAGGGTGAAGAGGCTCTTGAAGGGACAGGTCAGGATCGTCCTCTGGGCCCCTGTGAGGGTGCAAAGATGATGAGTGCTCTCAATATAATGAGGTCTCCATTCCAGGAGGCCACCAAGCCCCCAACTGCTGGGCTTGAGAATGGAAGGACTTGCGGGCTTGTCTTTACATGGGTTGAAGTCAGCTGGAGGCAACTTTGTGCCCACAAAGTGCCCACCAGGGGCTTGAAGAAGGCCATGGAAGGCCTGTCCAGGACAGTGGGGACCTTCCCAGGCTGGGCTCCATGCTTTTAGGTGGCTCTTTTGCCGGCGGTCCTTCTGCCCTTCTATCCCCATGCCTCACCCAGTCCTGGGGAGCAGGCCTCCTCTGCCTCTACCAGGAGAGGTTCGTTTGAGTGTCTCTCCTGGAGGAGGCAGACAGGGACACGGGGGCTCTGGTCCTCGTGAGACGAAGGCAGGGATGGTGAGGTGGCAAAACCAGCCTCTGTGGGGGTGGGAGGGTGGGGGCAGCGGGAAGGATGGGAGTCTGGGCTCCTCCTCCGCTTTACCCACTCCCGTCTTGGACACCATCCTTTTCTGGGCCTCAGTTTCCTCACTTGTACAGTGGGAGAGCAGCGTTACACAGTGACTCTGAGAATTGGGTCCTTCGTCGATGGTCATAGGACAGGGCTATCGGAGGCTTCACTTCGCCACTACCTTGGGTTTTCCAGGCACCCTGGGCTGCTTTGGGTTTTCCTCTGTTTTTAACCTACCAGTTCTCTCTCTCTACCTACCTACCAATTCGTTCTATCACCGAGTGCACCCTGAACACTTGAAACCCCCTGTGCCCAGGTGTCGGCCTCTTCACTCAAGATGGCATCACAGATAAAAGAAAAGGGAGACTTGAACCTTCAGTAGACGGAAGGGAAACTGGCTGCTTTCCTTGCCCTTCTGCCTGGGCTCTGTCTTTCTAGATTCTTCAGGGATGGGTGATGGGAGGGCTTAGGTTAGAAACAGAGAGAACTATGCCTGGTATTATCTGGTGAGGCCTGACTTTCTCTGGACATAGTGGCCAGGCAACAGAGTCTCTTGTAATTTGGGACTCCCTTTCCCCCTCCATTTTGGGTACCCCTGGAGAGAGGAAGTAATGGGATACAGATTTTGTTGTTCTCAGTTGACTTATAGGGTGGTAGTGGTGGGGCTGAGAGCTTTTGCCTCTACCTTTCAGCAGCAGCTGGGAGCTGGGGTGATCACCTGCCCAATGCCATGTCCTAGGAGCAGGCCCTAACCAGAACTAGGGCTCAGAGTACTCCAATCCCAGAAGAGCCTTGGTGTTGCCTCATTGGTTAAGCATTGATCAGTCTGGTGGTCTTGCGGTCTCTGGCCCCATCACTTTAGTATGTGAGATGGGATGAAGGAACCTCAGCAAGGAACCCCTGAACTTGGCAAAGTGGGAGGGGGTGTTGAGGAGGTACCCGAGAGATTCCCAGGATGGGCAAATGGGGTTCTACACTATTTTTCACCCAAAGCTAGAGATGTAGTGACCTGACACATGAGGGAGGCCCAGAAAGTCTTCTTGGGAGACTTGTGTGCACCTGATGTGTGTGCATGGGCATAGGGTACCAGCTATCTAGGTGCATTCAGGATGGCAGGTGGGGGGTCAGGATGGTTGTGAGTGGTGGCCTGGGTCCCGGCTGGGCCAATGGGTCCCATTGAATGCTGGGACTGTGGACTGTGCAGGCGAGGCAGTCGGACTGGGCCTATGCTGGTGGGCATGTGCTAACTGTACAGCTATGGCCACAGGAGTGAGAGCCAGATGTGTCTGGGCCGTTGAGCCTCTGTTGGAGCCTGCAGGAGCTCTGATTATGCTGGTGACTAAGGAGCTGTCTGGGGCTGGGGCCTTGGGGCTGGGACAGGCCTCTGAGGACAGCCTAACCACAGGGAAGAGAGTCTTTGGGGACAGAAAGTGGGCAAGGTGGGATCTTCTGCTTCATCTATATGAAGCTCTTCACGAATACCTGGTATGGACTCTATGTACCTTTGGTAGGATGGAGCGGCCAGTGGGTCTCCTTCACCTCTTGCAGCAGGTTGAGGTAAACAAAGGCCCTTTGCCCATACCTGGGGCTCCAGGCGCTGCACCGGAGCTGGAGTGATCCAGCCATCTCCTCCAAGCTAGGACAAGCACCTTGCCTCGCTCTCCGCCATCTCTGGCTCCTTCTCTCCCTCCCAGCCTGTGCTTCTCCCCGCTGTCTCTCCAAGGAGAAGCTTTCAGGACACCTTCCCTAGGCGCGTGAGCGGTGGAGATGCCACACAGGAGTCAGCTTGTTAACACGGCGTCACCCGCCAGGGCTGTTCCCAGCTTTTCCAGCTCAGGCTTCAGACTGAGGGTGACATGCTCCTTCCTGAATCTCTACCCCCTCCCTTCCCAAGGAAGCCAATTAGCCAAAATCTTCATTAGAAGCTAAAATGTAAAAGCCCACAGTCCCCACATGATACAGCTTTGACAGCCGAGTGGAAGAAAACGAGGCTGTGGGGTAGATGGGAAGGAACTGGCCCCACTCACCTCCTTGGCTGGTGCCGTTGTGTAAAACCTGCGTGACTATCTGTGACTGCCTTTGTTTTGTTTTGGTTTTTAAACAAATGAGAGGACTGAGGCTCTGAGAGGCCTCCGACCTCCTCAAGGTCATACAACTAATCAGTGGTGGAGCTGAGTTTGAGCAGAGCTTTGTCATCCAGAAATTCAGTGACAATTTTGGCGAATGCCACAGCTTTGCCGGCTGTGTGTGGGAGGGGAGGAGCGGCTGGAAGAGGGAGGGCTGTGTATCCAAAAAATTCTGATTTGTGGCCCTTTTGCAAAGAGGGGGTCTTGCCTGAGTGTGTGGTCGCGTTGTCAAGTAGAGGGACCCTGCTTTCTGTGTGGGGAGCATGCCCCTACCAGGCTGGGCTGTGACCCCTGTACAGATCGTTTGGGCCCTGGTGCTGCATGTAGCCTGTTATCTGACTGGGAGGTTGCTAGTCTATGCTCTCCTGGGGCCTAAGGCCTGGCAAAGGGCTCCCCTGGCAGTTGCTTTCTGGGAAGTGGCATAGTGGAATGGAAAAGTCCTTGTCCCTAAGGCCCCGGATACCTGGGTTCTGCTTCTGGCTCTACTGCCAGGGTCAGCATGGATGACTTGGTCAGGTTTGCTCTGTTCGCCTCTCTTTCTCTACAATGGAAGGCATTTGCCTAGAGCAAGAGCACTGTGTGGTTTTATGGGTATAGGCAAGGTGGGCCAGGGGAGCTCTGGTGACGTTTCTATCTGAGAGGCCAGCAGGATTAGAGAGCTGCCATGTGCCTGGGGCCCTGGGGAGTTGGATGGAGTCGGGAGAGGGTGCAAAGACTTCATAGCCACAGAGCTAGGCAGCAAGCAGAGGTGGTACCAAGGCCAGGCCCGGCAATAAAGATGCCAGGCCCTCAGTCCTCCCCACCATCCTGTCCTTGGGACTACCTAATCTACCTAATCTAGACTTCAGGGGGGTGTGCTCAATCCAAGATGGGCTGCGGTCCTGTCCTGGGTCTGCTGCTAGCCTGGGAGAGAGAACAGAACACGTAGGACCACCAGGGGTAGGTAAGAAGGGAAAGTTGGCAGGGGAGGCATCTGTTTCGGCCTCCCTCAACCCTTCCCAATCCTCCAAATGCTTCCTCCCCTTGGAAAGCTCTAGAAAGTAGCTCTGATGGGAATAACTAAAGCCCAGGCTCCACCCTCCCAGCTCTTAGGCAGGTGAGCTCTCCTTCCCCAGCCCCCGTATGCGGTCCTTTAATTAGATTCTAACTCATTTACCAACTAAGTGGCCTTCGGTGGGTTTTAAATCTGCACAAATTGGTTTGTGTTTTTCTGCCTGTGTGAAGCTGTGACTGGCAGTGCCCTGCCCCCTCCCAGGACTCTGTCATCCCCCTGAGTCTCTGAGTCCCCACCAGGCTACCTTCCCTGGGGCTGGGAAGCAGCGGGCCCTGGGCCCGGGAATGGAAACCCACAGGGACATAGGCCACAGATCCACCCCGGCCTTACCACCTTTCTGGTAGGGAGTCCGTGCAGTGACTCAGGCTGTGCCAGGAGATGAGGGCCCCAGGCTCTGCAGACTGGAGTTGGGGATGGGGAAGAGACCTCAAGTGTGTCACCAGCCAAGCATTCCCCTGATGCCCTCTGACCTTGCCCACCTTCCCTTCACCACTGCCAGAGCCTGGGTACTGGGTAGGAACCATCTGAGTGGGGATGGGCTCTCCCTGGCCTCTTCTCTCCCCTTCATCTTTCCAATCATAGATCATAGCCAGAGAGAGGGATCCTGTCCCTGCTTGGGGATCCAATGATGATAGCTTGCTTGGCCTTGCCTTGTCTCCTTGGTATCTCTGTCCCATGTCACCAGGAAGTCACCTTTATTGTCTAATCTCCCCCAGGCTGTCAGGGTCTTTTCCTCCCCTAGCCTTTGCCTCTGATGGATTCCCTTCCCCCGCTCCTTGCTGCCAACTCAGACAAGCTCTCTGAGGTGGCTTGACCTTTGTGGGGGGTGGGGATAGTTGGGTTGGCAAGGTATGGGGAGTCCCAGGAGGTACAGGTGTTGGGGGCTCAGGCTAGGGACTGAGAGCCCCTTCTGAATCCTCATTCCAGTTGCCACCTCCCCTCAGTCAGCTCTGCCCTCCAGTCCCCCATCTCCAAGGCTTTTGTTCGAGTGACAGGGAGACTCAACAGGGCGCTGGGCATTAGCAATTTGGGGGGATATTATACAGGAATGTTTACAGAAAGGCAATTGCCCGGAAAATGACTTTGGTTGCTGTGGTATGGGGCGGAAAAGCTGGTTCTAGAAAACAGACACAGATGGTCTTCTGCACCAAGGACTCAGAGATAGCAGGGTGAGGGGCCCCGGGCACGGGAAAGACAGTGCCAGCCACCCAAAGGCAGAGGCTGAGTCAGTTCCCTGGGTGGATGCCCAGCTAGTCCTGGGTGACCTTTGGCCTTTGACCTCCAGCTTCCATGTTCAGCTTGCTTCCTGACCGAAGCTGGTGGCAGCAGGATGGAGTTGTCAGGTGCAATTGATGGTGGCAGCGCTTCAGGGCTCCTCCTGGGTGACTTGGGCTCCTCTTGCTTCAGCTGTGGAGGGGACGGGAGAGCCTTGCACTCTGTGTGTGTGTGTGTGTGTGTGTGTGTGTGTGTGTGTGGTGGGCCCTCTCCCTTTTTAGCCACCTCCATGCACACCTCACCCTGCCCCCTGGGTTCCTGTCACTCTCAGAGCTTTCTGTCTTCTCTTCCTGCCATGGCTCAGCCCATTCCCTACCTCTGCCCAGATTGGGGGGGGGGGGGTCAGGGGACACACATGTGACAGAGACAGACTCTGCTTGGCTTCTGACATCCTGGGAGATGGAGACAGGGTTTTGAGTTGGGGGAGGGGGCAGAGACTGCCTGCCAGCAGTCCTTTCCTCTTCTCTAGCTGTGGCTCCTCCTCTCCCTCTACTTTCCCTCCGCTTTGTCTCTCTCCTGCCTTCTCCCTCCCTCCAGCTCCCCTCTCCCCATTCTCTTCTCTGAAGATGATGTCATGTGCAAACATTGTCCAACCCCAGCTAAAGGACAGGGTAGAGAGTGACATCTGGGGTAAAGGCGCTAGCCAGGTGGGGAGAGCCGGAGTGCTTATGACATGGTGTCACTAAGATGTTGGGATCTTGATTCTCATAATGAGCTTACAGTGATCTCATGTAAAAGAATGCGGTGGAGGATAAAAATAAGTCAGGCCCATAAATAAACGTATAATTTGGAATCGGTGGAACAAATAACAATGTCGCTGTCCTCCCAAGCACCTGCGCTTTTATATCCTCTCCCTTCCACTGGGGGGCACCCGCGGCTCCCTACTCACCCCTACCTCAGCCGCGTTCACCTCCGCCGCCCTGGCTCAGCTGCTTCTTCACTTGCTGCTTCCTTTCATTCAGATGCTCCAGTTCACGGACGCCTGGTGATCAGGCATTATGTCCTCTGATCATAAGGCTGGGCATGGTAACAAATGTGTAATCCCAGTCCTTGGGAGGCTGGGGCAGGAGGATTGCAAGTTGGAGGGTAGCCTGGGCTACATCGGAAGACTCCGCATCTACCAATCAATCAATCAATCAATCAACAACAGCAACATTAAACAAACAAAACAAAAATTTTAAAAGACTCGATAGCTGGCTTTGTATACCGAGTGTCCTTGGAGAGAAGGGAGACCCTGCGGCCCCTCCCTTATTTCTCTGGCTCTTAATCCCCACGTTCACCTCCCCCCCACCCCCAATGATTCCTTACCGTCAGAGTTCCCTGCTCCTGCGTTTCTACCACTGTTCCCTCCATTTCTGTATCCCTCCCTTATGGAACACAGCCCAGATCCCTTAGCACCTCCTGAACACCAAAAGGAAGCATTGATCTGCCCAGGGCCTGAGGCCTGGATCCTGTGGCTTGCTCTATTGGAATCAATCTGCCTGGCTTTTTTCCCTGGGCTGCTCAGTTGGAAAAGGGTCAGGACAGCTGAAGGACTGGTTGTTGGCTGAAATAGGCTCCCAGGGAATGAGGAGGTCATCCTGCTGGGGGCCCAACACCCACAGGTCAGGAATGTCTTTCACTGGAAACAATGCACTTTCTCCTCCATTGTCAAGGCTTCTCACTCATCCTGGGGGCAGTGTTATGGAGGTTAACACCCTATTTTTCCAGATTAGACCCAGCACTCAGTAGGGAAGCTTTATGGATGGAACCAATACCTAAAGGAACGGCTAGCCTGGGCTGCCTGTGGGGAGGTGCTGACTAAACTCTGCTGTCGCTGGCAAAGTGTCTCCCCTCCCTTCCCTGCTCTGACATCAGGTTCCAGTGATCCACCCTCAGACCAAGGCTGTACCTGTCTCTCTCTTAAGGGCAACTGGCCTGTTCCAACCAGAAACCCCAGCTAGGCCTCCCAGCTCCACCTCCACCAGTCCCTGCGGAGGAAAGTTCAATGTGTCCCCAACAGGGAGCTAGGATGCCTGGGTTACCCAGGCTTCAGCCTGCTCCCTGAGCCTCAGCTTCCCTGCTTTGTTTAATAAAGCCCTACATCTCAAAGGGTCTTAAACTGTAAAGCTCCTCAAATCTGCCTCTCTGAAACAGCAGGTTGCCTCCCTGCTCTCTCTGCCACTCTAGGGGCACCTCCTGCCACTTCCTCCAGTGTCTGTTGGGCTCTTCCTTGTACCCCTCTTTGTCAAGCCCACTCAGCAGTCCCCTCCCCCTGCCACCTCAGTCAAGAGCTCCCATTCTGCCCTCCCCGGGGCCTGCTCCCTGCCATCCCCCATGCCCCCCAATGTCCCCCACAGTCACTGTGCACCTCAGACTTGCAATCCATCTCTCCCACCCCCAGGCACACTAAGATCCACACACACCCCTCCAGGTAGGAAAGAGGACTGGCATGGAGGGAGAAGAGGGAGGCATGGGGCTGTGGTAGGGTAAGGAACTCTTCTGGAACCAGAAGGGAAGCAGGCTGGAAGATGGAATCTGGTGAGAATTGTCACAACAGCAGCCATTTGTGTCCAGAGCCCTCACAGAGCAGAGGTGTCTGGCCATTGGCCTTAGGGGAGGTCTCTCCTGGCCCAACAAGGCTAGAGCTGGACCCAAAGCAAGGCCTGGGCCAAGAGAGGGCTCCTGGGATGTAGAGTTTCCCTTTGCTCAGCTGTATGCAGTGGGGCTGCAGACCTCCAGATGGTGGTCAGGGCCAGCCAAGGAGGAGAAGGAGATGAGGGTCATGGGAAGCAGTTTCCTGGCTTAGTTAGGGCTCTTTCTTTAGCACCCAGATACCCAGATCACCCTCAGCACTTTCTCCAATGTATTATTCAGCTCTCTCTCTCTCTCTCTCTTTCTCTCTCTCTCTCATTCACTGGCCACCCTGGTTGCCACAAGCTATTAAGGAGCAGAGACTGGGTCCTCAGCAAGATGGCTGCATTGTTCCTAGCCTCATTCAGTCAGCAGTATGGTCTTCCCTGGTTTCCTCCATGTTAGGGAACTCTTTTTGCATCTTATCAACCCATTGTTGTTGTTTTTGGTTTTGTTTTGCTTTGTTTCTACACTGGTACTGTGGCCTGAACTCAGATCCTTGTGCTCTTGCTTAGCTTTTTTACTCAAGGCTGGCGTTCTTACCATTTGAGATACTCTTTCACTGATTAACTGATTAACTTTTTTACTGATTGGTTTGAGATAAGAGGCTCATAGATTTGTCTGTTTGGGCTGACTTTGAGTTACCATCCTCAGATCTCAGTCTCCTAAGTAGCTAGCTAGGATGACAGGCATGAGCAACCATGTCCAGCTGCAATGTTGTTGGGTTTTTTTTGTTGTTGTTGTTGTTTTGTTAATTCAATTCACTTTGGACTTAAAAACATTTGAGTGGAAACCTTATCTCACTGCCATCCCTAGGAACAATGAAGCCACTGGTTTGACTTCTCACTGGGACTTGTTCTAACCCTTATGAAAATACAGGTATGACTACTGAGATTTAAAATGATGGTTCTCTCCAAGTCATCTCTGTATCTGGACCTCACAGCAGAGGGTGGTGGCTAGGGGAGAGAGAAGAATACTTGGGGAAGAGAGGAACAATCCCAGGCTAGCAGCTATGGTGGGGAGATCAGGGGCAGGTAAGCAAGCAAGTCCACACAGTGTGGTGCTGCGTGGTCAGTGCCCGCTCCACTCAATAAACAATCGTCATCTGTCAGAGGAAGCGTGGCTGTGCAAACCTAATAAGTACTAGGGTCGAATCAGACCTGTATCACTCGCTGTGGCTTTGGGCTTGTCACTGGGCTGCTGAGCCTCAGTAGCCATCTTCCCACTATCTCTGGAAAGAGAACTGCACTAATACCCATGCCACAGAAGACTTGGGGGGCTCTCTGGGGCCATGAGATGCTAGAGAGGCCCTGGGGAGCCGGGTCCATGGTATCTACTCTCCCTATGGTTTTGGTGGGAGGTGCAGGATCCTCTAGGCTGTGTGTTCCAGATGTCAGAAGTGTCAGCTTCAGTTTCAGCCCAGGGTTGTGTGTTTGTGTGTGTGTGTGTGTGTGTGTGTGTGTGTGTGTGTGTGTGTGTGTGTGGTGTGTTCTTGGAATGAAGCTGACTCTCTTCTTTTCATCTGTGGTTGGGCAAGGGGTGACTGACTGACTTGGTAGTAAGCCTGGTAAACCATAGCTTTGTGGAGGAAAGAAAAGTGCTAAGAACTCACTCTTCAGGGACCCGCTAGGGTCAGGTGGTAGAGGGCATAGCTGGTTGGCAGAGCCTAATGCCCTTGTCCTTGGCTTTATTTGGGGTGTGCTACTCAGGTTGATGATGGTGTGGGTTGGGGGGGGGATGAGCTCAAGAGATTGTTTGTTCCACTGGGAGTGACTTCTGAGGGAAAGGAAAGGCAAATCGATGCTTCATGCCCAGGAATAGGGCTAAGGTGGCCCCCAGTCAGGCTTCCAGCCCCCAGGGGGATGAAAGTAACATTTAGCTAGAGGATGGGGAGCAAACAGCAGAGCTAGGCCTGGGCAGGCCAGGGGGCAAGGTGGCTGGTTGGTATTTGGGTATCAGAGTTCTGTATGGGGACCTCAACCCCCGGCCTTTTTAATTTTTCCTCCCTTTTGCACTGTCCTTTGTCCCCTGTGCGTCTCTCATGGATCTCTCTGGAAGCCGCCAGTGTTGGGAGAAGACATTGAAGAAGGGGAGGGGGGGTGGGGGGGAGGGGACAGGGCCCAAGCTGTTCTGTCTGCTTTCTTTCTCCTTTCAGTTTGTCTTTAATCCATCTCTCACTGTTCTCTCTGTGACCAACCTCTCTTGTCCGTCCGTCTGTCTGTCTGGGGGGTGGGGGTAGGGTGGGGTGAGGAAAAAGATATGTCCCTTGCCCTAGACCCTGGTCCACCATCTCCTTGGGAAGTCCTGCTCCTGGGCCTCATTCCCTCATGCTCCCCGATTCCTGATTCCTTTCCATGACAGCCTCCAGGTTAAGGATCCATGCACTGGACATGCCACCCTGAGGGAGGAGGCTAAGGCCACCCACCAGCTTCTCCTGAGAGAATGTTCTAGACTACCTGCAAGCTTTCTCCCTAACTCAGGAGCATGCAAAAAGGCAGCTCCCTTCCCCTCTCCATGTCCACCAGCTTTAGGAAGGGGTAGGGGTAGGCCTTCCTTCCTCCTTTATGGACCCCCTCCCCCCTCCCCCTGCTCTCCAGGGCAGCATAGCCGCAGTTACCATGGCCCTGAAACCACGAAGGTGGAGCGAGCTGCCCCTGGCTTGGCTCCCCACCCCGCCACCTGGCACCCCAGGAACCTCTCTGGGCATAGGGAACCCGGGGGTTGAGGATGGGCAGCCCCAGGCCGGGCTCGCCATGACCCCCCCACCTCCCCCGCGCCCCTCTCCCCTCCCGCAGATCCCGAGCGGAGCAGCCCCCCCATGCTGTCTGCGGACGATGCCGAGTACCCGAGGGAGTACCGGACCCTGGGGGGCGGGGGCGGCGGGGGCGGCGGGGGCCGGCGCTTCTCCAACGTGGGGCTGGTGCACACGTCCGAGCGGCGGCACACGGTGATCGCGGCCCAGAGCCTGGAGGCGCTCAGCGGGCTGCAGAAGGCGGACGCGGACCGCAAGCGCGATGCCTTCATGGACCACCTGAAGAGCAAGTACCCGCAGCACGCCCTGGCGCTGCGGGGCCAGCAGGACCGCATGCGCGAGCAGGTGAGTGGGGGCGGGCCGGGGGCGCGCGGGCCGGGGGCGCGCGGGCCGGGGGCGCGGGGGCGCGGCGTGGGGGTGGGGGTGGGGCCGCGGGGTGGCCACGCCCCGCTGGGGAGCTGCCTCTCCCCGGGGTAGCGGCCTTCAGGAGGTCTTCCCTGAGGCCTGGGCGGGGGTTGGGGGGGGGGAGGTGGGGCACAGCTTCCTGGGATTTGCAGCGCCTGGAGTTGGTCCCCCGGTTGTTTGGGGGGTGGAAGTGCGGGGAAGGCGAAGGCGTGTCCTCGAGGAGTCGTCGGGAGGGAGGGAAGGGGAGAGAGAGGCTTTGGGGACCGACCTGCTGAAGTGAGGTTGTACCCAGTGCTGGAGTTGGGGAGCTTGGACTAAGAGGGGAGCCTGGTTCCGTTGGCTGACGCTGACCTGTCACCAGTTCTTGCAAGGGCAGAGTCCAGAACTGGGGTCTTTCGCCTCTTTCCTCTCTGACCGCACCACTCCTCCTCCATTGTCAGTGGCTTGGTCTGGTGGTCTGGTGCCAACAGGAAGATTGTGAGAGGGAGGTTGGGGGACCAGAACCCGTCTCTTCCTAGGGGGGTGCTTCCTGTTCAGCCTGACCCAGATCCTTATGTACCCCTCTACCCCAAGCATCAGCTTCTCGGCCATGAAAACTAGTATTCTGCCTTCGGTCCTGCATTGGGGGTCAGTGGGTGGTGCCTTAACAGCTGCTGTTTTATTGGATCCTAGGACTTTGGCATTGGCCCCTTGGGGAGAAGGAAGAAAGGATCAGCATCCTTTCACTCACATTGGGGGGGGGGGCAGGGGCGGGCCCTGCTCCCTTTTCCAGGTAGCAGTGGATGTCACTGGAACGTGGGCACATCTCTGGTACCTTGTCTGGCCCCCTGATGTCATCTCCAGCTCTGTCTGGCTTTTGTCTTTTCCTGGCTTCAGAGTCCTGGGAGCAGCATCGGGGGTGGGACTAGGAAGAGTTGCAAGATGAGAGAGAGTATGGCCTTGCTTCTCAGGGAGCCCCCTTCAGTGGGTTCTGTCTGTGTGCTCTGGCTTGGAGGTGGGGGGGGGGCAGATACATTTGTCATCCTATGTCATCCTTTCGTCCCGGTTAAGGACATTTGTCACGAATGCCCCTAGCTGGGGAGAAAGGATGCTTCAATTCTGTTATAAGAGGTACAGCCCTTTGGGAGGGGTCGAGGGGCAGGGACAGCAGGAGGGAGGGCCTGCTCAGAAGGCTTCCTGAAGGAGGAGGAACCTATACAAGACCTAGAAAGAGAGTGAGATTTGCATAGGCAGAGAAGGAGAATGTTTAGGAGGTACAGGAGGGCAGCATGAGCCCAGACTTGGGCTTGGGGAGTGGTGCAGAAGTCCCTCAGGTAGGGAATGTGTGTGGGAGACTTGTGGGACCAGTTGACAAAGTAGGTCTGGAAGGCGGGGACCAGGGGTGGGGGTGGGGTCTGTGGTGTTTGGGGAAGTGGAAGCAGGAGGAGAAAGAATCCATGGGGCTTGGGGTGGGGGGGGGAGACTAAACTTTTAGGAGGCAATGGCAGGGGGGAAACAGTGGGGACAGGGAGATATCAGTGCCTTGGAGGGAAACAGAAGGGCAAGGAAGCCCATGGGAAGGGAAAGAAGGACATCGGATGTAAGGATTGGGTGGGACCTTCACAGCTAGACTCCAGACATGCAGTGCTGGACTCCAGAGGGACCAATGCTGGGAGATCTGCTGGTCAAGGCAGATACAGACATGGGACGTCTGACCTAAGCGCCACCTAGGCCTAATGACGTCTGAGAAGAGAAGGAAGCCTGTGATGATTAGGAAGAGGATCCCAGAAATCCCAAGGGGAGCAGGAGAAAGGTCCCTGAAGGAGTGACCTGGACTGACAAGGAGCCATGTGTCCAGCTGGTGTTGAGAGCTCAAGCTGGGAATGTAGAGAAGCAGTGGGCAACGTCAGGGCCTAGAGAGACTGGGTCGATGAGGAACTGGAGCTGTCTGGGGAGGTGAAGCTGGAGAAAGCTGAAAACGGCCAGAATGGCAGCTTCAAAAGGTGGTAGGCCTGGGAGGGAAGGTATTTCCAGCCTCCAAGGCTGCTGGCATGTTCACTGGCACAAGGAGTCTGGCTGGTAAACATCCAATAAGTACTCTGCAAATACTCAGGGAATGAACACAAACACAACCCCATCACAAGTTCATTCCTTTCCTCTGTCGTGAATCCATTCAGTCCTTCAGAGGGTGAGGAGCAGACACCCACCAAGGCCTGTTCAGCTGCCATGGAGTAACTGGTGCCAGAGCATGGCGCTAGCTTGCCAAATAGTTGAGAGAGGAAAGGAGCAATGGAGAGACAGGACGGAAGGACACAGGGAACCAGCAAATTCTAGGGGAATCAGGGCAGGTGGCCTTGGGGTAGGAGGAAGACGCATCCACCAAGATGGCAGGGAAGGAAGATACACTGTCTACACAGAGAACTGGGGCAGGCCTCTCTTGCTCAGTGGTCCCCATCTGTGAGATGGAAGGGGACACACACAGTGAACAGTGAGAAGGGCCCTCACCAGGGAGGAGCTGGTGCTCAAGATTTCAGACACTTACGTTGGGGAAGACCCTACCCTGCCAGAGAGGAATGACAGACACTCAGAAATGGCCCAGGGCTCTAGAGACCCAGCTGATGTGAGAGACCCCTTGCCCCTCTCTTGTGTGAGCCTGGTGCCAAGGCTTGCCTCAGGAATGCCCCTGCCTGATCCTATCCCAGCCACCCTCCCCCCCAGCGGCTCCTGCCCGCTCCCCCTAATGGGGTGTCCCTGGCTTCACACACACAGGTTGGCGGCTGGACCGTGGACCCTGTGTGCCTCCTCAGCTCCCTCTGCTCCCACCTGCATGGCGACTCCGCCCCCTCCGGGGCTGGCCAGCCCGCCCAGGTGAGTCACCGGCCTCCACCCCCACCCCAAATCCATGCTGGAGCGTGGCTTTGGGAAGGCCTTTTTTTTTTTGGAGGGGGGATATTGAGAATTATTTTGCATCCCTTTCCTTTTATGTAGGACTCCCCCCCCCCCTATTTTCAGGAGACTTTCTATGTCCCTTACTCTCACAACCCCACCCCTCATCATTGTCTAATTCCTTACTTACCACTACCTCCCCAGACTGGTTTGGTTTGAAGGAACAAACTTTTTGAGGGACAATCTCATGATTTAAATCTATGCACAAATATAAGTATCTCCTTTACACAGGAGAACTTCCGTCTTGCTCCATGGCTTCTCAGGAGCCTCTTATTCTTTACACATACACACACACACCCCTTCCCCTAGATCATCTTATTTCCCTATTCACATCCTACTCTTCCATTGCTGAACACACTCAACCTTCTCCTGACTTCTGTATATGTGGTGCTGAGGAATCGAACCCAGGGCTTCAGGTATACGAGGAGAGCACTTTACCACTAGGCCATATTCCCAGCCCTCTTCTCCTGACTTCTGACCAGGAAGTTCTACATGATGTCTCTCTCTCTCTCTCTCTCTCTCTCTCTCTCTTTCTCTCTCTCTCTCTTCTTGCTATGTCAAGGTTTAATCTCAATTACAAAAAAAAAAAAAAAGAGAGAGAATTTGGGCATGTAGCTTTTGGTTCTGAATTAATTCCCCAGTTCCTCACCAAACCTCAGTATGCCTGATGGGAAGATAGATGTCAGCGCAGACAGTGGCATCCTTAGACAAAATACTAGGAGCTGGGTTCCTCTGGATATTTATTATCAGGAAAGAATAATGAGGCCCAAACAGGGAGAAGGGACCAGGGAATCAGAGTTGCAGTTAGGAGAGGACAGCCCAGGAAGGTCTCAACTAGAAAATGTTTATCTTGTATGTGTGGGGAGGACAGTGGGGGTAGAAGCAGCAAATCCAGTGTGTGGAAGGGGTCTAGGTCCTCATACCCAAGGCTGACAAGGCTTGACTTTTTCAAGGAAAAAATAAATGAATGGTCATGGTGGCCATCTAGGAAATGACAAGCCTCCACAGTTGGGGCATTTTGAATTGGGCATAGCACAACTCTAGCAATCTACTGACACACTTGGCATCACTCGCAGGGCATTGAGCCCACTACAGCCCCAACTTGGCCCAACTCAGGAATAAGGATGTGTCTTTCCTCAAGACTGTATGACAAGTGGGACAGACTTGTCCTGCGTGAGACCAAGTGTGCTATGGAGACCAGAGTGGTTGGGACAAGGCTGGCGATGAGGCCGAGAACAGGTGCAGTGTGCGCAGGTGCTTGGGGTTGCCCCAGAGGAATGTCTGAGGGAGAGGACAGGGTTGGGGTGTTTGATGTGTCTGGGGCTGGACTCAGTGATCTCAGTTATGGTCTGTCCACATGGGCTCTCTACTCTCCTGGAGGAGAGGGGAAACTTCCCCCAGGTCGTGTGCAGTATCTTGGTATCACCAGATACTTGGAGCTTAACACACTCTTTGTCCCCAAGGATCACTCTGAGGTTTCTTTCTATAGAGTTAGAGACGTTTAGCGAGGGGCCAGAGTCACCCAGCAGGGCAAGATCAGAGCCATCAGGAAAACTTCAGCAATCTTAGGCCTTCCAGACTCAGCTGGGAATTAAGTCAGGGAAGAATGGAGAGGGCAAAGGTGCACAGCCGAGACCCTGGTGCGGGGAGGCCGTGGGCTCCGAAGGTAGAGCAGGCAGCTGCGACCCGTGAGGGTGGCGGCGGGGAGGAGGACCCTGGGAAGGGATCCGGAGGTTAGAGCGAGCCACTGCCCCTCCCCCTGCCCTCCTCCAGGCGGTCTAACCTCCCTCCCTCCTGCTGCAACCCGAGTCCCGGGCGGCGGGCCGGCAGATCGGGTGACCGCGGCGACGCAGCCACCAGCCTCCGCCGCTCCTCGGCGGGGCTGCGCCGGCGGGGCCGCGCCCGGGGAGGGGGCCGGGGAGGGGATGTGCACGGCGGCCGCGGCGGCGGGCGCGCCGCGCAGCGCCAGGTGGAGTCGCGGTTACCGGGGCGACCGGGGCCCGGGCCGGCTCGGTGGCGGCGGCGGCGCCTCTCGCATTGCAGCAGAGGGCCTCGGCGGCGGCGGAGGCGGCCGGGGGCGGGGAGAGCCGGGGCGGTGGGCGTAGGGGCCGCCCTCCCTTCCCCCGCCCGACGCGGGGGCCGGGGCCGGGGGCCCGGCGCTTGCACCTGTAGCCGCAGGTAAGGTGGGGGTGGGTGGGGGGAGCGGGTCGGCGCGGGGCGGGGACGCGCACTTGGGGTTCGGCTCCGTTAGCACCTAGGGGGGGGGGCGGCCCGGGGCTGGAGGGGGCGGGGGGCGGGAGGGCTGCGCCGTCATTGCGGGTCTCCCGACCTCGGAGAAACGCCCCCGTCCCTTTCCTCCCCCACCTCCCACCGCGGCAGGTGCTTTTCCCTGGGGGCCAGCCCCCACCCCCAAAATGCGGCAGGCGCCCCTCGGAAAGTCATGACCTTCCCGGGGTGCACCCTCGCCCCCGCGCCGCTCCTGCAGCAAGCACGCCCCCTCCACGCGCGCGCGCCGCGCCGGGCAGGCGGGAACCGGGGTCGGTGTCCGCACGCGGAGGGAGGGCGCGGGGGGGGGGGAGGAGCGGGGAGGGAGGGGGAGGGAGGGTCGCGCGTGCGGCGGGGGGGGAGCGCTGAGAACCCCCACGCCGGGGGGACTCGTGTTCACCCGAGTTGAGAGGTGGGTGTGTGCGCCCAGGAGCTGGGCGCGCGAACCCCACGGCTGTCCTTTCCTCTCCCCTTCCCCCCCCCCCCAGGGTGGGTGGGTGGCCGTCGGGGCTCGGGGTCAAGGCGGGGTCACGCATTCCCCTGGCCCACAGAGGACGTAGGCCCCGGGGAGGTATGAGGAGGACCCCTCCTTTCCCCCACAATTGGGCTAAGGCTCACCGGAGGGGCTGGGTCCCGCCCCTCCCAGAGCTAGGCGTGCAGGCACCGAAGCCGGAGGCCAGTGGCTGGGGCGGGGGAGAGGGATGGGCAGAGCTGCACCTCGGGGAGTTCCTTCGCTTTCCCGGGTTCCTGCAGAAGTCCCCTCCCCCATGGATGACATCCTCGTTCGGAGGCTTGGCTGACTTCCATGTTACCCTCTTGGTGCCCTCGCAGGGCGCTCCAGCTCCTGTAGCTGGACTCTGCCCAGCCTTGCTCCCTCCGGGCAGGGCCTTTTTCTTTACAGCCATTTCTTCTTCTTTTTTGTTTTGCCTTCTTCCTGACTTCTGGGAAGGCCTGGTCTTTCCTGAATGTTAGGAGAGGGCATAGCTTGGCCTTGGTGTTGGAAGTGTGTGTGTGTGTGTGTGTGTGTGTGTGTGTGTTTTGCTGGGATGGTGAGCAGAAAGGATCCCAGAGGCCCTCCTGCCTCCCCCCCCCCCCCCCAGGGGCTTTCTCATGCAGGGAGATTCCCAGGGAATGAACCCAGAAGACTAAGCGGCACTTGTGCCAGTGGAGGGAAGAGGGCCAGGCTGAGTATTCAGAGCCACCCCTCCCACATGGGCTGGTCTTATTTTGCTGGCATTTATTCCTTGCCACCTATTTGTTCAGGGCCTGCTATACACCAGACACTGTGGTGGGCACAGCAGGAGGAAGAGATAAACCAGAAAGGAGGGACTGGAAGTTGGGTGAGGAGTGACTGGGAGCATCCCCCTAGGAGAAGAGGGGAGGAGCCCCTGATCTCAGTCATCCAGGGTTATCCCTTGGGTTAACTCCTGGAAAGAGACAGGAGGATGGTTGATCTCCTCAGAGGCCTCTTCTTCCTCCAAGGATAGTGAGTTGCCAGGAAACTATATGCCTCATTCCTGGTGGGGCTGGTTGGAAGAGGATTATTTTCCCCACTTTTTGGACAGGGGACGAAGGAAAGAGGTAGGAATTACTTCAGAGCCATTCTGAGCTTCAGAGCCAGAAGTCCTGGGTTATCATCTTAGCATCACTCATCCGTTCATCCAAGTTCATGGAGCACAAATGCTCCTCTTCCTTCTGTACCTTTTCCTGGAGCTAGGCTGACCTGGAGCACTGATGCCACCATGGCCTTTCTCTTGGGCTGACTTGTGACCTGTTCCTGCCAGGTGACCACCCAGTGAATATAGGCAGGTTTAGGACTCAGGGCAGAGCCCTCATGGTCAAGGTTTGCCTCTGTCTCCCCTCCAGGGCCAGGATGGGAATCCAAGTGATCTGTACAAGGTACCCTGAGTCCAATGTGCTGACATCAGTGCAGTACTGGGAAGGGAACATGTGCCTCTTGATTCAAGAGGTCACCTCTCTGAAACAGCATGTCTGGGATATAGTGGCTAAGGTAGTCAGAGGCCCCTGGTCAGCTAGTAGGAGAAAAAGGATTAAGGACTTTCTCTGTGAGGCCATGAGCACATGCTATGTGTGTGCTACTTTGTGTGTGTTTCTGCAACTTGAGTAGTGTGTAGTGTGTGTATGAGAGGGAGAGGGGGAGGGAGACGGGGGAGAGAGAGACAGAGAGAGAGAGAGAGAGAGAATATCCATGTTTCTATCTGTGACTTTAACATTTGCTGAGAGGATGGGTATGAGTGTTACTGGAAGCTTTGGGTGTATCTGCCTGTGAGACTGTGTGTGATCGAGTCACAGTCCTGGGGATCTGGGTGTGCATTGAGGGAGGGGTGGTGGTCTCTGAATGGATGCTTCTGAGTTGCTGTTTGTTTCTAGATCTGTCTCTCACAGCTTCTCTCTACATGTGCCTTGGTGGGCTGGGTGTTCTTGCTCTGAATGTGCTTGTGATATCCTTTATCTAAGGATGTATCTGAGAGCCCATGTGTCTGTGTGTGGACGGCTCAGTGCTCCAGGGAGCTGTGAGTGGCCCTTGTGTCCGTTGCCTGAGCCTGGTGTGGTGTAGAGCTGGGTGAGGGACAAGGCCTCCTCTGCAGAGCTGTTTATCACTCCGGGTCTGCAGACCTGACTCTCATAAACCTTCCAGTGTCCTCCGCCTGTTCCTGCTGCCCCCTGTGTGTCCACTCCCTTTGCTTCCCCTCCCTCCCAAGGCCACAAGCAGCGGTAACTCCAGCCAGGGTCCACCATGGGCCCTCCCCCAACCCCGCACCCATGGACATCTGCTGGTCCTTGGGTAGTCCAGGCAATGGCTGGGGCTGGTGCATGCTTTGTGTCCCCTTCTTCTGCCTGGTGTGTGACTGTTTCTCTTTCATCTTTTAAAGCCAGCACTCTGGGGGAAATGGCAGTTGTGGTTTGGAGGGTGGGGGCGTGGTTCTGGCAAGTCAAGACTTCTTGAGTCCACCTCCATCCCAGCGTCACCCCCACCCCAAGGTGGGGTGCATCTGCTAAGCCTTCTCCTTGCCACAAAAGCATTTACATGGCACAGGCCACCCTAGCTTCCCATCCTTTCCCCTTCAGGGATGTCTCCCAATGCCCCTCTCCTCTGCCAGTGACTCAGGCTTGGGGAATCTTTTCTGTTTGTGCCAGGCACCCCGGGGCCAGGCCATCTGCTGCCTCTGTCCTACTGAGGCTGGCACCGGTCAGCAGGATGCCCTCAGCTTTGCCAAGAACCAGCGTGCCCCTAGGACTGCTCCTGCCTTGTCCCTAGCCATCTGGAAGGGCCTTCTGGTCTCCAGGGAAGGCAGGGCCTTGTGACCCAGAACCCTGGGTGACTGCGAACGAGGGGGGAGGAACCTCAGTCCCCTCCCCTCTTAGAACCCTCCTCCCATCAGCTTGCCAGCCCCAGGCATTGCACTGTCTCCCCAACTGACACCCCAAATCCCTTTGCTGCTCATACTTCTCCATCCTTTGTCCAGTGCAGGGAGACCACCGGTATCCACTTTTCTCCACAATCCAAGCCTGTCCTGGCACACGGGCCTGTTTGCCCTGTCTGAAACCTCCGCCACTCTCTTCCATTCCCTGCCCAAAGCCTTGTTGGGGTCCTGTTCTGATCCTACATTGCCCCATTCATGTCTTCCCAACTTGCCCACCTAGTTACGTCTGGATCCTCACACTGTTCTCAGTGTCCTGCCCCAGTGCCTTAGCAGCCAGGGAAGTGGCAAGTTAGGCTGCACTGCAGCTCCATGGGTCTGCAGACCACACTTCCTCCCTCTTCCTGCCTGCCTGCCCCTGGCCAAGCTCGCTCCCATGCTGTCCCTTCCCCTTTGCATCCTGGGAAGTGGCAAGTTAGGCTGCACTGCAGCTCCACAGGTCTGCAGACCACACTTCCTCCTTCTTCCTGCCCGCCTGCCCCTGGCCACGCTCGCTCCCATGCTGTCCCTTCCCCTCTGCACAACTTTCTTCCCAGCCTCCAGCTACTTCATTTTTAAGACCCAACTCAAATGCTTTCTTTTCTGGGGAAAGTTCCCTGGTCCCCCGCAACCAGGTGCCATCTCTCTGACCTCACAGCCCACATGAATTCCTCCCCTCTTTTAGCGGTCTTGTGGGCTCCCTGTATTACAGTCTTCTGTGCTTCCCTTCTCCTCTCCCCCACAACTGTAGGTTTCTGACAACAGTTACTATAGCTAGAAAGTGGCTTGTAAGCATCTGGAACATTCTTTCCTACCTCTCCTCCACCCCCACCATCCAGAAGACTAGGAACCTGTCCATCTTGGGTGCACCAGGATGTTGGGGTCTCAGTAGAGAAGGAGATATACTTCATAGGAAACGAGATGGGCATTCCTTCTTTCCTGCTTTCGGGAGTGGGGTTGAGGGCCATGGCACAAGCCTGAGTTCTCCAAGGGTCTCTAACCTGCACTTTATCTCCTGCCTCCTCATAACCATCTCTTCTCTTATTTCCATCAGCAGCCAAACTACTGGAGTTTCAAGGTCAGTGTGTGATGCTTCTGCTCCCATGACAATTGCATGTGCTGCCCCTCCCTGCCTCTCCCCTGCACATGCTTTGCACCGGCTGTGCGTCTGCACGGGTCCCCTGTTATGTGGGAGGTGGACCCAGGGCTGTTGGCTGTGGCTGCTGCTTTGGGATAGTCTGGGTTCACCTTCCAGGGACGTAGACATCTGGACTGTAGAAGGCTAGCCCAGTAGGAGCCTTCTAGAAGGAGCAGGGCTGAGATGGCTGGCTGGGAGAGGAACTTGGACCCAGGATTTCATTTTAGGATCTGTTCCCTGACATCAAATTTCACTTCTCAGCCAGGCGCTGGTGGCTCACACCTGTAATCCTAGCTACTGGGGAGGCGAAGATCCCAGGATCGCAGTTCGAAGCCAGCCTAGGAAAGAAAGTCCATCAGACTCTTATCTCCAATTAACCACCAGAAAACCAGAAGTAGTGCTGTGGCTCAAAGTGGGAGAGTACTAGCCTTGAGCAAAAGAGCTCAGGGACAGTGCCCAGACCCTGAGTTCAAGCCCCACGACAGACCAAAAAAAAGTAAAAAGTTCACTTCCCTGGGCAGTCCTGAGACTCCCTTGTTTTGCTCTTCATCACAGGGGAGTGGATTGGTTCCAGGAATGACCATTTCCTGTCTTGTACCCCTAAAACTATGTTCACATAGAGGGCCAGACTTGGGGTTGGTGCCTAACTTTGTCTCCCTTGAAAAGTTTAGATAATTTAGAGCTAGAGAGCTGGGCATCCTATTGACCCCGAGGGGAGTCTCCTCAGGCTGGCTCTCTCTCTCTCTCTCTCTCTCTCTCTCTCTCTCTCTCTCTCTCTCTCTCTCTCTCTCTCCTGGTTAGACTGCTGTAGGTTTTCTGGGGTCTCTGGTTCCTGTCCCAGGCATCATGGCAGGGTATGGGAGGGCAGGCACCATTCAGACACACCAAGGGTCTTGTTTGCACACGTTCTTCCAGAGCCCTGCAAGGAGTGCTTGTTGAGTCAGAGCCTCATGGGGTCCTTGAATCCTGGTGTCAGCCCAGCCTCTCTGGAAGAGGCGGGAGACACTGATGTTAAATGCGTAGGCCTGAGAGCTGGACGGCTTGGTGGGGAATTCCACCTACTGTTAACTAGTTTGGTGACCTAGGGGCAATTTACAAAATTCCCTGGGCCTTGATTTCTCCTCTCTAAAGTGGATTAGTGTCTGCATCATAGAATTATTGTAAGACTGCAAAGATGAGAAAATGTATGTCCTAGGCAGTGTCTACTCCTCCATAGTAAGCCTTACCAGAGCCTAAACACATCAGCTGTCAGAATCATGGATGCTGATCTGAGTCTAACACTTAGACACCAGAATTATCTTAGGAACCTGCAAAAAAAAAAATCCTTAACCACAGGCTTCCACTCAGAGACTGATTTAATGAATGTGAGGTCCTGGAAGAGAGTTTGTCAAAGCACCTGTGTGCTCCTGCTCCAGTCCATATACTGCTTTTAGGAAGCTCAGGTCCTGAAAGTGCTCCCTGCTGCCCAGAGCAGTCCCCTTCCTATCTTTGGGAGTTTGGCTTGGGCCACTGTTTGCTTCTCTTGCCACTTCCCTATTGGTTGGGAAGTCCTTCTAACATGTCTTACTTTCTCCTGCCTAGGGATGGAAAGCAGGACTCCCAGTCTCTGCCTCTCCTCGGGAGGGCTTTGTGTAGATGCTCTGAGGGTGGCCAGTGGCTAGGGGGCTTGGATGAAGTGGTAAAGGGGATGGTAGCCATCTGTCCTCCCAGGGCTCCTCCTTCTTCAGTCAGCCAGCCCCAGAGCCTCAGCCCCCTTCATTCTGCCTGTTGCAGTTTTCCTGGTGTCTCACTTGTGCCCCTGACCTGGCCTGGTGGGTCCTCATACTCTTTCTCCTTGCTAGCTGCCTCATTCTGTAGCTCCTCACCCACCCAGCCTGGCAAATGCTGACCTTTCAGTTGCCTGGCAACCCCATGCCCATCAGCCCAGCCCTGACTCCCAACACTGTTAACAGAGATCGCCAACTGTGGCTTCCCTGGGGCTGAAGGTGAGAGAGAGAGAGAGGCACAGCTTGGTGTTGGTGGTCAGCTTAGAGGAGCCACTGGGGTGTGAGTTTGGGCAAAGATTCCCTCAGAGGAGCCCAATTCTCACACTGCTTTGCTTCTTCCCGAGATCCATGCTCACCCACTGGTCGAGACATTATGCTTGAAGCTGGAAGGCCCTTGCTAGCCTCCACATCTGACCTTCCACATCCCCAAGCCTTCAAGGGCACTTTCACGACAGCTGGGCATGCTGCCCATGTGAGAAAGAGGCTTTCTCTTTTTGAGACTTCTAATCTAATTGGAACATTACACTGGGCTAATAGGAAAATGGAGATTAATTAGGGGTTAATCAGGATTTGGGGAAAGAGGGAGCTGAAGAGGAGAATAAATCGTTCCTTTTTAGAGATACTTTTTATTGTTGTCTTTTTAAATTATAAAAGTAATATATTCTGATTGTGCAAAATCCACTTAATTTTATATAATGTAGAAAATGAAAAACAAGGAAGCTCTCAGCCGGGATGTAACATAGCCAGTGCTAGTGGTTTTGAGTGGTATGTTGTTAAAAATAATTTATTTTATAGAGAAATATAATTGGGCAGCGTGTTCTTTTTGTGACTCTAAGCATATATATATATATATATATATATATATATATATATGACATAGCTATATATCATCTTACTGTTTTAAACAACTGAGTTTCTGTATAACAACTAGGTGATAGGGGAGATACTGGGGCTGTGGCCTGGGTGACCGCTCCCGGCTTGAGCCAAAAATAGGTTCTTACAGTACAGTTGAGGCTATAGTGAACTGCCCGCCTCTCCCCCCACCAGGAGACAGCAATCAAGCTGTCCTGTGACACCCTTCCTGACTCCAGCCAGTGCCCACCCTCCGCTATAGTGCCGGCGAAATGTAGCCATGCTGGGCACTGCGGGCGTGTGGCGGGGAGGGGCGGAGCCTGGCCCCTATGCATGTGCTCATGCGTGCTGTGTGTACTCCACAGGCTGCCTGCTGCTGTTGGCTCCCTGGGGTTTAGGAAAGTTGTCCTAGCCACTCTAAGTCAAGGACATTGTCACTACCCCGTGCTGCAAGGGCCCACAACTTCTACCACAAGGACCCTGGGGGCCTTCCATCACTCTGCTTTTTCCCTGGGCCCCAGCTTCCTTAGTCTACCCCCACCCTCTGAACTCCATGAAGAATAAATCTCGCCGCTCACAAACCCGCCGCTTAATTAATGTCTGGAACTAATGTCCCAATTTGCTCAATGATTCTGCTGCTCACCTCGGTGACAAATTTTTGTTGTTCTTTGCTGGCTTAAAATAGCAGGCATGCCCATGGCTCCTGCTCAGGTGCTTCTTGTCTGGCTTCTTGGGGTGGTTGAATCCTTGGCTCACTGCTTACCTGCTGGGTGTGCTGGGGAGGCTAAGGCTCTGAGAGGTGGGGAAACTTGCTGTTACCCCATGAGTTTCAACCCCAGAGACTCTCCTGCCAGTGTGTGTGTGTGTGTGTGTGTGTGTGTGTGTGTGTGTGTGTGTGTGTGTGTGTGTGTTGCTGTGGCTGTCTGGTGGGAGGGGGCTCCCTGAGCCTGGATGGATGGAGGTGGTGGTGGTGGCCAAGCAAAGCAGAGCTGATGCATCTCACCCTGCCCTGCTCCTGCAGACCCGCAGTTCACGCCACACTCAGGGAGCCCAGCCAGGGTTGGCAGACCAGGCAGCCAAGCTGTCCTACGCTTCGGCTGAGTCGCTGGAGACCATGTCGGAGGCAGAGCTGCCCCTGGGTTTCAGCAGGATGAACCGCTTCCGACAGAGCCTGCCCCTCTCTCGCTCTGCCAGTCAGACCAAGCTTCGTTCACCAGGTACTGGCCAACCTGTCCATCTTCCCTCCAGGACATAAGCTCCGCCCCCCCCCCCATGCTTCTCCCTAGCTCTCCTCTGGCCTTGAATCACTCCATTTCTCCTCCAGCACAGATCTACCTCCCCCAACAGCCCCCTCCTCACTGCACCTCTTCATCCTGGGCTCTCCCCCGCTCCTCTCTCTGACTCTTGTCCCCCCTCCCCTCTTCAAGCCCTTTCCCTCCCAGGCAGTCTCCCTCTCCCTTTCCTCCATCCTTTTCTTCCCACTTCTCTCTCCAGCATTCCATCTTTTCCATTTCCCTCTGTTTCTGCCGGGATCCTTTCCCTAATCTTATTTCCCAGACTCTAGCTGCCTGGGATCGAGCGAGTGTTGGTTTTTTTGGGGGGTGGGGCGAGGTGGGGAGGGACTACCCGCTGGCCTGGCGCCCCAGCATGAACGGCGCTTGGGTGCACCTGCACTCGGGGGCGGCGTCCGGCCTCAGACCTTGCCACTGCGGGACGGGGACCAGCGCAGCTCCGGAAGCGGGCCCTGGCTCTCCGGGCGGGCGGCGCTCTGCCGGCGGGCGGCCTGGCGGCGGCGGTGACCGCAAGGGCCGCGTCTCCTTTGCAGGGGTGCTGTTCCTGCAGTTCGGGGAGGAGACGCGGCGCGTGCACATCACGCACGAGGTCAGCAGCCTGGACACTCTGCACGCGCTCATCGCGCACATGTTCCCGCAGAAGCTCACCATGGGCATGCTCAAGTCGCCCAACACCGCCATCCTCATCAAGGACGAGGCGCGCAACGTCTTCTACGAGCTGGAGGACGTCCGGTGGGCGTGGCCCTCACCTTAGAGACCTTCCCGAGCCCGGCCCTCTTCCTGCCCGCATGCATTCCCCTCCCCTCCCCTCCCCGCCGAACCCTCCCTCCCCGCGGGTCCCCGGAGCCTGAGCCAACTTGGAAATGGCTCCCGTGGGTGAGGGAGAGGAGAGCACGGGTGGAGGCTGCTGTGTGTGCTGCTGGCGGGCAGCCCCAGGCACCTAGAGCCGCTGCGTGAAGGACTTACCAGGGGTTGGGTGTCCAGATCCCTCCTGGCTCTCCTGGGAGTAGCTGTCCCCTCCTCGTTGTGCAGGGGACCGGGTGGGCTGCATGGTGACCCTCTGCCCCCCCTCTTCCTCTACCCCCACCCCCCAGAGATATCCAGGACCGCAGTATTATCAAGATCTATAGGAAAGAGCCTCTGTACGCCGCTTTCCCTGGCTCTCACCTCACCAATGGAGACCTCCGGGTACGGCTGGGGAGGCCCAGGGCACCGGGGAGAGGCTGGGCAGGTGGAGTCCGGGCGGGTAAAGTGCGCGGACGGCTGTCACCTGGGACCGGGGGCCCAACTCTGGAGATGGGAATGGGGGGGGGGGAGGGAACTGAAGCAAAGGGTCGCCTCCCTAGGTGGTGGGGTTAGGGCGGACTCGCTCCCCTCATCTGCTAGGTTGTCCATTCCGGGTTTCCCACAGGCTCTCAGCAGCCACCCCTTCCCCTCCTCCACTCCCCGCCGCAGAGCAGGCCGAGGGGTGGCCCTCCATCTGTCACCCCCCCCCACACACACCCTGATGGGAGAGGGACCCCAGATGCAGCAGGAGAGGGGGAAGACAGAGGAGGGCAGGGGGGACTTGGCAAGCATCCGCGGAGAGGTGCTGGTTCCTCAAGCAAGGGGAGAGGGGTCCCCTTGGTGACCAGGCCCATGGGGTTCCGGGGCTGTCTTCTGCGCAGAGAGAGATGGTGTACGCGTCGCGGGAGTCGTCGCCCACGCGGCGCCTCAACAACCTGTCGCCGGCCCCGCACCTGGCGTCCGGTTCGCCGCCGCCGGGGCTGCCGTCGGGGCTGCCGTCGGGGCTGCCGTCGGGCTCGCCATCCCGCTCGCGCCTCTCGTACGCGGGGGGCCGGCCGCCCTCGTACGCCGGCAGCCCGGTGCACCACGCGGCGGAGCGGCTGGGCGGCGCCCCGGCCGCGCAGGGCGTCAGCCCCAGCCCCAGCGCCATCCTGGAGCGGCGCGACGTGAAGCCGGACGAGGACCTGGCGGGCAAGGCGGGCGGCATGGTGCTGGTGAAGGGCGAGGGGCTCTACGCCGACCCCTACGGGCTGCTGCACGAGGGCCGGCTGAGCCTGGCGGCGGCGGCCGGGGACCCGTTCGCCTACCCCGGCGCGGGCGGGCTGTACAAGCGCGGCTCGGTGCGCTCGCTCAGCACCTACTCGGCCGCGGCGCTGCAGTCGGACCTGGAGGACTCGCTGTACAAGGCGGCGGCGGCGGGCGGCGCGGGCGCGCTCTACGGCGACGGCTACGGCTTCCGCCTGCCGCCCTCGTCCCCGCAGAAGCTGGCCGACGTGGCCGCGCCCCCCGGGGGGCCCCCGCCGCCGCACAGCCCCTACTCGGGGCCCCCCAGCCGCGGCTCCCCCGTGCGCCAGTCCTTCCGCAAAGACTCGGGGTCCTCCTCGGTCTTCGCCGAGAGCCCCGGAGGCAAGAGCCGCAGCACGGGAGGCGCCTCCGTGGCCGGGGCCCCTCCTCCGGAGCTCTTCCCGGGGCCCGGGGAGCGCTCCCTCGTGGGGTTCGGACCACCGCCGGCCAAGGACACGGAGACCAGGTGAGGCGCGCGGGAAGCCTCGGGGCCGTGTTCCGTGGGTTGGGAGAGGCACCCGCGGGGATGGTGTGTGTGTGTGGAGGGGTGGGGGGGGGGACGACTGCAGAACGCAGGGTGGTCTTGATGAGGGAGCCCGGACCGTCTAGGAGGCCCCAGATGGGGGACTCTGGACATGTAGCCTCAGTTTACCTTGCTATAAAAATCAAAGAACTGGACAAGCCCTTCTTAGTGCCTCCCTGGCTGGGACTCAGAAATTGCAGCTGGAGAGCTGTCCAGCATAGGCCCCGCTGAAGTCCACTGGGGTGAAGGTAGGAACTGATAGGAAATGGTGTGGGGGAGCGAGAAGCCCGTGGGGGGTTGCCTAGCTTCCCTTGGGGAGGCCTGTCTTCCCTCCCTGCCCCCCCATCCCGCACTCAGACAGGAGATACCCTGTGCACTGGGGCAGCACTGCAGAGAGGTGAGAAGCCATGCCTTTTCACACTCTTGTAGCCTGTGCTAGCCCCGAACTGGGTTCTGTTCATACCAAACTGGGAAAATCCAGTCCCTTGCTTTGGTCTATTGGGGAGACACACTTAAAACAAAAAGCAGAAAGCAAAACAAAAAAAAAGGACTTCCTTTGGATGATGTAGAAGGACTTCCTCAAGGCTACTGGGTCTTTGGGATGGCTTTCTAGAGGAGGTAGGGAGAAAGATGGGGGGAGGGGCATATGCAAAGCCTGTGAAGGTCAGGATAGGACCTCTCAGGAGGCAGTAGTGAGAGACACAGCAGGCCGGCGCTATGGGCTTGCTACCGAGGCACTGGGTGTCTAATTGTGTGCGGGCCGCCTGGAAGGGAAGGCTCTCATGATCTGAGGTGGGGTTGCTCAAAGCTGTCTTCTTACCCAGGGAGCGCATGGAGGCCATGGAGAAGCAGATCGCCAGCCTCACAGGCCTGGTGCAAAGTGCCCTACTACGAGGCTCAGAGCCGGAGACCCCAAGGTGAGCTCCCTCTTTCAACACCCCTGCCAGGGCCTGAACTTGGAGTAAGGAGGGCAGAGCCCTGGGCTCAGCTCTGCCAGTGTCTCACTGGGTGACCCTGGATGAGTCCCTTTCCTGCTTTTCCTGCTCTGGGACTCTGTGCTAAGATCAGGGAGCTGGAGATGACATCTAAAGTCCTCAGCTTTGATGGTCCAGCCTGGCCTGGCATCCTGATGGCCATCTTCTTTCCCCCTGTGCCACAGTGAGAAGATCGAAGGCTCCAATGGAGCAGCCACCCCCTCCGCAGGTGAGTGCCTCTTCTCCCCTCCCCACAGAGGTCCTTGATCTCTGAGTCTCAGTTTCCTAATCTGTAAAGTGGGGCTCAGACACTGGCTGCCTCATTGGGCTTCCAATGGATAAACCAGTAGTCAGTCACCTTGGCCCGAGATGTCATGGCTCTGGTGTGTTGTACCCCACTATGAAAGGGCAATCAGAGTCATGTACCTCTCTGCCTGCTGTGGGGGTTTGAGAGTGGGGAGAGTGTTGCCCAGTCCCCCTCTCAGGCACACGGTTTGCTCCTTTCTCCCATTCTCCTGGTCCTTCTCCGCAGCTTGTGGGTCTGGTAGCCGGAGCAGTGGGGCTACCCCGGTTTCTGGCCCTCCCCCACCCTCAGCCAGCAGCACTCCTGCAGGGCAGTCCACTGCTGTCAGCCGTCTGCAGATGCAGCTGCACCTGCGGGGCCTGCAGAACAGCACTAGTGACCTGCGCGGTCAGCTCCAGCAGCTGCGCAAGCTCCAGGTACCTCCTCCGCCCCCCCCCCCCCAGCCACAGCTCGCCACACCTCTTTCTCACAAGCCACGCCCCATCTCCTACCCTTATGTCTTCCGAAACCGAGCTCCTTGAGTTCCTTAGGAGTCCCTCAAAGATCACACACAGACCTCTCTCTGCACTGCCTTTGTCCTCTTTATTTCTCTCAGGGTTCCTAGTTAAAACTCTGCTCCCTCGCTCAGGCCCTACTCTCCAGCTCTGCTTCTTTCCACTGCCCTCCTGGAGCCCCCAGACACCCCTCATCCTGTTTGTCTCGCAGGGCAGTTCCAGTTCCCCTGACCCAGTTCCTCTGGCCCTTTTTCCCCAAGGCCCCCTCCCTCCTCCTACCTGAGCCCTGACAGTCTGCCCCGCCCAGCCTGGCAGATGGTGCCTCCCATCAGGAACTTGGCATTGCTGTGCCCCTCCCCCAGAGGGGCCAAGGGCCCATCAGGTGACGATAATGAGCAGAGACAGGCTGAGGAGGGGGCAGAGTTACCATCTGGCCACTGGTAAACTCTCGCTTATCCGTCCCCACCGTTCTTGGGACAGGGTCCCATCCTTGGTCTCTGTGCCCCAGTCTCGAAAACTCCCCCAGGGTTCGAGTCCTTTATTCCAGGATAATCCCCCTTCAAGGCTTCTTGAAGCTACAACAAGCGACCACACTGCCCACTAGGCCCTAGGTAGGGTCACTCCCTTCCCGGGCCCCATTTCCTTCCCATTCTCCTCCGGTTTGGATACCTTTCCAGAGTTTAACTCTGCCTTCTGCCCCTTGCTGCTGCTCAGGCCCACAGCCACGCAGAAAACCCTGCCCGCTCCATGCTCCACGGTGCCCATGGCGCTCTACAGCCTTTGTTTCCCACCCCCCCCCTTCCCGCCCCCCAAATTCGGCCCACTGCCTCAACCCCTCCCCACCCCCATCGTGCCACGCCTTGGCTGGGGGAGCCTCACCCGCTTAGCAATGCCTTCCGCCCGCCCTTCCCCGACGGTGCACCTCTCTCGGCCCCACGCGGGTCCACTCGTCCAACCACCCTCCTTTACCCCCCCCCCCCGCCCCCCGCAGCTGCAGAACCAGGAGTCGGTGCGCGCGCTGCTAAAGCGCACCGAGGCGGAGCTGAGCATGCGCGTATCGGAGGCGGCCCGGCGGCAGGAGGACCCGCTGCAGCGGCAGCGCACCCTGGTGGAGGAGGAGCGGCTGCGCTACCTCAACGACGAGGAGCTCATCACCCAGCAGCTCAAGTGAGACTGGGCCCGGCCGCGGAGGGAGGGCGGGGCACCACCACCCAGGTGACCCCACAACCTGGTTTCCTCCGGAACCCCAGGCGGCCTTGGCCTGTTCCGAAGCCTGATTTCTTCCTGCTCTGTGACCTGTTTTTCTCAGTGACCCACAAACCTTTGACCGTCTATCTGGCATCAGTCCTGATTTCTTTTCCTCCCTTCCTTCCTTCCTTCCTTCCTTCCTTCCTTCCTTCCTTCCTTCCTTCCTTCCTTCCTTCCTTCCTTCCTTCCTTCCTTCCTTCCTTCCTTCCTTCCTCCTCCCTCCCTCCCTTCCTCCTTCCCTCCCTCCCTCCTTCCCTCCTTCTTTTCCTCCCTCCCTTTCTTTCTCTCTCCCTTTCTTCCTGGCTTGGTCCCTGTCTTTACTATGGTCTTGCTTCCTTCGGCCTGCAGCTTCCCTGTCCTGTGGCCAGCTGCCTGACTGCCCTCTGTTTACTCTCCTTCTGGCCTGTGATCTGTGTACCCAAGTGGAATGCCAGGATGTTGCTATCTCACCTGCTCCCCCCCCCCCCCAGCCTGGTGCTGACTGACCAGCCACCCTTGCTACCACTTTCCTTTCCCTGATCTCTGAGATCAGGTATAGCCAAGGAAAACCCACCTCCCTCCTTAGTACAGCCAAAAGTGGGTTCTAGAGCTCTCAGAGGGAGGATAGCGATCACCCCATCCTGAAGGCTCAGACATGGAAGGGTTAACAGAAGACAGTCTGTGGTCCAAATTTAGCAAAAGGCTGCTTGGCCGCAAATCAATTGTCTAGTAACTATGAAGGGAGAAGCCGTTCTTCACTGTCCATTCAGGGTCTAAGCAGTCCTGCTCCACTACAGCTTCCCCTTCTCAGACCCAGACTCTGCTCCTTCCTATGGTACCCCCTGCACCATGACAGAGCACTGGAAGGCCTGGGCTCCAGCTCTAGCACCAAGAGGCTGTGAAATCAGGGCTGTTCCCATCTGCCTCTCTACCTCCGTGTCCTTGTTTGTGTCCAGTACTAAGATTTTTGCAGTTCTTTCCAGAGAGAGGTTGGGTTGTACTAAGGGGCAGTCAGGGCTGGCTGGAGACTCAGGGAGTCAGGAGAGCTGCTCACAGGAGCTAGATTTCCTTTACTAAGTTCTATCTTGAGAAGGAGCCTGGGGCCCAGACAGCCTGGTGGTCCTTAGGCCTGTCAAAGGTGCCAAGCAAGGAGTCCCGTGGCATCGTGCGGCTGAGGTGGAGTCAGGGCCCATCTTTGGCATGGAAAACACCCACAAGTAGCCGTGCTTATCACTCACGGTGGGATAACTTAGCCACAGCTGCAGCCAGATCTCCAAGTAGACCAGCAGCCTCCATCCCCTCCCCACCCCCACCCCCCGGGGGGATTCCATTTATCCATCTTCTTTGTCCTTTCCTTGTCCTTTTCCATTTGGCACAGAGACGCTGGTCAGAATTTTCAAAAGGAACTTTACTGAGACATTAAAGGGAAATTCAAAGAAATCTCAAAGCACAGAAGTGGAAGAGATAAAAGGCAGATTTATATTCTGGTTATTAGGAGTGTCTGGTCCCTGGCTTCCTGGGGGCCTCAGTTCTCTAGGAACATAGCGGCTTCCCATCCCCATCTTTTATCAAGCCCATTACTCAGATTGCTCACTTGAGGGATCCAAAAACCCAAACAGCTGCTTCTAACAGGCTTATCCATCCTGGAGTGGACTTGTTTCTTTTTTGTGAGGGTAGAGCTGGTCTGGCCTTGAAGGTCCTCTCTGCCTACCTCCCATAGCTGCCCCAGGCATGGACTGTACACCTGTGCTGACCCCTGCTCTGGCTGCAAGCCCCTACCTACTTGCTCTTGCTTTGTTTTATGGTGCCCCTTCCTCTTTTCCTGGCATCTTGCTGACAGTCTTTCCACTTGGCCCGCTCAACTGTCCGTCTAGCCAAACACTTGGGTCTTGTCTGGGCATTTCCTTTTGGGGGGCCTGCCTCTGCTGGCTAAGTCCCATTGGTTCCTGGAGTCTGCCTTTTGCTAACCAAGGACTGGTTTTGGAGGTGTGCCATCTCTGGGGGCGTACACAGGACTGTGAGCTCAGAAGGGCCCTGTGCTTTGTTTAATGCTCAGCTATCCTCTTGAAATTCTGAGTCATTTTTGAATTAGGGTCAAAATTCTCCTTTTGCATTTGGCCCTGGAAATTATTTAGCTGGCTCTGTCCTGACCCTGTCATCTTGACTCTGCCAGGACTAAATATGTATATGGAAAGTCTAGACGCTGCTGTTTTATTGTTTTTAGTGCTGGGGATTGAACCCAGGGCATCATGCTTCCAGCACTTTTTGACATTGGTTTGTGGGGGTGGAGGAGTATGCTGGTCCTGGGTCTTGAACTCAGGGCTTGGGCATTATCTCTGAGCTTCTTTTGCTCAAGGCTAGCATTCTATCACTTGAGCCATAGCTCTACTTCTGGCTTTTGTGGTAATTTAGTGTAGATAAGAGTCTCACAGACTTTTCTGACAAGGCTGCCTTTGAACCTTGATCCTCAGATCCTCAGCCTCCTGAGTAGCTAGGATTACAGGCGTGGGCCACTAGTGCCTGGCTTACATTGGTTATTTACAAGGAAGGCTCTCGCTTTATGCCTACACCTGCCTGAGCTGTGTTCCTCCTCTTTGTGCTTTCTAGTGTTGCTGGGGATGACAGGTGTGTATATCACTGTGCCCAATTACAGTGCTTCTGCTGTAGCAGGGGTAATATACTCACTACTGGGCCCAGCCATTGGCTGTGATGGAATCTCTCCAACATCTCTTTGCCCAGCTGGTCATCTCTCCAATTTGTGCCCCCTAAATCGCTAGGATTTCAGGCTTGTCCTACCCAAGTTAGAAGCTCTAAAACATTAGCAGATCGGATGATCAGAAAACCTAGGTGCTCCTGGAGTCTGGAGGTGGTATAGGGCTGATCCCTTCTTTGTGGTCCTTGCCTTCTCCCCACACTCCATGCCACTTTCCTACCTCTTTGTGGTTGCTCATATGCACACCACTTGGGGTTCAATGTTATTTCCCCTTGAAGGTTCACTGGAGTCTTCCCTTAAATGAGGGAGGACTTCTCCCTCAGAATGATGCTTGGGAGTGACTATTTGACAAAGGTGGCCCCAGCCTGGGGTTGTCAGGTGTCTGGAACACAGCAGGAGGGAGTTGTTCTTTCCTGTGTGGTGGAGCAAGGGCTGAGTAGGCCAGCAGGTGAGCAGGTGGCTGATGTCTGGCCATTGTGGAAGCAAGATACAGCAGGACCAGAACACAGCGGCTCATGGGAGACATACTTGCTACATGGCCACAGAGTACGGTTGTACTTTAGACTTGTTAATGTCTAAGTCTTCCTAGACCATTTAAAAAAATCATGCCTAAGTCTCATGTAGAGTATCCTTAAATTAGAGCAACTGCTATAATAAGCTCTGAAATTGTATGATAGATAAAAAATAATAGACATAATCTTCTTCTTTGTCAGTCGTAGGGCTTGAACTCTGGGCCTGGGCGCTGTCCCTGAGCTCTTTAGCTGAAGGCTAGCACTCTTCCACTTGAGCCTCAGCTCCATTTCTGGTTTTCTGGTGGTTAATTGGAGACAGGAGTCTCAAGGAGTCCTGCCCTGGCTGGCTGTGAACCTTGATCCTCAGATCTCAGCCTCCTAAGTAGCTAGGATTACAGGCATGGGCCACCAGCACCCAGCTTAGACATACTCTTCTTTGTCAAGAAACAGTTTAATTTAGGGTGGGTTATCAGGGTGGCTGTCTTTCATGGACCCAAGCTGATGGTCTCTTCAGTAAGTCCCTCTCAAGATCACTCATCAGGTCATGATTTCTTTTAAAAAATATTTTTAATTTAATGGCTTTTTTTTTTTTTTTGCCAGTCCTGGGCCTTGAACTCAGGGCCTGAGCACTGTCCCTGGCTTCTTTTTTTCTCAAGGCTAGCACTCTGCCACTTGAGCCACAGCGCCACTTCTGGCCATTTTCTGTATATGTGGTGCTGGGGAATCGAACCCAAGGCTTCATGTATTCAAGGCAAGCACTCTTGCCACTAGGCCATATTCCCAGCCCCAATTTAATGGCTTTTTGTTTGTTTATGTGGCACTGAGGAATCAAACCCAGGGCCTCATGCATGCTAGGCACAAGCACTCTACCATGAAGCCACCAATCCCAGCCCCCATGTCATGATTTCTTAACCAGAGGGTAAGGGTGTGAGGAAGCTCTCAAGGGCAAGATCTGGAAGCAGCATCTACCCCTTATACTCATCCATTGAGTAAGCCTCTGCTGAATGATTACTTCTAACTGCAAGGGAACCTGGGAAATGTAGTCCAGTGTTGTAACCACTGCTTGTTCATGTACAAAGGAGTATTGACTGTGTCTACCTCCAGGGTTAGTTTTGAAGTTAAAAAGAAGGTAATGAGTATCAAGGGTGACTATTACACAGGGCACACAGTAAACCCTTCATACACTATAGGTCTTTATGTGGTAATGCCTGGTCCCAAGATTTCGCCCTGCTCTGTCTTTTCACCTGCTATTTGGATGAAGATGTCTCTGGCCTGCCAATGAGATTTGCTGATGACACAGAGCTTTAAGGCAAGCAAAGCTCTCGGGTGATAGGACAGATTCAAAAGTTGTTTGCACCTGGATTGTTGAGCGGAAATCCAGCAGATGGGATTTGACAGGAATGCATGTGAAGTTGTGCATGTGGGTCAAGGATGTCAGCCACTTAAGTACAGAATTGAGATGACCACCCCGTGGCAATTCTTCCTTTGACTTCTTTACTCACGCTGCAATTAGTTACTAAGCAGCCACTCTACACCAGGAGCTGTGCCAGGTACCGGGAATCAGAGATGAATCTGGAGGACAGCTCTTGTCTGCCTGGGGCTGGAGGTCCAGAAGGTTGCACAACCCAGCAAACAGGAGCATGAGGAGTTTGCAGGGTGGGGGTTGCAAGAAGCACACCAATTCCCAAATGGAAGGACTGGAGGAGAGTTTCCCATTGCAATCTGAGCATGAGTAGAAGTAAGTGTGTGTTTGTGTGTGTGTGTGTGTGTGTATATACATGTATGGAAAGTTCTAGGCAGAGAACATGGTGTCATGAAGGACAGAGAGCCGGGTGCTGGCGGCTCATACCTGTAATCCTAGCTACTCAGGAGGCTGAGATCTGAGGATCATGGTTCAAAGCTAGCCCAGACAGGAAAGTCTGTGAGACTCTTATTTTCAGTTAGCCACCAGAAAACTGGAAGTAGATCTGTGGCTCAATGTGGTAGTGCTAGCTTTGAGCAAAAGAGTTAAGGACAGTGCCCAGGCCCTGAGTTCAAGCCCCGTGACCAACCAAAAAAAAAAAAAAAAAAGACAGAGTGGACAGCACATACTGGACCCCAGAGAAGGTCTGAATGGTTTAAAAAGAAGTAAGCCAGGTAGCGAGCTGCTGCTGGAGGGAAAATTAGCAGCTCCCAGGGACCAGCTCATCTGCATGAGCTCATTTAATCCTCATAGTGACCCACAAGGGAGGAATACTTAGCATCCCCATTTCTTGAGTGAGAGGATTGAGGCTCAGAGATTAGGTAATTGCCCAAGATCTCTCTGCTGGGAAGGAAGAGCTGGGATTGGAGTTTGTATCTTGCTGACTCTAGAGCCTCGTTTTCAACCCTTATCCACATCCCTGTCTCAGCTACACTGGAGATGATGAATTCATTTAGGGTTCAATGCAAGGGCTGATGATGTGGTCTGGTTTACATTATAGAAAGTTATAGAGTCTTAAGTGGCACAAGCTTCATATAAACCAGCTGAAAACCTTTGCAGCCCACAAATCTCCTGCCAAGGAGGCAGCGGAGAACCTGGCAGCTAAATGTAGGTTGTTAGCCCAGGAGTGTCTCCCAGACAGGGTCCCTCCCAGGCACACGAAGCTGCCTGGGGCCCTCGGAAAGGCTGCCAGGCTCTCTGCTCCTATCCTGACCAAATGAGAGTCAAAGGCTGCAAGTTACAGCGAGGGAGATTTGGGCCGAGATAGCTAAAGATCAGTGTCTCTCCACTGTGGCTGGGGACACCTCTAAGAAGCTCTTTGGGGGGGCTTGTCTATGAGGTTTAGCATTTCTGGTTTCACTTGGGCATGTGGCCTGGTAGATTGCTTTCAATTTTGATCTGACTAGTGGCTTGATTTCTTTCCAGCTGCCCAATTTCAGGGGGCTGGGCTGGGGCCAGAGGGGCTGAGAGGGTCTCTCTGTGGCTGCAGTGACTTGGAGAAGTCAGTGGAGAAGATCCAGAGGGACATAACTCACAACCACCGGCTGGTACCCGGCCCCGAGCTGGAGGAGAAGGCCCTGGTGCTGAAGCAGCTCGGAGAAACGCTGACAGAGCTTAAGGGTGAGCTTGTGTTGGTGACAGTGGCCCCCGAGCCAGTGGGAAAGTCCCTGCTATGATTCTAGCAACGTCCCCAGCTCCCCAGTCCTTCCTGCTTGCTCCCTTCCCTCCCTCCTTCCCTCCCTCCTTCCCAGCTTACCCCTTCCTGTCCCCTCAGCTCATTTCCCAGGTTTGCAGAGCAAGATGCGGGTAGTGCTGCGTGTCGAGGTGGAGGCGGTGAAATTCCTGAAGGAGGAGCCACAGCGGCTGGACGGGCTCCTCAAGCGCTGCCGTGGGGTCACAGACACGTTGGCCCAGATCCGCAGGTCATTCTCGTCCTGACTTCTGATTTCCTGTGCCGGTGGGGGGGGGGGCGGAGGGGGAGGGTCACACACTGTGTCCAGATCCATAGGGATGGTTGGCCCTTTATACTGACTTCCCCCCAAGGTCCCTGATGTGCCACTGGGTAGGCACTTTAACTCTGGCCTGAGACCCCTGACCGCTGCAGGTGTGGCTTGCCCTCTCCTCCTCTCCAGGCCTCCCCATATCTCCCCTGCAAGATCCCTTGGCTGTCCTGTGAGGAGAGCCCAACTTCCTCCGAGGGGCCACCACCCCTCACCTGAGCCTCACAGCTGCTCCAAACTCTTCCAACCCCAGGCAAGTGGACGAGGGTGTGTGGCCACCCCCCAACAACCTCCTCAGTCAGTCCCCCAAGAAGGTGGCTGCGGAGACAGACTTCAACAAGGGCTTGGACTTTGAAATGCCACCCCCCAGCCCCCCACTGAACCTCCATGAGCTGACCGGGCCAGTCGAAGGAGCCCCTCTCACCCCTAAGAGCGGCAACCCCACCAAAGGCCTGGACACCCCCAGCAAGAGAAGCATGGACAAGGCCGTGGCTGTTGAGGTGCTGGGGCCTGGGGGTGAGGGGTACGAGCTATGTTCTCAAGTTGTTGCCATGACCCTGTAGTGACAAGTGCCAAAACAGCATCATTTGGAGGGTGGGGGGAAGGGAGGAGTAATCAGTTCTCTAATGAAAGTCTAAGAAGCAAAATGAGGTAACATGAATCCTAGAGAGAATGCTCTAGTAAACAGAGCGGTGTGGTGTTGGCTCATGCTAACAGAGAAAACACGCGGGCGCCTGTGAGCACAGCTTGCCCTTAAGCTCTGTGCTCGTACCAGTTATCCAGGCTACTTAGGAGGCTGAGATTGTTGGGATTCCAGTTCAAGGCAATCTGGGAAGGGAAAAAAAAAAGAATTTGTGAGACTCCTCCCCGCCCCCACCCCCACCCCCAGTCATGGAACTCAGGGCCCGAGCTGCTGTCCCTGAGCTTTTTCTCGCAAGACTACTGCTCTACCACTTTGAGCCACAGTTCTACTTCTGGTTCTCTGGTGGTTAAATGGAGATAAGAATCTCACAGACTTCTCTGCCTAGGCTGGCTTTGAACTGAGATCCTTAAATCTCAGCCTCCTGGGTAGCTAGGATGACAGGTGTGAGCCACTGGCACCCAGTGTGGGACTCCTTCTTAATGAAGAGCTGGACCCCGTGGCCCATGCTTGTTATCCCAGTTGCCAGCAGAGCTAACATGGAGGACTGCACCTAGGCACTGGCAGGAAGTGAGAATCTATTTGAAAAATATTCAGGAAAAAAAAAATCAGCTAGAGATGTGGCTCAGTGGTAAGAGTGCCTGCTTAGCAAGCATGAGGCCACAAGTTCAAAACCTAGTACTGCCAAAAAAAAAAAACACCCCAAAGTGAATAGGAGACATGGTCCATGAGTCAGAAAGAGATTAGAACGTCCAGAAACAGGACTAATCAAGATGGCATCCCAGACCCATGGGGGCGAGTGTATCATCCCCACGTAGAAAGGCCCAGAGCCTGCTGGGGTTCCCTGTCCATCCCTTCATGTGTAGCTGGGGGAAGTGGCTGAGCCCTAGAGCTCAGGAGGAGCACAGGTAGGAGTCCTGACCCTCAGCCCCTCCTGACTGTCAAGGCTGCGGAGCGAGACTGGGAGGAGAAGCGGGCAGCTTTGACCCAGTACAGCGCCAAGGACATCAATCGACTGCTGGAGGAGACACAGGCTGAGCTGCTCAAGGCCATCCCTGACCTGGACTGTGCCAGCAAGGCCCACCCGGGCCCCGCCCCCACTCCGGACCACAAGCCCCCAAGGTGCCCCACGGCCAGAAGGCAGCCCCGCGGACGGAGCCCAGTGGAAGGAGGGGCTCAGGTAAAGCAGAAGGGCTAGTGAGGAGCCCAGAGTTGGGGACCCCCATCCTCAGGGTTCTTGGTCACTGGGGAGGTATTGGGATGTGAGCACTATGAAAGCCAGGCTGCCACAGGAGGGGGCACTGGCCATCAGCAGCCAATCCCCAGCTACTGAAGGAGATCAGGACTCAAAAGGAGAGTAAGCTGGACTCCACTGAGGCTCTTCCCCTGTCCTGAGAGCCACACAGGGAGGGTGGATACACTCAGGCCGGTACCAGGCTACCCTGAGAACGTGTGCTGTGGTGACCGGTGCTGACCCTGGTTCTTGGCTCCTACGCCTGAAAAAGACTGTGGGGAGGCAGAATCTGAGCAGACAGGGAAGTCCTAGTTCATTCATTTATTCAATCCAGCAACACATTGTGTGAAAATCCCTACGGTGTGCAAGATGCTGGGGAGAAAGAAAGTCAAGGCCTGCTGTGGAGGGGCTTAGGATTTAGCAGGCATAATATTCATGTGTGTGTTTGCAAGCGCTTATGACTCTGATGGGAACTGTCCAAATGCCTTCTTCTAATTTCACCACAGCCCCAGGAGGCAGCTGTCAATCACTTACTCAGCCACAATTCCCACTGTACAGTCAGGACATTTCCACTCCTAATGGTTAAATAATCCCCTCCCCCCATTCCTAGTGTGTGATTCAGAATGAACCCAGCGGCCCCATGCCTGTACAGTCCTTCAGGAAGCCCTAGTGGCCAAGGGTGGGGGTTGTAGAGGAGCAGACACCCCTAATTAGTCAGAGAGTGGGCACAGCCTGGGGAGGGCCCCCGAGATTCATGTTTGCCTGACCAGGGTCCACCCTGGCAGTGACAAGCAGAGCAGAGGCTAGAGGTTGGCAGGGATGAAGAGGAAGTGCTGGTCTAGGGAGCCTGGTCTAGTCTGGGGTGATGGGGAGCCACTGGAGGATCGAAGGCAGGGGAATGTGATGATGGAAGTGACCTTTCAGCAGCTTGCCCTGGAGACAGGTCTGGGGAGGGGGGGTGGGCTGAGGGGGATGCTGGTGGGTGGGGCCACCGAGCCTGGCAGGAGCTGAGGGGCAAGAAGATGGATGGGCACTGTGCTTCCCAAAGCTGACTGAGTGCGTGACTCACCACGGAGCTGTTGAAGTGCTGGTTTAGCAGCACTGGTTTAGTTTCACAAGCTCTCAGATGCAGTGTAGAGCTAGATGGTATGGAGAAGCAAATGGAGAAGGCAGCCAGGAAGCCCTGTGTCCTTTCCCTTGAGCCTTCCTCTATCCTCTCAGTCCTCCCTGGAGAAGGGAACGAGGTTTATCAAACCCTTGCAGTCAGATGCAGGGCTGAAACTGCACGACTGGGGAGGCCCTCTGACCCTAGCCTCTTGACTGCCTGCAGATGAACTGACGGTGCCCCGATACCGCACAGAGAAGCCCTCCAAATCACCCCCGCCACCCCCTCCCCGCCGGAGCTTTCCTTCCTCCCATGGCCTGACCACCACGCGCACGGGAGAGGTGGTGGTCACCAGCAAGAAAGACTCAGCCTTCATCAAGGTGCCACTCCAAGCCGGTGGGAATCCCAGGGGTTTGAGTGAGGGAGAAGCCTGCGATGACCCCTGGAAACCCTCAGGGTGGGAGGGGTCCTCTCTCAGAGATAGTGGGAGAGAAAGAGGTAGAGGCCAGTAGATCCCAAGATCGATCGTGGTAGATCCCAAGAGTGTGGATTTGCGTTCATTCTCCCCAACAGCCCCGCCTGGTGGGGGCACTTGGGTGAAGATGGAGGAAGTAGCAGGTGCTGAGCCGGGGTAGGTGGGAGATGGTCTGGGGCCTTGGAGATAAGCTGATGCTGGAGCCTGCTCTTGATGGAGCACCTGGATCTTGCAGAAAGCTGAGTCTGAGGAGTTGGAGGTGCAGAAACCCCAGGTGAAGCTGCGCCGGGCTGTGTCTGAGGTGGCCCGCCCTGCGTCCACACCACCCATCATGGCTTCGGCCATCAAGGACGAGGACGATGAGGACCGCATCATTGCTGAGCTGGAGGTGGGTTAGAGGTGTGCCCCTCCCGCCCCCCCCCCCCCCCCGGCCTCAGCCAGGCCCACTTCCCTGCCAGACTGGCTCCAGGGTGAGGCAGCAGGACCAGGGCAGGCCGTGGTGCTAAGCCTGCAAGCCATTCTTTTTTTTTTTTTTTTTGGCCAGTCCTGGGCCTTGGACTCAGGGCCTGAGCACTGTCCCTGGCTTCCTTTTGCTCAAGGCTAGCACTCTGCCACTTGAGCCACAGCGCCACTTCTGGTCATTTTCTGTGTATGTGGTGCTGGGGAATCGAACCATGTATACGAGGCAAGCTCTCTTGCCACTAGGCCATATCCCCAGCCCCTGCGATCCATTCTTCGTGTCCACGTTTCTTCACTGTAAAATAGAGGGGTCAAAGCTGGGGGCTGGTGACTCAGGCCTGTCATCCTAGCTACTCGGGAGGCTGAGATGTGAGGATCACTGTTTGGAGCCAGCCCAGGCAGGGAAAGTCTGTGAGATTCTTATCTCCAATTAATCGCCAAAAAGCTGGAAGTGGAGCTGTGGCTCAATTAGTAGAGCACTACCTTTGAGCAAAAAAGCTCAGGGACATCTCCCTCCCAAACCCTAGGACCAACACTGATAAAAAGGATAAAAGTGTTGAAAGTCCCTCCCTGAGCCAGGTGTGGTGGCACACGCCTGTAATTCTAGCACTTGGGAGAATCTTCCTGGGCCCCTCTTTGGAGGTTTTAGGTTTTTTTTTTATGGTAGTCTCTGAGATTCACTTGAGCACCCCCAAGACCCACTGTACTTACTGTGGAAGCTCCACGCCCACATATTCTTTTTTTTTTTTTGGCCAGTCCTGGGCCTTGGACTCAGGGCCTGAGCACTGTCCTTGGCTTCTTTTTGCTCAAGGCTAGCACTCTGCCACCTGAGCCACAGCGCCCCTTCTGGCCGTTTTCCATATATGTGGTGCTGGGGAATCAAACCGAGAGCTTCATGTGTAGGAGGCAAGCGCTCTTGCCACCAGGCCATATTCCCAGCCCGTCACGCCCGCATATTCTGAGATCATATGTTCGAGTACAGCTAATGCGCTGAGACCATCGCCTGAGTATTCTGAACATACAGTGCTTGAGATTTCCATTGTCCAAGGACCCTGTGGCTCTCCAAAGCTGCAAGCCACTGCACTCTAACGCCCAGCCCCCAGCCCCTCTGCCCCAATGCCTGGAGCCCTGAAGCCTTAGGGACCACTGAAAGAAGAGAGAAAATGAAGGGTGGAGCCTGCTGGCTGCTATGGCGATGGGTTAAGGGGTGAGGCTGGGGGCCCATGCCATCCCAGGCTACCCTCCCCATGGGTACCTGTGCCATCAACCGGCACCCTCATCTTCCCTGGAGCCCCCTCCTCCAAACCTGCCCCACCTTCTGCTCCCCAGGTGTTTGAGAGAAGCTCAGTGTCCTCCCTCCCCCCTACGCCCCGCCGTCAGCCGATCCCCATCTTGCTGTCCCCTCAGGATCTGGGGGCCCCCGGGGGCTCAGCCCCAGGCCCCATACGGAAGGTAACGGGGCTGCACCCCCCCACCTCTCACAGCTTCCTCTCTGCCTGTGCCTCCACAGCTTCCTGTCTGCACCTCTCACGCTAACCTGCTAACACGCCTCACACCACTGCCCCTGCTTCCCACACGTGGGCTCCCCTCCCCCACACCAAGGGCCGCACACAGCTCAGCCTTCCTGTGGCCCCCTAGGTGGGTCTTCCCCAGAGAGTCCAGCAGCCTGGGTGTGCGGTGACCCTTTGAGTCCTCCTTCTGTTACAGGCGTGGTTCCCAGTCTGGCTGGCAGTGGCCCGAGTGTTTTGTCCTGGCTGGCAGCATGGGTTTAGATTCTGACCCAAAGCCTGAAAGTTGTCTTGGGTCAAGAGTGTACTTCGGATCTGAGAAGATGACAGGGTCCAACTCAAAATACTTTGTCTGGCATGGTGCTGGTGGCTCACACCTACAATCCTAGCTACTCAGAAGGCTGAGATTTGAGGATCAAGGTTCGAAGCCAGCCTGGTCAAAGAAAAAAATCTGTGAGACTCTTATCTCCCATTAACCACCAAAAAGCCAGAAGTGGAGCTGTGGTTCAAGTGGTAGAGTGCTAGCCTTGAGCAAAAGATCTCAGGGACAGTGCTCAGGCCCTGAGTTCCAGCCCCAGGACTAGGAAAAGCAAAAACAAAAAACAAAAAAAGTCTGGAGTCCTTGCTTCGTTTCCTCTCTCATGCCCTACTCCGCTGCTTGTGCCGGGGGAGGCGGTCCGCTTTTCCCACTAGAATCTATGCCTTGCATTGTGGGAGCAAGATAGCTCCCCTACAGTCTTCCCCTGTCCCATGTCCCCTTTGGTTGGGGAACTTGGGATGGAAGACACCCATGCTACTTCCTTCGCTGCTGGTTCTGTCTTTCAGCATTGGGAAGTTCTTCCTTTTCTCTAACTTCAGTCCTTTGCTATTTTCCTACTCCACTTATCTTTCTTGGGAATTTGGGGGTGGACTGTGACTGGGGAAGTGACGGGGGAGGGATGGGGCCGCTCCCTCTGCCTGCCCAGGTGGGGGCAGGAGAGTTTCTGCCCCAAGAAGCGGCAGCGTCCTAGTCACACACCCCTTCACCTGCTTTGTGTGGTTCTTTCTGGTGCTCAGTGGATTCCTGATGGCAGCCACCTGAATTCTGGCCTGGCTTGAGGCCTTGGTGGTACTTTGGTCTCCTGGCGGGGCAGCAGACAGACATCAGACCCTGGGCAATGCTATGTGCTGGGCTGGGCATGGCCCAGAGCAGTCTGAGGAGCCATCAGGGGCTGAGCAGTATGGGAGGGGCCCCTCCTGGGTGGCTGTGTCCCCTCAGTGCCAGCTCTGCTGCTCTCCAGTTCTGGGGACCTGCCCCTAGGGGGGGGTCTGATGGACAAGGCCCTTTCCCTAACCTTTTGGGCCTGGCTGTCCCTCTGCATCCTGAGTGCCATCGGACAGTGGAGCCGGGCAAGTAGGGACTTCTCTGCCTGCCTGCAGCCCCCCCACTTCCAGGTAAGCAGCTGCAGGGCTAGGGGGTGGCCTTGGGAGGGGTGGTTGAGGTCTTTGTTTCCCCACACGTCCCTACACAGCTCCTTTTAGTGGAAAGAGCACTGGACTTGGAGTCAGGCTGTCTGGGTTCAAGTCCTGGCCCTGCCACTAACTGAGGGTCTGTGACAGTGGGTGACACACCCAACATCCCTCCCCTGTGAGGTGGGGGCCGTGAGGGGCTCCTTTCAGGGGTGTCTATAAGCATGAAGAGGAGGGTGTACATGAGATAGAGTCTGGTAGATGCTTAGAACTGGGCCATGACTCACTCAGACTGGGAGCTCCTTGGGGTCCTCTGTGGACCCCAGTCAGGGTCAGAGTGGATGCTTACACGGGAGCAGGCACCCAAGGGTGTCCAGAAGAGGACCGGCCAAGGATGAGCCCCACCCTCTACTGTGAAGCCCCATTCGGAAGCATTTACAAGGGCGGGAGGGACCAGAGCCTCTGGCTGGAGATGGGGATGATGGCTTTACCCTCCCAGGCTGGGGCTGACATTTGCCCTATGCCCTGGGAAGGTCTGGATCATTCCGTTCAATTCAGCACATAGCTGCCATTAGCTCACCACATGCCGGGCACTCTGCTCTGCACATTCCCACGTGAATTGGCTAAATTCACCCCCAGCCCTACTCTACTGCAGAGGGGAAGGAAGACTGGATGAGCCCTGGGACTTGCCTCCAGGTTCAGCCTGGGCAACGAGGAATGAATATATAACATATATTATATATACCCTTATTATATATAATATATATTGTATGTGCCCATATTATATACAATACAGTATATACATATAATATAACATATACATATGTATGTGTATATATATATGTATATGTATATATACCTGAGCTTCCTGGTAAACTGGTGTCTACCTGGAAGTAGGCTGTGCCTCCAGTGGCCTGGGTAGCAGCTGTTACCCTTCCCCTGCTCAGTGTCCCCCATCTGGGAGAGCCAGGGTCTAGCCTTACCCATTTCAAACTTCCCATCTCAACTAGGGCTGTAGCTTGTTGGGATCCCATTCTTCCTCACGTTTCTTCTTCCTCCAGGCTGCCCCGGGTCCCCGGGCATTCTGTGTCCCACAGATCATCTTGACAGAGTGTCCCCCCAGCATTTCTTCCCCACCCGAGGCCAGCTTTGAGAAGCCAGGTCCCAGGATGGCGCCCATGCCAAGACCCCGTACTCTGACTGGCAGTAGGAGGGCCTGGAATGGTCCACAGGCCCTGCCTGGGCAGGTGGCTGAGGCTCCCTGGCCCAAGAACAGCCTGATGCCCAAGGAGCAAGGGGAAACTCTGAAGAACCTGGCCATAGGAGGCCAAAGCTCAGAAGATGTAGGAGCCAGAGCCCCCTGTCCTTGGGGACCCACTGTTCCTGAGAAGCATCCAGAAGAGACTCCCAAGGAGTCCAGGCGAGCTAGCCAAACCTGCCCTGAGGAGCAGCCTGCAGCCGGCCCTGGCTGCTCAGTACGAGGCTCCACCCTGCCGAGGATGGACAGTCTAGAGGAGACGCTCTGGGAGCTGGAAGCCACCCTGAAGGAGATGGGCACTGCCCCCACCACGAGGCACCCTGGAAGCACCCTGCCCCCGCCCCCCAGGCCCCAGGTGGATGCCTCCCCTCAGTCTTCCGCTGTCTTCCTGCTCCAGTGTCTGGCCCTTCAGAGTGGAGGGGCTGGGGGCTGCTGGGGTCCCACAGCAGCTCCCTTCCCACCCTTCTCTCGGCCCACCGCCTCCTGGAAGCCCACTGCCGGGCAGGGGCATGTGGTTGAGCCTGGGGAGGCTGGGAAGCTAGCCTGCCCAGGACTCAGCCCTCTCAGCCTCGGCAAGGCACCGGAAGGACCTCCCCCTCTCTACTCTGTATCTGTATCCCAGCGAATAAAGATCTACCCCCCTCGTCCACTTCACGCTCCCCACTCCTGTCTCCAGTTCTCTCTGTCTCTGTCATTTCTCTGCTTGCACTTTTGGGTTCCCAGAGCACCTCTGGGCGGGCCTGGCCAAGGGGGCCAGGCTTGCCCACCTTTGGGATGACTTCCCCTTCCCCTCCATTACAGGGCCTGAGGTTGCCGACCTGGCTCTGTCTGTTCTTAGAGAATCCCTACACCCCCCCACCCCCGCCAAAAAAAGCAAAAGCTGAGAATGTAGCCGAGAATTACCATGTACACGGTCTTAGGTTCAATCCTAGAAACACACATGTGCGCACGAACGCGCACACCAGAGCACTCCCCTGCCTAACCCTGCGCCTCTGGGACCATTGTGGTGTGTCCCTCGCCCAGAGCAGACACGGTGCTAGGGGCCATCACCTCCCCAGAAGGGCACCAGCTGCCTCTGGGCCACTCAAGGACGCCACCACAGAGGCCCCGGAAGGCAGTGTGGGGCTGAGCGTGTTGTGGAGCCAGGGGAGGGCCTCTGGGAGTCTCACGGAGGGTATCTCAGTCTCAGAGACCCCTCTGCTGCAGGTGCCACGTGAGACGCCGCCACCACAACCCTTTCTCTTTCTGCAGAGTGGCGGCGGCAGCGTGCCACCCATGAAGGTGGTGACTCCCGGGGCCTCTCGGCTGAAGGCGACGCAGAGCCAGGTGGGCAGCCCTGACAAAGGCAAGCACAGCAAGCAGAGGGCGGAGTACATGAGGATCCAGGCCCAGCAGCAGGTGAGGGCAGGGGTGGGGGTGTGTGCTCCCTCCGTGTGTTCTGAGCCTCTGCTTCGAGTCACTCTTCCTGTCCCTGCCAGGCAGAACTGGCTCCCACCTCCCTCCCGTCCTCAGACCTTGCATCTGGCTACCCTAGGAGTCCTCTGCTCCAGGACTGGGAAACCCTGTGCCCTGGTGACACGTCACTTGCTACTGGGGGTGAGAGCAGTCCCAGGTGCCTCACCTTCCTGCCCACCTCGCTTGCCTCCTCCTCCCTCCCCATGCGCTGGTCCTACCCGCTCTTTGGTCCCCCAGTTTTGCTACTGGTTCACCACTGGGGTGGCACTGAGGGGAGGACATTTGGCCTCAGTCAAGAACAGGTCAACAGGGCACTGGAGGGGCACAACGACCCTGCACCCTCACCCTTGGGTGTTCATGGCCTGTAGTGTGCTGTGTGGTCAGGTCTGGATGTGGAAAGATCTGCCAAGCACTGGGTGAGCAGCCCCAGGGTGTCAGGAGGACACCCATTCTGGTGTCAAGGAGGGCCTTGCTCTGTCCAGATGCTCTGACTTCCAGCAGGTCCTAGGCACAGAGGCAGGAGGTTAGAGTTGCATGAGTGCATGAGTTGCATAGTTGCATAGAGTGGCCTCCTTTGCAGATGAGGGGACAGCTCAGAACAGGAAAGGGACTTTCCACAAGGGCCCGTAAAATGGCATCAGAGCCAGGAGTGGCACTCAGACAGCCCAAAGCCACTGCCATGCAGGTACGAGGTCAGCCTGCGGACCTTCCAGCCATCCCTCCCCCTAACCTTTCCTCACCAGCCCCCACCTTCCTCCTCATGGCCCCAGATGAGTGTCCTGACCAGGCTTGCCCGTCCTCTCTATCCAGAAGAGCAGCTGACATTCTAGGGTGTTCACTCGTGTCCGGCATGTATGCTTGCTGTTTCCTTTCTCACGACTCAGGTATCTTTCTCTTTTTTTTTTTTTTTTGGCCAGTCCTGGGCCTTGGACTCAGGGCCTGAGCACTGTCCCTGGCTTCTTCTCGCTCAAGGCTAGCACTCTGCCGCTTGAGCCACAGCACCGCTTCTGGCAGTTTTCTGTATATGTGGTGCTGGGGAATCGAACCTAGGGCCTCGTGTATCTGAGGCAGGCACTCTTGCCACTAGGCCATATCCCCAGCCCCTACGACTCAGGTATCTTATTGTGCCCATTGGATAGATGGAGAGACAGAGGCCAGGAAACAGGACACAAATCAGGACCATCTCACAGGCCTCCCCCAAGTACACACATGCACTGCCTGTAGTTACACCCCACTGTTACCCATCCTGTCTCCTCCGTGCCCCGGAGTGCCACCTCTTCACCTGTTGCCAGATGTTTTATCTTGCCTTATGGATCAGGTGCCTCCCTCTAGGCTGCTCTTCCCCAGGTTCCTCAGTCCCTTCTGGCTGGGCCTCCCTCCTTGACCTGGTGTCCTTCCCACTCCTATCGCCCCTCATGTTAGCCCTTCTGCTGCTTCCTTTCTGGGCATTTCTCTGCTACCCACTCCTTCCTTTCTCCATTCTCAGGTGCCTTGGCCCTGTCTCCTCCCACCACACCCTCCTCTTCCTGGGGATCAGGCTTCCCTCGCGCTCTGCTCTGCCCACCCAAGTCTCTGTGCTGGGGGTCACTGCCCCCACCGCTAGGTCTTCAGGGTCCTTGGGTATCTAGGCACCACACACCTCCCAGCCTGTGACTGCCTCTTTGCTGGCCCCTTGAGAAGCACTGCCTACCCCTGGGGTCCTCCCAGACCCTCATGCCTAGGGAGGCAAAGTGCTCTCCTCTGTACTTACCTCTGTCACTCGCCCTATGCTAGAAGAACGTATTTAGAAGATTTCTTCTTTCTAAAACTCCATCCCTTCTGCTCCCAGCTGGAATCCCTTCCCTGTTGGCCAGGATCCTTCCCTGTCAGTTCTGTTGGTTCCCTTGCTGGGCCTCCTGGGACCCTTCCTCCCGACACTGTTGTGCTCCAGTCACTCCCATGCCTGGTCCCCACCAGCCCACGCTGTGATCTTGGCCCTGGTCCTCTGTTTTCTGCAGGCTTTCTTTCTCTCTCTGTACAAGGGGACAAAAACATGAAGCAGGTTCTGAGATCCCAGGTCCCAGTGGCATGGGGAAGAGCTTTGAAAAGCTACGCAGGGAAGAGTCACATGTCCTCACTGAGCTGATGGACTATGCATTCGCCAGGTGTTCCTGCTTGGTGGTCAAAGCCGTCTTCCACAATGATGAGATGGAGAGAAATAAGAAACGGGGAAGGGGCTGGGGATATGGGGATATGGCCTAGTGGCAAGAGTGCTCACCTCGTATACATGAAGCTCTGGGTTCAATTCCCCAGCACCACATATATAGGAAAGGCCAGAAGTGGCGCTGTGGCTCAAGTGGTAGAGTGCTAGCCTTGAGCAAAAGGAAGCCAGGGACAGTGCTCAGGCCCTGAGTCCAAGGCCCAGGACTGACAAAAAAAAAAAAAAAAAAAAGAAAGAAAGAAACAGGGAAGAGCCAGGTGCTGGTGGCTTATACCTGTAATCCTAGTAACTTAGGAGGCTGATATCTGAGGATCGCTGTTCAAAGCCAGCTCTGGGCATGAAAGTCTATGACACTCATCTCCAATTAACCACCAGAAAAACCAGAAGTGGTACTGTGGCTCAAAGTGGTAGAGTGCTAGCTTTGAACAAAAAGAGCTCAGGGACAGCGCCCTGGCCCTGAGTTCAAGCTTCACGGCTGAAAAAATTAAAAGATAGAAAAAGAAATGGGAGGAAGAGCATGTACAGGGGGGCTGGGGATATAGCCTAGTGGCAAGAGTGCTTGCCTTGTATACATGAAGCCCTGGGTTCGATTCCCCAGCACCACATATACAGAAAATGACCAGAAGTGGCACTGTGACTCAAGTGGCAGAGTGCTAGCCTTGAACAAAAAGAAGCCAGGGACAGTGCTCAGGCCCTGAGTTGAAGGCCCAGGACTGGCAAAAAAAAAAAGTTTGGAGTAACCAGGCACCAGTGGCTCACGCCTGCAATCCTAGCTACTCAGGAGGCTGAGACCTGAGAATCGTGGTTCAAAGACAACCTGGGCAGGAAAGTCCATGAAACTCTTATCTCCAATTAACCAGAAAAAAGCCAGAACCGGAGCTATGGCTCTAGTGGTAGAAGGTCAGCCTTGAACAAAGAAAGCTAAGGGACAGGGCCTAGATGCTGATTCAAGCCTCAATACTGGCAGGCATGTGTATGCATGCATGCGTGCACAGGTACACACACATGCACGCGCACACACACACACACACACACACACAGCTTGATATGGACACCCTTCTTGCATTAACAGTAAGAGTTCTACAGACCACACTGTCTCGTCCCACACATATGAGGGTCCCACCTAGAGTGTGAAGGGACAAATGGGATGTCAAGGCACCCAGGGATGAGTGGAGCAGTTGCCTACTTAGGGGAAGTCCCACAGCACAGCTTCCTGCTCTTGCTGGTCTCTGGGAGGCCCTGGCAGTGGCCCAGACACTTGAGGGGAACAGGATGGGAGCATGGGAAGGGTGGGGCCTGCATCCCCAGCTTGACAACCTTGAGTTTTGGATAGACCTGAGATCAGAGTCTCCGGGGAGGGAAGATGGCCATGAGGACCTCACAAAGGAGCCACAGAGCAATCAAGAGTGGTCTCTGAAGAGGGACCCTGGAGGCAGCCACAGAAACCTGTGAATGCTGGACACAGGGAAGGAAGGGCCCTGCGGCCAGCGGTGGCAACAGTTTGAAGTCAGGTGTTCCAAACATCAAAGCTTATAATAGACCAAGGTGCTAAAAAGACACCAAAGGGAAGAGCAAAAGCTTTTGACTAGAAAGGCTGGTTCAGAACAAAGAGGCTATCCGGGAGGAAACCAGCATCGTGCTTGTGGACATGGTGGGGTTGAAGGGACACGGGTAGGAGACAGTAGGTGTGCTCTCCTCCCATGGGGTTCTGGGAGAAAGGACTCCCTGCAGGGAAGGCTGGAGTGGGGGAGGGTGGGTAAGTGGCCCCTGGGATGGGATGGGTGGTGGGGGCTTCTGGGCTGCTGGGCTGCTGGGTTGAATATGTCTCTAGCTCAGGTACTGGAGGCTTGGGAGAGACAGACCTGCTGGTCCTGAGGTTGTGGCCTAGGAACCCTGAGTAAAGGAGGAGCAGCCAGGTGGGGGTTGGGGGGCAGACTAGAAGACCTACAATCTTGCCTTGACTTCCATAAAGGGGGAATGTCCTGTCCCTTGTAAATGGCAGTGTCATAAAACTTGGCTTGTCATCCTGTAGGCCATTCATGCCCCCGGGGAAGAAGAGCTGGTGATCCCCCAGCAACAGAGTGGCTCTCTAGCAGGCAGGCCAGCAAAGACCTGCTGCCCCTACAGCGGAAGGCAGGGCTTGCTTGAAACTTGAGCGGGACACCTGGGAGAGTCTGTGTAGAGCTAGCCACAGAGAGCTGTCTGGTCATATGCCACACAACTCTATTTTCAGCCGTGTGTGTGTGTGTGTGTGTGTGTGTGTGTGTGTGTGTGTGTGTGTGTGTCTGCTAGTACCAAAGCTTGAACTCAGGGCCTGGGTGATGTCCCTTAGCTTTTTCACTCAAGGCTTGTGCTCTACCACTTGAGTCACAGTTTCACTTCTACCTTTTTTTTTTTTTTTTTTTTTTTTTTTTTTGTGGCTAACTGGAGGTAAGAATCTCACAGACTTTCCTGCCCCACCTGGCCTTGAACCACAATCTTCAGCTTTCAGCCTCCTAAGTAGCTAGAGTCACAGGTATGGGCTACTTGCCAGGCTTTCAGTCTCTGCTTGCTTGCTTGCTTGCTTTTTTGAGACAGGTCTAGCCTTGTAGCTCAGGCTGGCCTCAAACTCTCAACGCTTCTGCCTCAGCCTCCTAAGGGCTAGGATTTGAGACATGTCACACTGCCTTTTTTTTTTTCTTTTTTTGAAGTCAAGGCTATCCAGTTGTCACACAAGGCTACACGGTGCATAGTTACCCTGAGAATTCAGCCTGGTTTGTTTTGCCCGAACCCAGGGATTCCCAAAGTCAAATGTGTAACAGACTCACCTAGGTCCCCTGCTCAAAATGCGCATTCCCCAGCTCACATCTGAGAAGATTCCGGAAGGGAAGCTGGAGCCTGCCTCTGTGACACATGCCACACGTTGCTCCTTGGAGGTGATGCCCAGGCTTTGGAGAGCACTGCCTCAGAGAGCAGCCCTCCAAGACCAGCACAGACCCAGGGAGTCTCTGGGAGGTGGGGAGGAAGGTGAGCAGAAAGTTCTGGAGCTCAGAGCCAGCCAGGGAGCACAGCTTATGCCCTGGGGAGTGGCCTCCCTGCTACCCATCTGGGTGCTGAGAGTTGGGGGACACTGCTGCCATGGGGTCTTTTGCACCTTGAGGGGAGGCTGGGTATCACAAGTGCCTTCTCCCCCAGATTCCCAGCTGGGGCTTTTTGGGGTGCCTGGGGAGACAGGCTCATTCCTGTCTCTCCCAGTGGCCCCCCAGCTGAGGCCTGGATGTTCCCCGATGGCTGGGCTGGGCTGCTGACCCCTCTGCTTCTGGCTCCAGATGCCTCCCTGTCCCAGCTAACCTTTCGTTCTTCTCCCTTCCCCCTCCCCACCCTCTACCCCACCTTGTCCCCCTCTGCCTGTCCTGGGCCGGGTCTCTCCCGTGCTTCTCGGTGTCTCTCTTCTGCCTTCTCTCTTCCCTATCAGTAACCGTGGGTGACCGCCCCCCCCACTCTGGTTTTAGACCCTTTGATCCAAACCCCACGCCCCTCCCCCACTTCCTGTCTGTCCCTGCCCGGTGCCCCATCTCCCCAGTTCAGGGGACCGCTCTCTCTCCCTCCCGATGCCCCGCAGGTTTCTCGCTTTTGCAGTTAATTCTCTCTCGGATTTATGGAGGTTTATCCATTTTTCAAAACTTCAGCGGGGAGCCGGCGCCCAGGCTCTCCTGTGCTCTCTCTGACCCCTGCCCCTGTTTTTGTTCCAGGCCACTAAACCATCTAAAGAGATGAGCGGGTCGAATGAGACCTCGAGCCCAGTCTCAGAAAAGCCCTCGGGTTCCAGAACCTCCATCCCTGTATTGACTTCCTTTGGGGCAAGGAATTCTTCCATCTCCTTCTAGAAGCCCCTCCCACCTCCATCCCAGCCTGTGCCCTCCCTCACGCCTGCCATCACTCCCTTCCTTCCTCCCTCCCTCTCCACTCCACCTCACTCTGCAAGGGTTGCCGCGCGCGCGCGTGGCCCTCCTCTGACCTCTGTATCCATCCCCCCATTGGTGTTTTTGGTTTTTAAAATGAATCACTTTAAATTATCTCCTTTAAAAAAAACAAACAACAACTTTAAAAGCAAAAGAGTACAAGTGAAAACCAAACACACCGCCTTCCCTTGACTTCCCCCTGTTCCAAGCGGCCTGTCCTTGGCCCGCGTCCTGTCATCCTTTCTCCCTCTTCTCTTTCACCTTCTTCCTCCCAAGTCCATCCTGAAGTTCCCCTCTCCTCCCGCCCCCTCCTGCCTTCCCCCCCCCCCTAATTTCCCAAGAATACCCGGAACAAACTCTGAGCCACGGAGACTTGGAGCAGCAAGAGACTCCTCCCCTTACTGCGTCCCTTCCTGGAGGAGCGCTGGACATTGGACCAACCCCAGCACCAGGCTGGACCGTGGGACGAGAAAAACCCTGGCCCTGGAGGTGCCCCACTCCCCGTCCAGCCTCAGAAGAGACAGTGAACGCTGCTGCTACTCCACCCCTTTCCTCACCAGCCCCAGGGGGCCCGAAAGACAGCCAGGACTGTAGGACTTGCCCGAGAGGCCAGGGGCTAGGTCCCTGGGGAGGAGCTGGCTGCTGGGCCGGTGCTATGGGAGGGAGGAGTTCCTGTGCCCTGCAGACAGACATCCCGCCACCCGGGCAGCACGCACAGGGAGGGGCATTTTAGTTTCCTAATTTAGCACTTTAAATGCCATTAACTTATTTAATGGGGGTGGGGTGGGCTAGGTTGAAGGGCCTAGAGAAGTAGATTTGGAGGGTGTGGTGGTGAGGGAAATGGGGACGGACCCACGGAGGGAAATGGTGGGGTGCAGTGAGGAGAAGCTCTGCCTGGGCCTCACAGCTGGGGGAGGCTTGACCTTCAGCTGTCCTCCTTGCCATTCGAGGGTGAGACCTGTGGGGATCCGGTGATCACTGGTGAGATGTCTGAGGGTCCCCAAAGCCTGAGCAGCAGGCCAAGTGCCCTCCCTTGCAGAAGCCCCTTGTAGGGCGAGAGCACTGGTGTTGGCTGGCAGCCCTCCCCCGCCCCCCCCTCCCGGGGGCACAGAGGGGCCAGCGGAGGGGGAGGAGGATGGGCGGGCGCCCCATTGCACAAGGTGTATTAAGCACAAGGAGTGGGCCTTAAGATTGGTCCCCGTAAAAGCACAGGACAAAGGAGTCATGAAAGGAGACAGGACCCCAGGATTTGGGGTGTGGTGGAGGAGGCCCGTGCTTGGGGGCAGCCAGAGGAAGCTAAGGAGGGCTTGGGGAGGGATGGGAAATGGGGTTGTGTTTCTTCATTTATTTGGTTCTTGGTTTCTGTTGTTTCATCTTTGTTTTTTTAGCTTTGGATCATTTTTGTACCAAGGCAAGCAAGCCTTTTTGAGAAATAATAAGAGGAAAAAAAAAAAGAAATCCCTCCTGGAAGAGAAAAAGAAAGGAAAAAAAAAACCTAGAAAATAGGAGAAAAAAAAAAAGGACCTCATAAATGATGCAATTACTTTTAATTGCAGGCAACTCTTTACATTTAAGTGAAGTGTCTTAACATTTTATATTGTTTTAAAAATATATTTACATATTATATATATATGATATACGTAATATAAATATATATAAATATTTAAAAAAAGAAAAAAAAAAAGAGAAAACCACGGCACGCTCTCCCTAGCCGCTGTTTCGGCGGGGGGGAGGGGGCTGGGGACAGGCACGAGGCCTGGCTTCTATGGTCCAGTGAAGCGGTTTGGTTTGGTTTGGCTGTACAGAGACCCCTGACTTAGGAGGGGAGGGGGAGAGGTACCCCCCTCCTTCCTTCACGCCATTACACTCTGCTTGCTACTCTTTGCTTGTCCCCTCCCCCCCACTCAGCCCTGTGACCTGGGTGTGTGCCCCACTGTCATTGTCTTGAGTTGAATGTCCCTTTGTGGGGGGAGGAGGGAAAAGGGGGAAACGTCCACCCATGAGGGGCACGGAGGGAACTGGGCCCCGCCCCAGCCTCTCAAGTACAGTCCAGCTTTCTTCCCTTCGGTGCCTGCACATTTATGGGCTGGGAGGCATTTGCGTGGGAGTGTGTGCAGCCTGTGTGTGCGCGTGTGCGTGTGTGCATGCTAGCACAAGCCCAGTGGCCATGTATGCAGAGGCACGGGACATGCGTGCACAAGGCATGGCCTATCACATGCAGGGGAAGTGTGTGCATATAGGTGCACGTGACCTGTTTGGGCATTGGCATGCAAATGTGAGTGTGAACATGTGTAATGTACGTGCCAACATGCCTGGCTATCTGTATAGGGACCGTGTGTGGATGGACAGAGGTGTATCCATGGAGGTGCATGTGACCTGTGTTTGCAGGTGTGTATGTGTGCACGTGAGTGCTGGTGCAGACAGGAGTGTGGGAGCCCCTCTGTGGGTGTGCGCGCGTGAGTGCACGCATGTGTGTCCCATCATTCCTGCACCGCCCTCCCAGCTCTTTCCAAGCCCCCCCATCCCCCCCGGCCTCTCAAAGCCCACAGCACGTCAATGACCCCAGCTGCATGCGCCTCGCTGCTCCGTCCATCCGTGTGCTTGACCACGAGAAACTATGACGTCCTGGGGACCCCTGTACCCGGTCCCCTTGCCCCTGCCCACTGTGCTGTGTTAATCGCATGGGGGGTGTTTCCTCTCCTGCCCCTTCTACAAGACACTGTTTCCCCAGGAGCCTCAGGGCCGAGGCTCTGAGTGGGGTCCCGGAGGGATCCCCGGGCCACCCGGGCTCCACACCCGCCCTGTCCACCCCGTAGGGCTCGTGTTGGTGTAGCAGTGATGGCTTCTGTGGATGTTCTGTGACCTCTGTCGGTGTAACTTGACAATTTTTAAATGGAAAAGGGTTGCTGTGTTTTTTCTGTCTCTTTTTTAATGTCTTTTTTTCTTCTCCCCACCTTCCTGCTCTTTCTGTTTTGGTTTTTCTAGCCGAGTGTTTGGGGCTTTAATAAAACTTTCTTTTTCCTCTCCTGGATCTCCTTCCCTGTCTTCTGCTGTCTCATTATTTCTCATCTTCACTGGTGAAGGCATGGAAGGAGCTGGGATGGATAGGTTGGGCGAGGGGGCCAATACTCATGGCTTCAACCTTAGGAGAACAGGGTGTGGAGGAGGAGGGATGGGACCCAGCACAAGGCTGGTGCTGTTGCAAGGCCCATGAGAATCAACACCATCTCAGTCGCTGAAGAAGGACCCCCGAGAGTTTTTTGGGGCCCGCTCCAGGGTAGGCATCCCAAGAAATGCATTTCCCATGGCTGCTCTGCCACTCCCTGTCATGGGACTAAGGAAGTCTGCACTCAAGAGATGTTGGGCATCCATCCAGAGTCATACAACCAGGGAGTACAGCTCTGGATTTGAATCTGCTCTGCCCACCAACCCCACAGTCAATGCTTCCCCCAAACCAATTAGGGTCAGATAGCCTCCAAGCACTCTCCACGCTGGATTTCAGCCTCCCGCCCTCTTTGGGGGGGTGATGTCCCCATCTCCTCTACAGCAGCTGCTTTCAAACGGAAGCTGGGATATAAACACAATCAGCCTTGAAGCTGTGCACACACACCTGTACAAACACAGGTAAAGAAACACAATGGAGGGATGACACACCGTGTGCACAGAGCAGGCCAGAGGTCCTGTTGGCTGCTCTCAGGAGTGCCTGGTGTTTGAAGGCTGTACCGCTGTTCTAGCATGTTCTAAGCTCCCTTGAGGGAGCTCTAGGTGTTCTGCTTGGCTGAATCTTGGGGTTATGAGGGCCTCCCATCTGTCCCTGCCCTAAAACACTTAACAAATTCCGTCCCACAAGGTAATGGCTACGTCCCGTATCCAGTCTTCCAGCTGTTGCTGGAGCCCCAGCTGCGCCTTGTTCCAGCCCTCTGGAGTCACAGGTTGGGCACCTGCTCACTGTCAGCTGAGATTGCTACCACATGGGTCCCCCCTCCCACCAAGGTCCCCCAAAGAGCTGGAGCTCATCCTACCTGGAAACCATCCACCTCCTTTAGGATGTCAGCAGATCTTGTCTTCTCTTTCCCACTCTATTCCCAGAAATGGAGAGTAGCCAATACCACTCCCATCTCTCTCATCATCACCGACTGAAGACCAAGGGCCACAGGGCAGTCACATGGGGCACTTCCTTCTCCTTTCCAACACCGACTGCCTACTGAATGGCAGTCCTTGTCAGTGTGCGCATGTGCTACCCAGGACATCCACAACTTACTGCTGCCTGGAGGTGGCCCAGAGAGCAGGCAACTCAATCCCTGTATCCTCTCCCTGGACTTCTGACGTCCCCTGGCTCCACCACTTACTAGCAGAGTGACTGTGGGCAAGTCATCACTTCTGTGCCTCAGTTTCCTAGCATACAGAATGGAGATGACTGATGCATATCCATGTGTCTAAAACAAACACACCCCCCACACCGGCCTCTAGCAGTATTTTGGCCTGGAGGACCTAGACTGCTAGCTGGTCAAGCCTGTTTGCTGGGCAGCACCTCTGAAGCCGTACTGAAGGCTGGCAGACTTTCAGAAGCAGGAGCCTGGCAGTTGCCTGAAGGCCCCTGTGCCGCTGCTGCGCTCAGCCCACACCCAAGCCTGCACCGCCGCTGCCAAGACCAGTCTCCAGGCCGCTGAGGGGAGGCGGTGCCTCCACCTGGCCGGGCTCAGCCCACACCCAAGCCTGCACCACCGGCCCTGCCCTCCTGAGGACTGGGAACCTCACCTGTTTCCCATCCCAGCCCTGCTCTGTCCCCCTCCTCCTTCCCAAACAAGTGAGACAGCTGACTCATGCCTCCAGGAAGGCTGTTTATTTCCAAGATATAGACTGTACTTTGAAGACAGGGCTTTTCAGAAGCAGGAAAATCTTAGTTGTTGCCTAGACAGGTGTGTCAAGGGCACAGTGACAGGAACCATGCGGAAATGGGGGGGGGGGGGAGCTTTATCCAACACTGTTACAACACTTTAAAATGAGCAAAACATCTTTAAAAATCCTTATAAATTCTTTATAATATGTTACACATTTAGAGACAATATTTACAATAAAAGGATGGGAGAGGGAGGACAGAGAAATCTACAGCAAATCTGTGCATAAAACAAGAGGACTGGCAGGGCTTCCCTGGAATGAGTGAGGGGGTCAGGGGCCTGGTGCTCTGAGGTCTATTTACAGTGTGGGGTGGGGGTGGGGGTGGGGAGAGGAGGCTGGGCCCTGCCCATCCTGCAGGAACAGCCCAGCTCAGACCCCGTAAGTCAGTGTGTGAAAGACAGCCACCAGGGGTGATCCTGACTATCCCCTCCGAGGGGAAGAAGGGGGGGCAAAGGGAGGGGAGGCAATGTCTGGGCCGAGCTGTGGACAGAGCAGGCACAGCTGGAGGAACTAAAAGGGGTTCTCCCAAAACTGGGGAGCTGAAGCTCCCCTTGGTCAAAGAGCTTCAGGGGGTGACTGAGAGATTGGCAGAGGGGGTGGGGATGACCTTGGTGAGGGGTTCAGTCTTGCCTCAGTGGAGTGGCCCCAGCTTCTCCCCCTGGCTCTAACAAGCAGGGGGGGAGGCAGGGACCTGAGGGGCAGGTGAGGGGAGGAAGGGGGCAGAAGCTTCTACTGGAAACACCTTGGGACAGTGACTTATGCACTCACTCTTTCACACACACACACAAACACACGTGTACAAATCTTCTCCCAAGACACAGGCCCCTCCCTCCTCAGCGAGGGGCTGGTGGAGGAGGGCAGAGGAAAGAAGCCAAAAGCCAGTATCACCCAGGACCTTGCTTTGAGCCTGGCTCTCGGGGCTCCCTCTCACTTTACATGGCCAACGAAGGTCCCTAACCCCCCACCCTCACCCCACTTTCCTTCACCTTTGTCCCGCTCCTGGCTTCTCCTCGGCCCGGCCCACCAGTTCCAGCACACAGATCCTCTGGCTAGCACCCCGCTGCGCCCAGGAAGGGGGGGTGGCCCAAGTGGGGGTGCCAGCCGGAGGAGGAGGAGGAGGAGGAGGAGGAGGAGGAGGAGGAGGAGGGGGAGACTCGTTCCCCCAGGGACCCTGTGGAGGCCGGGGTGGGGGGCGTCACAGACACTGGTGGAGGCGGGAGGCGGCCAGGCGGCGCGGGGCCTGGCTCTGCGGGGCGCCCAGGTCCCCGGGCGGCAGCGAGGCCGCCGAGGCCCGGGCCTTGGTGGACTCCAGGCTGCTGAGGCCCGAGTCCTTGTTGTCGCTGAGGGCGCGCGTGCCCGCCGGCTCCGGGGCGGCGCCCCCGCCCAGCTCCTTCCACTCGTTGAAGTTGAGGTCGGTCAGCGGGCTCTGCACCACCACGGTGTGGCGGCGCCAGCTGCTCCGGCGGCGCCGGGTCTCGGGCGAGAGCGGGCGCCGCAGCCGCACGGCCAGCATGTCGTCGGCGGTGCCCCGCAGCCGCAGCCGCAGGGCCTCCATGCGCGAGGGCCGCGCGCCCAGCGCCGCCGCGCCCGCCGCCGGCCGCAGCGACTCCTGGCTGCTGGACGAGGCGGAGCCCGGCGGGCCCGGGGCGGCCTCGGCGTCGGGGCGGCCGCGGGACAGGCGGCGGCGCGCCAGCGTGTCGCACGGCATGAGGTGGTGCGAGCTGAAGGACGGCCGGCGCCCCGGCCGCGCGCCCGGGCCCGCGCCGCCCTCCGTGTCGGTCTCCGCCAGGCTCGGCTCGCTGCGCTCGTCGTCCGCCTCGTCCCCCGCGCCCGCGCGCCGGCTCTCGGCGCCCGAGCACTCGCTGCGGTCCATGGTGGACAGCGTGGAGTAGCCCGACACGATGGAGCGCGTGTCCGCCGCCGGCCGCTCCTCGGGCGCCGCCGGGGGGCTGAGGCGCCCGGGGGCGGCGGGGGCGGCGGCGCCCGGCCGGGGCGCGTCCCGCCGCTCGGGGGCTCCCGGCGTCCCCGCCGCCGCCGCCGCGCCCGCCGCCGCCTCCAGCTTGTGCGCCTCCTGCTCCGAGTCGTCGTCCGTGCTGCTGCCCAGGCCCCGCGCCTCCCGCCGCTTCTTCCGCTTGCGGTTGACGGCCGAGATGAAGGAGATCGCCAGCATCTCCCGGGTGTACGGCTCCTTCTTGGGGGCCCACGAGCCCTGCGCGGGAGGACCGGGGAGGTGGGGAGGTGAGGGGCAGCGGTTCGAGGCCGACCGGGGCCCCCGCGGGTCCTTCCCTACCCCGGAGCACAACCCCGGCGATGCCCGGCCCTCCTTGGGGCCCCAAGTCTACCCTCCCGGCCCCGAACCCAGCCCTGGCTAGATCCTGCACACCCGGCTCCCATGGGGGCTGGCGTCCCGCAGACACCCCACAGGTCGCCGTGACCAGGGCTCCCCGCACGCCAGTCCCTCCGGTGCCCGAGGCCCCTTTCCTGACCACAAGCTCCCACCCGGCCCCTGTTCACTCCCTAGGCCGGGAAACCGCCGCCTTTTCACCCACAAGGCCTCCACCCCACATCACCCCAGCCGCCAGCACCGAGGGTCCGCTCCCTCCGAGGGCTTGGATGGCGGCTGTGCTCGCTGCCTCACCTAGTCCTGGCTCTCAGCGAAACCCTAACAACCAGCAGCGGTGTGAGCACCCCACCCCACTCCCCCCCCCACCTGGTCCTCGCCCTTGGAAGCCAAGTAGGAGGGCCAGGCCCTGGGGCCCGAGGCAGCCCTATCTCTATGGTCAGGATGGGATGTGGCCAGCTCTTCTCCCTAGGTTCTGATGCCCAGCATCCCCAGTGGCTCAGACCGCCCTGACCACCCGCTACAGGCCCAGTCTAGGCTCCGTTCTCATGGCAGGTCATGGTGTTCTTTTTCATTACTAATAAACTGGCAGCCTGGTCCTTGCCTCTGAGGCTTGTCTACTAGTTCAGGCTTATGCTAAGGACAAATCCAAGCCCAGCATCAGGAAAGCAGGGAATACCCAGAGCTGGGCTGGAAATGTGGCTTAGTGGTAGAGTGCTTGCCTTAGCATGCATGAAGCCTTGGGTTCAATTCCTTAGCACCACATAAACAGAAAAAGCCCAAAGTGGCGCTGTGGCTCAAGTGGTAGAGTGCTAGCCTTGAGTAAAAGAAGCTCAGGAACAGAGCCCAGGCCCTGAGTTCCAGCCCCAAGACTGGCAAAAAGAAAAACACCGGGGCTGGGGATATGGCCTAGAGGCAAGAGTGCCTGCCTCGGATACACGAGGCCCTAGGTTCGATTCCCCAGCACCACATATACGGAAAACAGCCAGAAGCAGCGCTGTGGCTCAAGTGGCAGAGTGCTAGCCTTGAGCGGGAAGAAGCCAGGGACAGTGCTCAGGCCCTGAGTCCAAGGCCCAGGACTGGCGCAAAAAAAAAGAAAAACACCCAGAGCCTAAAGCAGAGGGTCAGAACTGAGCACAGAGCATTCACTGTGGAAAGAAGCCAACTGACCAGCCGCTGCCCATGCCCAGAATTCTAATTACCGGAACTATCTGAGCCTCGGTTTTCCCATTTGCAAAATAGAGATGGTAAAACGAAGATAAAAACAAACAAACAAAAAACCCTCAAGGATCTTTTGTAAGGATGACATGAAATGGGTATTGGTGCAAAGTTCTCTGTAGCCACTGGCGCCTGGCGGGCACTTGACCAGCTTGAGTCCGTCTCTCTTCCTGTTTCACACCAGTAATTCTAAGTGGCTCACTAGGGTCACAGTGAAGTCTGAGCGGGCTTAGTGCAGAGCTGCACTTTCTGGGCCACGTGCTCTGTGCGTGTTTAAGGCACTGCGGCTAAGCAGAGGCCTCCTGAGGAGTTTCCAGTCTAATGCGGCCATCAGGCAGGCCCAGAATCTGCTGGCCAGAGAAAGGGAGGTTGGGGAAACCGAGGCCTGTGAACTGGGCGGAAGTCAGCGGTGTCCACTGCAGGTATGGCCACAGTCATTTCTGAGGCCTCCCTTCACCCTCAAATCCTAAACACTCCATGGCACCTTTAGGGATTCATATGCTTTCTTGAGGCCCATTTCAGACTTCCTTTACTGCTTAACCTGCCGGCTCTCCTTCACTGAGCTGAGGTCCTCGCTTCCTTCACAGGGGAAAGTGCCAATCAGCTGGGAGCGCTCCCACCGCCCACCCCACCCACAGTGCCTCCTCGCTCTCTGGCTATTGCTTGGGGAAGTGTCTAATGCCTGCGGCGCTTGGGTCCCAGGGCTTCTTCATCCACCTCCCTCCCTGGGGGGCAGGCTGAGTATCTTAGCTTCTATCTCCCTCCCCCCCAACATGGTCCTTATCTGCTCATTAGTTTAACGTCTGTCTTCCACTTGGGAAGACCAGCCTTGGGAGGCCAGGAAGCTCTCTGCTTTGCTTGTTATGCTTTCAGAACCCAGCTGACATGTAGCAGATGTTCAGGAAGGATCCATGGTCTGACTAAGTAAATAAACCTACCCTACAGAGACACCGTCAGTGTAGGGTGTCAGGGTAGTGCTGGCCTTACTGAAAGAGTTGAAAAGTGTTCTTCTATTTTCTAGAAGAGACTGTAGAGAACTATTATCTAAATGCATCCATGTCACTTAACCATGTGGATGCATTCCAGGAAGTACGTGGTCAGGTGACTTTGTGGTTGTGTGACTATCATAGTGTATACTCACACCAACCTGACAGAACAGCTTAGTACACACCCAGGCTCTACGGGTTTTCCGATGTATGTGCTCCATACAGACCAAAATGTTATTAGGTTAGGTACAACTATATTAAAATAATGCTATTCCGTAATTAAAATTTTTTTTTTTTTTTTTTTTTGCCAGTCCTGGGCCTTGGACTCAGGGCCTGAGCACTGTCCCTGGCTTCTTCCCGCTCAAGGCTAGCACTCTGCCACTTGAGCCACAGCGCCGCTTCTGGCCGTTTTCTGTATATGTGGTGCTGGGGAATCGAACCTAGGGCCTCGTGTATCCGAGGCAGGCACTCTTGCCACTAGGCTATATCCCCAGCCCCCGTAATTAAAATATTTTAAGATTGTTTAAATAAATCAATTATCTAAAATAAAATTAATCTGGATACGGTAATGTATAATCTCAGCACTGAGGAGGCTGAGGACAAGGAATATAAGTTTGTTTGCTTTATTTTTTTGGCCAGTCCTGGGGCTTGGACTCAGGGCCTGAGCACTGTCCCTGGCTTCTTTTTGCTCAAGGTTAGCACTCTGCCACTTGAGCCACAGCACCACTTCTGGCCATTTTCTGTATATGTGGTGCTGGGGAATTGAACCCAGGGCCTCACGTATATGAGGCAAGCACTCTTGCCACTAGGCCATGTCCCCAGCCCAAGGAATATAAGTTTGAGGCCGGCCTCAAACATAGTGTTACATAGAAAGTTCTGGCAACCCTGAAACCATATCACAAAAATGTGTGTGTGGCCCACGCCTATAATCCGAGCTCAATCCCAGGAGGATGAGATCTGAGGATCATGGTTTGAAGCCAGTTTGGGCAGGAAAGCCAGTGAGACTCATCTCCAATAAATTACCAAAAAGAGCCAGAAGTGGCGCTGTGGCTCAAGTGGAAGAGTGCTAGCCTTGAGCAAAAAAGCTCAGGGACAGTGCTCAGGCCCTGAGTCCAAGCCCCAGGACCAGAAAAAAAAAAAAAGTGTGTGTGTGTGTGTGTGTGTGTGTGTGTGTGTGTGTGTGTATTCCTAAAAGGCTTTTTAGAATTCAGTGAAACCATCTAGGCCTTGATTTTTCTTTGTTACAAGGTTTTTAATTACAAATTCAATTTCTTTATATAGAATGATTCAGGTTATCCCTTCAAGTGAGTGTTGATGATTTGAGTCTTTCAAAGAATTGATCCATTTCTTCTAAATTACTGAGTTTATAGGCATAAAGTTGCTTAGAGTATCCTCTGATTATACTTTCAGTGTCTGTGTGGTCTGTTGTGATGTCCCGTGTCACCTCCCTGCCATTGGCAATTGGTGCCATCTCTTTTTACAATCAGTCTGGCTAGAGGCCTATTAATTTTATTGATTTTGTAAAGAAAGGAACTAGCTTTTTGTTCAATTGACTTTTTAACTGCTTCTAACTTCATTGATTTCTGATCTCACCTTTACTGGCCCTTCCTTTTGCTTGCTTTAGGCTTCCCAAAGACTTCAAAGAATATTTACTTATAGCAGACATTCTGGTCTATCCCCATTTTACAGATGAAGAAGCTGAGTATCAGAAAGAAGTTAAATAACATGTCCACTGTCCCCAAACTACTGAGTGGCAGAGCTAGGACTCAAACTCAAGACTGATCCCTGGCCTAGTGGCAAGAGTGCTTGCCTCGTATACATGAAGCCCTGGGTTCGATTCCCCAGCACCACATATATAGAAAACAGCCAGAAGTGGCGCTGTGGCTCAAGTGGCAGAGTGCTAGCCTTGAGCAAAAAGAAGCCAGGGACAGTGCTCAGGCCCTGAGTCCAAACCCCAGGACTGGCAAAAGAAAAATAAAAAAGACTGACCCCTGAGCCTGTGCTTCTAACCCCTTAGCTACGCTGCTTCTTGGCCACTGAACTCCCAAGCTGGGCCCTTCTACTACACCAGATGTGTCACCAAGTACTGCCTAGGTGAGTGATTTCTCAGCTTACTTTGGATACTGAGATTTCCCACCTTCCTTCCTAGGGACCCTAACTTTTCCTCATGGTCCAACAATCATCCTCCCAATTCTCCTGGTGGAAAACCAAGGTGGGCTGGTATGAACAGGGAGAAAACCTTTAGGACTGTCTAGCCGCTTACCTTGGACTTGGCTGAACTACAGGTGGTGGAATCTGTTGGTAAGAGACAGAAAGAAAACAAAGTTGAAACAGGGTAAGAGAAGACTGGGTGTCTTAGGAACACAATTCTCTTGCCTCAAAGCCTTCAGAAACCAGGGCATTCTCCCCAGGCCCTACAAGCTGAAAATGATGTCAGTGACTACTTCCTTTTCAGCAGGAAGTGACATCATGCTGGGGGCCACTGGGCCATCATCTGTCCAGGGATAAGGAGAAGGAGTGCTTTTCTTTGGGCCTGGTTCCTTCTCCTGCCCCTTCTGACCCAGTGACTCTAAAGCACTGGAGAGAAGATGCCAAATATCAGATGCAGTCCACAAAAACCACAGCAGTGCAACACAGCAAATCACAGATGCTCTGGAGAAATGGAGACCACACAGTGCATGGAGAGGTGGGGTCTGTACCCACCTTTATACCCTCCCCAACCCCACCACGAGTCCACATGAATGGTCCAGACAGAGCGGAAATGAAGTGGGTGGGTGGGACCTAGGGGTAACAGTGGGCTGCTGACTGGAGGGAGGTTAGCCCCATTACAGTGAGCCACAAAAGAGGACAAAGCCTCCTATCTGTGGGACTGGGGTCCCATGTCCATGATAGCATTCATTAAGTGGAGAAGGACCCAGAAACAAGTTCCGGCCATGTCCCCTCCAAGGCTGGAGAGGGGGCAGACTGATTCAGAGCCCCCCCCCCCAGGGTCGCGGGCAGGTGGGGTTAATCCACACTCTCTCTCCGCCAGGCAGGTTAGAGGTCCCCCCAGCCCCACCCCCAGCACACGGTGAGAACAGTGAGATGGGCTGAACCACACACACTGGACAGCGGCAGCAGGTGATTAGAAGAGACGGGGGGGGGGGGGGGCTAATCCCCGCTACCCCACTCCCAGACTGTAGCTTACAAGTAGGGCTGCTGTGGGGAGCTCTGCCTGAGGCAGAACTGGGCATTCCAAAGGTGAGGGGAGCCAAGAAGGAAGAGGCCATGCTTGTGCCTCTGGGGGCGGAGGGCCAGGGGCCTCTGAAATGGGAGCTTAAGGGCTGACAGGCCGTGTCACTGGCTCCCTGCAGAGGTTGAGCCCCAGCCCAGCTTTCTGAGTCTTGGAGAGTCTGAGGTGAGCAAAGGCTGCTGGAGGGCTGGCCAGGCAGGGCTCCAGCAGCGCCTCCTCCCCCCTGAGAAGGGAGTTAGGGATGAGAGGGGGCAGGGTGGGAGTGAGGGTCTGCTGTCACCCAGCACCGGTAACTGGTGTGCGTCAGGGTGGGGTCCTCTGCCTGGCACCTTCCTGCCTGGCTCTCGGGCCTGCCCAGCCTTCTTATAATCACCCGCTACTGTTAGTGACCGAGGCCGCAACACTGCACAGTACCCTTTAAATCTCCAACAGGTCCGCTGGAGGAGGGAGGCAGGAGAAGAAGAGGAGGGCAGGGTGGAGGGGATGGGGAGGGAGAGCAAGGGAGAAAAGGAGGGAGGGCAGGGTGCAAGAAGAAAAGGAAGAAAAATTAAAAAGAGGAACTCGCATAGAAGGACACTGCCAGCCCATGAGAAATTAGTCTGAGGAAAGAGACCAGAGGAGGCTGAGCCCAGCCCTGCCCAGCCTGGGGGCGGAGTCCTGTCCAGCCTGGGGGTGGAGCCCTGCCCAGCCTGGGGGCGGAGCCCTGTCCAGCCTGGGGGCGGAGCCCTGCCCAGCCTGGGGGCGGAGCCCTGTCCAGCCTGGGTGCTGGGCTCCACAGGCCTGAAGCTGGATCTCCCCAGGCGAGGGGAGGGGCCTGCCTGGGACAGCCCCAGCTCCTCTCTGGGTGGGGACTGGTGACAGCCAGGCTGAGATTGTAGCAGGAAAGCTAGACTCCTGGCCAGGCACTGGGACCTCCCAGGAAGGCAGAGCCTACCCTCCTATGCCACCCCCCCAGCCACCCCAGGCTCTTGCACTCACCTGAGCCTGGGTCGCCAGGGGGCACCGTCCTGCCGATGTTGGGCAGCAGGTACTCGATGTTGGGCACTGACTGTGGCTCCTTGTCATCCACAGGGGTCTGCAAACATGACGAGAAGTCAGCCCGAGCCTCCTCAAGGCTAGACCTTGGACATCTCAGAACAGGGCACCCTGACACTAGGACCCGCGTCTCCTTATCAGATTGGGGCTCACTAGGGCAGGGCCCATGTGTCTTCCACAGGTCTGTTCTCTGCCTTCCATAGCAGGACAGAATCCCAAAGGCTCCCTCAGCTGGGGACAAACAGACATGTCTCCCCCATCAGACTAAAGCTCCCCACATCCTTCCCTCCCATAAGAGTGGAGGGCGGGCACAGCCTGGGCTAGTGGACTGGGTTTCCTGGGAGCCAGGCCTATAACTTCCCCATCAGACAAGGGCTGTGTTTCCTCCATCAGATGGCCAGAGCTGGGAGTCCCCAGGATGGAAGCCCAGCGCAGAACAGCCCCCCCCCCCCCCATCACTTACTCGCTCTCCCTTGTCCTCGTCATCGCTGAAGAACCAGTCTGACTGCAGAGGAGACAAAAGGAAGGGGTGAAATCAGCGTGGAGGGGGCTGAGAGTGATCTGCTGGCGCCTCCTCCGAGCCCAGGAAGGAGGTCGCAGCGGTGATGGGAGCCCAGCTCTACAGACTAGGGAGGCCGAGGGACAAGTGGGGCCCAGGGTGGGAGGGAAGCAGACCCCCTAGTTCAAGAAGGCCAGTTATCAACAGGTGACTAGCTTGGGGAGGTCCCGCCAGGGCATCTCACTGAGCGGCACTCAGATGCCAGCCTGAAGGCTGGGGGGGGCGGCAGCGCCCCCTGGTGCCAGCCATGTGTACTAGCAGGAAAGGGTGAGATATGGTTACATGGTTGCTGGACACACACACACACACACACACACACACACACACACGCGCGCGCACGCGTACATATGAAGGACTGAAGTGTCATATTCCCTACCCAGAAAAAGGTGTTAGGATGTTCTTCCAGTGGTGGACAAGCAAGAGCTTTCTCACAAACTTCCAGACAAGCGGATAGAAAATAAAATTAAAGCTTCACACTGAGATATATTTATCTTAAGAGATTAAGAATCTTGAAGAAATATTTATCAATGTTTGCTCGGAGGGGGGGGAGGTGAAAGTAGGGCCAGGTGGGGTGGCACATACCTGTAATACTGTCACTGGGAGGCTGAGGCAGGAGGCGCTACAGTTGGAGATTAATCTGGGCCACATGGTGAGGTTTTGTGGGGTTTGTTTGTTTGTTTTTTTTTTTGCCAGTCCTGGGGCGTGGACTCAGGGCCTGAGCACTGTTCCTGGCCTGGCTTCTTTTTGCTCAAGGCTAGCACTCTACCTCTTGAGCCACAGTGCCACTTCTGGCTTTCTTTATTTTGTCAGTCATAGGGCTTGAATTCTGGGCCTGGGAACTGTCCCTGAGCTCTTTTTGCTCAAGGCCAGTGCTCTACCACTTTGAGCCACAACACCACTTCCAGTTTTCTAGTGGTTAATTGGAGATAAGAATTTCAGGAACTTACCAGCCCCGCTGGCTGGCTTTGAACCGCAGTCCTTAGATCTCAGCTCCTGAGTAGCTAGGATGACAGGTGTGAGCCACCAGCACCTAGCTGGACTTAGACCTTTGTATAATGTTGGACTGATAAGATTTTGAGGACTCTTGGAGATGGTCAGGTTGTATTTTGCATTATGAAATGGACTTAAGCCTTTGGAGGCTGGAGGCGGAATGTTATAGTTTGATTATGAATTGTCTTCCACAGGCTTATCTACTGGAGCTTAGTTCCTAACTGATGGTGTTATTTTGGAAGGACTGAGAAATTTTAGAAGATAATACTTAGCTGGAGAAGGTGGGTCACTGGGGGAAATGGGTGTGTGTGTCATTCCACAAACCTAAGAGCCCCTCTTCTTCCTGGTTCACTCCCTACTACCTGTCTACCATGAGGTTAAGAAAGTCCTCCACCACAGGCTCCCGCTCCCTGATGTTCTGCCAGGGCCCAAGGTCAAGCAGTCATAGATTGGGTCCTCTGAAACTGTGAGCCAAAATAAATCCAAAATAAACCTCCCTCTCTCCCTCTCTCTTCCTCTCTCTCTCTCTCTGTTGAGCTGTTTTTGCTCAAGCTAATGCTCTATCACTTAAGCCACACTCTACTTTTGGCTTTTTGGTAGTTAATTGGAGATAAAGAGTCCATGAACTTTCCTGCCTGCGTTGGCTTCAAACCACGATCCTCAAACCTTAGCCTCCTGAATAGCTAGGATTACAGGCATTAGCCACTGGTGCCTGGCTTGTTCCTGCCTCTTTTTCTCAGTCATGGGGTTTGAACTCAGGACCTAGTAACTGTACCTGAGCTCTTTTCTTTGTGGGTTGTGGGGCTTGAATCCAGGCCTGGGTGCTGTTCCTGGACTCTTTTGTTCAAGGCTTGCACTCTACCACTTTGAGCCACAGTTCCACTTCCAGTTTTCTGGTGGTTAACTGGAGATAAGAGTCTCATAGATTTTCCTGCCTAGGCTGGCTTTGAACTGCGATCCTCAGATCTCAGCCTCTGGATAGCTAGGATTACAGGCCTGAGCCAACAGCACCTGGCCGATCCTGCCTCTCTTAAAAAAAACAAAAAAAGGTGTGTGTGTGTGTGTGTGTGTGTGTGTGTGTGTGTGTGGTCTAGAAGAAGCATTTAAACAGAGCAACACAGAAACTATGGAAAATTATGAGTCAAAGAGGAATCTTCTGTTCCGGTACAGGAACAACAGATTAAGAAATATAATAAATCATAGTACATAGGCATTGAATATTATTAAGTAATGATTCATAGAACTACAGTGAGACCAGAAAAATTAAATATTGTAATGAGCCCATCGGATAAAAAGTAAAAATGCAGATGTGCTGAGCAACACAATGGACGAGTCTGGCCATGCTTAGAACCCTGCTCCCAGCCATTAGAGAAAGCACGTGAAACAACCAAACAGCAACCATACTTTGGGCCAGAGAAGAACTCAAGAGTTACTCCTCTGAGCCAGCATCGTACAGACAATGCTCTCTGCTCATAATAGAAAACAAAAGAGAAATAATAGCATTTTTTTTGGTTGGTTGTGAGGCTTGAACTCAGGACCTGGGCACTGTCCTTGAGGTGTTTTGTTTTGTTTTTTGCTCAAGGTTAGAGCACTTGGAGCCACAGCGCCACTTCCAGTTTTCTGGTGGTTAACTGGAGTCAAAAGTCTTACAGCCTTTCCTACCAGAGCCGGATTTGAACCATGATCTGCCTCCTGAGTAGCTGGGATTTCAGGCATGAGCCACTGGGCCACCAGCATACCATGAGATCCTTACCTCTGATTAACCACTCAAAAAATCAGAAATGGAGGGCTGGGGATATAGCCTAGTGGCAAGAGTGCCTGCCTCGGATACACGAGGCCCTAGGTTCGATTCCCCAGCACCACATATACAGAAAACGGCCAGAAGCGGCGCTGTGGCTCAAGTGGCAGAGGGCTAGCCTTGAGCAAAAAGAAGCCAGGGACAGTGCTCAGGCCCTGAGTCCAAGGCCCAGGACTGGCCAAAAAAAAAAAAAAAAATCAGAAATGGAACTGTGGCTCAATTGGTAGAGTGCTAGCCTGGAGCAAAAAGAAGCCAGGGACATCAGGCCCTGAGTTCAAGCCCCAGGACTGACAAAATTAAAAAAAAAAAACACAAAAAACAAAACCTGGCTAGAGGTTTGGCTCAAGTGGTTGAGTGCCAGCAGGGCAAGCAAGTCAAATAAAGGCCCAGAGTAAAAAAAAAACAAACAAAAAAAAACATTAAAAAAAAATTTCTCTCCATGGGGCTGGGGATATGGCCTAGTGGCAAGAGAGCTTGCCTCGTATACATGAGGCCCTGGGTTTGATTCCCCAGCACCACATATACAGAAAACGGCCAGACGTGGCGCTGTGGCTCAAGTGGCAGAGTGCTAGCCTTGAGCAAAAAGGAAGCCAGGGACAGTGCTCAGGCCCTGAGTCCAAGCTCCAAGACTGGCACAAAAAAAAGAGGTTCCACAATGTATATCACTAAACAAAAGCAAATTAAGATGAGGAGCCACTACAACCTATGACACCTAGGCCAAAGTCCAGAACACTGACAGCATCAAGTGTTGACTAGGATGTGGAGCACAAGGAAGGCTTGTTCAACACTGGTAGGAATGCAAAATGGCGAAGTCACTTGGGGTTACTGTTCGGTGGTTTCTTACAGAACTAAACAGCGCTTTTCATATTAACCCAAGGAAGAAGGAAACTTTGATCCATGGGAGAACTTGTACATGGATCTTTATAGTCATTTTATTCCAACCCTGGAAGCAGCCGAGTTTGCTCTGGTTGGACAAGTGTTCCACAAGGCTCCTGCATTAATGGCTTAGCCCGCGCAGGGCACTGCTGGGAGGAAGCGGAGTCTTTAGGGGGTTGGGGCCTGGTGGGAGCTCCTTAGGCCTCTGGGGTGTGTCCTTGAAGGGGACTGTGGGACCCAGCTCACTCTCTTCTGCTTCCTTGCAGCCTCAACACAAGTCAAAAGCAATGGAGTCAGTCATGAACTAGAACCTTCATAACCATGAAACACAATAAAACCCTTTTTTCTTGCTAAGTTAATTACCTCAGATGTACACTAACAAAAGGCTGAGGAACACGTACGTGTCCTTCAGTAGGTGAATGAATAAATAAACCACGATACATCTAGACAATGAAAAATTCTTCAGTTTCAAAAATAAATGAGTTAGGGGTGACATTGTCCAAAAAGAAATGTACTCATTACCTGACTTATGTAACTGTAAGCTCACTGTACATCACCTTTATAATAACAATTTTAAAAAGGGGGGAAAAAAGAGCTCTTAAGCCAGGAAAAGACACGGAGGTCACTTTACTGTATACTACTAAATGAATCTATGCAGTTAAAATGTTCATACTGTATGATTCCAACTCTCCAAGTACAAGACATTCTGAAAAACTCAAAACTCTGGAGATAAAAGGGACCCATGGTTACGGGTGTTGAGGGAGGGGAGAGATGACCAGGCAGAGCAAGGAGGTGGTTTTAGGGCAGTGAAAATTCCTTGTCTAACCCTCCATCCTACATTTATTCAGGCCAGCCACGGGAGATGCAAGAGGGAACCCTGCTGTGAATTGTGAACTTGCGTGATGCTGCTGCTGAGCTGTTTTGGTTTGGTTTTTTCAGCACTGTGATTTTAAACAGAGGGCCTTACATTTGCTAAGTTGGCACTGAACAACTTGAGCCATACCGCCAGTCCTTTCTACTTTATTTTTCCAGATAGCTTTTCAAACCCAGGGCTAGCTTTAGACAGCAATCCTCCCATCTCCAGAGTCAGCAGGGATTACAGGCGTGCCCTACCATCCCCAGCAGATTTTATGTTTTCTGGAGATAGGACCTCACATGTGAAGGTGGGCGAGGATGACAATGCAGAGGGGGCCCGGGGGACACAGAGGAACTTCTGTACCTTTCTCTTTGTTTTTTGTTTTTTTTTGGCCAGTCCTGGGCCGTCAACACAGGGCCTGAGCACTGTCCCTGGCTTCTTTTTTGCTCAAGGCTAGCACTCTGCCACTTGAGCCACAGCGCCACTTCTGGCCACTTTCTGTACATGTGGTGCTGAGGAATCGAACCCAGGGCCTCATGTATACGAGGCAAGCACTCTTGCCACTAGGCCATATTCCCAGCCCCTGTACCTTTCTCTTGACTTTGCTATAAACCTAAGTCTTCTAAATAAGTACATTTAGAAGTAAAAGCAAAGTGAATTTAAACAGAAATTAGAAGAACTGATGATAAATGAACTAAGCAATTTACTTATAAAGGTAAGGGGTAATAGACCCAACAAAAGCAAAGAAATATTCTTAAAAGGAGGGAAAAGAACCAATAAATCAATACAGTAGAAAGTTAAAAACAAAGTATTTAAAATAATCAACAAGTGGGCTGGGAATATGGCCTAGTGGTAAAGTGCTCGCCTCATATACATGAAGCCCTGGTTTTGATTTCCCAGCACCACATACATAGAAAAACGCCGAAAGTGGCACTATGGCTCAAGAGGCAGAGTGCTAGCCTTGAGCAAAAAGAAGCCAGGAACAGTGCACAGGCCCTGAGTTCAATCCCCAGGACTGGTAACAAAAAAAATAAAATAAAATAAAACAAAATTAATCAAAAATTAAAACTGAGCTGGGTGCCCTGTGGTTCATGCTTGTAATCCTAGCTACTCAGGAGGCTAAGATTTGAGGATCAATGTTCGAAGTCAGCCCAGGCAGCAAAATCTGTGAGACTTTTATCTCCACTGAACTATCTAAAAAGCCGGAAGTGGTGCTATGGCTCAAGTGGTAGAAGCCTAGCCTTAAGTAAAAAGAAAAAAAAAGCTCAAGAACAGTGCTTGTACTTTGAAAAAAAATGAGAAAAAACAAGTCTCTAACAAGTCTGATCAAGATAAAGAGGGCTGGGAATGTGGCTTAGTGGTAGAGAGCTTGCCTTGCCATGCATGAAGACCTAGGTTTGATTCCCCAGCACCACATACACAGAAAAAAGCCAGAAGTGGTGTTGGGACTCAAGTGGTAGAGTGCTAGCCTTGAGCAAAAAGAAGTCAGGGACAGTGCTCGCTCAGGCCCTTCATTCAAGCTCTAGACTGGTGAGAAAAAAAAAAAAAGACAAAGAGAAGAAACAACACAGAAGGAAAAGGAAAAATAACTATAGCTAGAAAAGAAATCTGAAGCATAATAAAGATATCAAAGAATAATAAATGTGATAATTCAGATAAACTGTATATAATGCATTTCTAGGAAGCCATCAAAGTTGACAAAGGAAAAATGAAAAAAAAAAAAAGACTACAAACAACTAAATTCATTGAAATAGTCATTCAAATTCTCATCACCCTGCCCCAAGCATCACAGACCTTGGCATTTTGTAGTTTTAGCATATTCCTCCAGTATTCCAAGGAATTTACCATCTGTCTTTACAGGTCATTCTAAAGGTAAGGCCAGGCACAGTGACACAAATCTGTAAGCCCAGCCACTCAGGAGGCAGGGGTAGAAGGACTGTGGCCGAAAACCGGTGCTGGAACCTCCTCCGTCCAAGTCCAATGTTATTTCTTAGACCCGGGTGCAGCTGGGTCTCAGATTTGGATATGGAAATCTAATGACTCATAAAAAAAAACATCCTAAACCTCCAGAAGAGGGCAGAGCGGCCTCTGCATCTGGTCTGGAACACGAGGGCCTCCAGCGCCCTCTGCTGGCCAGGTGGGCGGGCTGCAGTGTGGAGCCCAGGAGGGAAGCACAGGACCAAAGTGAGTGGACAATGGGACCCAGGAGCTGGGCGCTGGTCACTCACATCTGCAATCCTAGCTACCCAGGAGGCTGAGATCTGAGGATTGTGGTTCAAAGCCAGCCTGGATAGTCCCTGTGAGACTCTTATTTCCAATTAACCACTCAAAAGTGGAGAAGTGTCGGTGTGGCTCAAGTGGTAGAGCACTAGCCTCGAGCACAAAGGGGCTCAGGGACAGCGCCCAGGCCCTGAGTTCAAGCCCCACAACCAACACAGATATGCTAAAAGTCAAGGAAAACAAGAGGACTCGGGAGGCAGGGAGGGAGGACTCGACATGTCCTCAGGGAGCAGGAGAAGCGAGCTGACTCAGACCAAGGCGGGAATGAGAATGGAGGATCCTGTCCCAGAGCCATGCCCATGCCGCTTGCCCACCCTGCCGCCCTTGATTCCACCCCAAGCTCAGGAGCCTTCCCTGCCTCCCCACTCGGGGCACCCTGGAGCTCAGGGAGCTTCCTAGGCCTCAGAACCATGGGACTTCTCAGATCTAGTCCTGTTTTGCCTAGAAACACAGCCAGCCTGCCACCCCCCAGAAGCTTCTCTTTATCCCCAAACAGACCCAACACATGCCTGCCAGTCACACACACACACGCGCACGCACGCATGCACGTACACCCTGGGCACGTACATGCTGGATCAGCGTCTCCACGATCTTGTAGCGGTCTGGCATGTGGGTCACCATATCTGTCATGTTGTCCTCAGACGTCCTCACCAATGTCGGCCCAAACACCAGGGCCAGGTTCCGAGGCTCCATCTGGGCGGGGGAAGAGGGCAGGCCGGGGTCGATGCTCTGAGCTCTCACCCCCACCACTGCCCCCTTCTCCCCCTTTCCACGCCCTTCGCCCCATTCCCAGCTGTCCCTAGCTTAGGGGATAGACCTCATGCATGGACAACGAGGGTGGCCTGGCAAATAGAGAGCAGGCCAGACAGCCGTGGCCCGCCTGTGCACCTCTACAGGCTGGGCCGGGGGGGGGGGTGTCTGTGCCCACTGTTGGGGGGCCCTGGCATGGGAGTTACGGTGGAGGTCCCAAGGGTATTAGACCCAGGAGAAAAATCATCACTTTCCTTTTTTTTTTTAAAAGGTGCTTGATCGGGAAAAGGCGGGGACCTCAGACCTTGAGCTTGATCACTTGATCAGAGGCCAGGTCTCCTTCACACGGGGCTTCTGGAGGCCCTCCGTGCTTAGCAAAAGCACTGGCGGCCATGCAGCAGGGGGTGAGGGCAGGCATTGCTGATGAGGCCCCAGTAAGCCCTGGGCTCCCCCCTCCCCCATTCCACGCCAAGCCCACCCACCTTGTTCTTCTCCGAGTGGTCGGCGATGGTCTTGAGATGGCCTACGAGGAACTTGAGCGTCTCATAGTAGTGTCCCGGGAGATCGCGAATCTGGGGGCGGGGGAGGGGTAAGAGGAGGGGGGGCAGACTATGACAGATGCCCCCATCCTGACCCCACCCTGTCCCCAAGGGTGTCCCCCCTCAGAGAGGCTGGAATCTACTCTCTGTCCCCATGTCTTTGGCACAGATGGGGACGCTGAGGCCCTAAGAGGAGAAGGGGTCCCCCGGGGCCTCTCCTGCCCTCCACCCCACGTCTGCCCACCGGCACCCCATGGCTCACCAGCTTCCGCAGCGTCTTCATCCGCTCCCTGGAGTCTTCGATGCGGTTCGCCTCGATGAAGTCGTTGTATTTGTCTAGAACGCAGGGAGGGTTCCTTAGCGGGCGCGGCACCCCCGCCACATCCCTGCCACAGGGCACGGCTTGGTGCCCATGCCAGTCCAGCTTTGAGCCCTTGAGTGTCTGTCTACAGCCCAAGGCAGCTCGGGTGCGCGCCTGACCTGGGCAGCCCAGGGTGTCCATCGGGGAGGAAGTGAGGCGTGAGCCGCATGGTGATCTGGGAAGGGCCCCGTCCCCCTCTCCAGGACAAGCCGCAGGGGCGCAGCAGGTCAGCACAGTCAGGAGAGCCTTTCCGACGCTTCCACCTGCGCCCCCCCAGCTCCTGAAGTTCCCCACGGTCCCACGCAGGGGACCTCACAACGAGCCAGGAGGAGGCGGTTCTGACCGCTGGCTGGGGCTGGGCGGGGGCTGGGTGGGAGAGCCCTGCTTCGCTCACACGAGAGGCCCTCGTTGCGCCTCCAACACCAAAATACAAAATTTACCCGGCTGCGTACACGCACGCCGACAGCCAGGATGCATGCTCCTCCGTGTGGGTTAGGGTCTCATTATGGAACCCAAACTGGCCTAGGATTCGCGATCCTCGGCCTCCACCTCCTGAGTGCTGGGATTACAGACAGGCCCTACTATGGCCAGCTCATTTTCAGTCTCAAAACAGAAAAGTTAAACTCAATAAATGAAAATAATTTAAACTCAATATGGACAGTATTAGAAATACTTTTGTACAGATGTTTAACTTTTTTTTCTTCCCAGCCCTAGGACTTGAACGCTGGGCCTGGGCACTGTCCCTGAGATCCTTTTACTCAAGGATAGCACGCTAATACTTGAGCAACAGTGTCACTCCTGGCTTTTTTTTGTAATCTATAAGAGGTAAGAGTCTCACAGACTTTCCTGCCCAAGCTGGTTTTAAACCTGGATCCTCAGATCTCAGCCTCCTGAGTAGCGAGGATTAAAGGTGTTAGCCACTGGCACTCAGCTGTTTAACTTTGATCACCATGGTATAACTATGTAAGTGAATGTCTTTTAGTGGGGAAACACATTTATGTACTTAGAATAACCAAGATCTTTGTAATCTATTCTCCAGCTGATCAGCAAAAAAATAAAACAGTACTATATAGAAAGTAAAAAGAAAAAACCTGAAAAGTTAAGAGGAAAAATGACAAACCAGAGTAAATATTTCCAAATACTAACAAAGGGTTCAAATCTACAATATTTGTTCCCACAAATCACTACTGAAAATGACAAGCCAGCAGAAAATGGACATATAGTGTGGGCAAGCAATTGCAGAGGAAAGAGAAAAGGCTAATAAATTGACACAAAGAGCTGAGGGTGGTGATGTGTGCCTGTAATCTTAGTACTCTGGGGGCTGAGGTAGGAGAATCCCAAGTTTAAGGCCATCCAGGACTTCAGAGTGATTCTAGGACATGCTGGGTTTCTAAGCAAGACCGTATCTTAAAAATAATCAGCAAGAAGAAAGGAAGATAAAGAAGACTGTCAAAATAGACTACTTGAGCCAGGTGCTGGTGGCTGACACCTGTAATCCTAGCTACTCAGGATGCTAAGATCTGAGGACCACAGTTCAAAGCCAGCCTGGGCAGGAAAGTCTGTGCGACTCTTTATCTCAAATTGACCACCAGAAAATCAGAAGTGGCCCTGCGGCTCCAAGTGGTAGAGTGCTAGCCTTGAGCAGAAGAGCTCAGAGAGTGCACAGGCCCCATGACTGACAAAAACAAAAATCCTAATGCAGAGAGATTTAATCTCCCTGGTAATAAGGGAATTCACTGAAAACGAGATTCCATTTCCTCCACGGACTAGTAAAAGTTTAAAGTATTAATAACAAGGCCAGATGCCAGTGGATTATGTCTATAATTCTAACCACTCAGAAAGCTGAGATCTGAGGATTGAGGTTAAAAGCCACCCTAGGCAGGGAAGTCCATGAGACTCTTATCTCCAATTAACCACCAAAAAAGCCAGAAGTGGAGCTATTGCTCAAATGGTAGAACATTCCTAGCCTTGAGCAAAAAACTAAGGGACCGCACCCAGGCCCTGAGTTCAAGCCACAGTACTGGCACACACAAACACATAAATTACTAATAGCATTAGTTAATGCAGGACTCCAGGTTTGACCCCCACCCCCCCAGTACCTCTAAGAAAATAATAACTTAAAAGGTGAATTACATCCAAGCTGATGGGGAAGTGGAAGACACACTGGTGGGGGTGGGGGTGGGAGTGAGAGCGTGAATCAGCCCCCCCCCCCCCCCCCCCCCCCCCCCGCAGCCTACAGTCTGACTGTAGCTCTCAAAGATACTCAGCGGAATACGGATGCAGCAATTCCATGCCGCCTAACCCAGGAGCACAGCGCTGGGCGGGGCAGGACACCCTCCAGGAAAGTCACTGACTAAGGCAGGGTTTGTAATAGCAAGTATCTGAAGACAATCTAGACGCTTACCCGGAGAGGAGGGATTAGAGAAATGACTGCCTCTCCAGTCTGCAATCCTAGGAGGTGGATTTAGAAGAATGAAGTAGTGCTTTCTGCGGGGACGTGAATGAATCTCAAAATTACAACCTTGCCTTTGTTATGAACTAATCCGGGGGTGTGCTGCGGCGTGTGCACACCAGTGCCTGGGAATGAATGATGCTCATCTTTTCCCAGTTTCATGTTGATAACTTTGGGGTGTTTTTTTTTGGGGGGGGGAGGGCTTGAATTCAGGGCCTGGGCACTGTCTCTGACTTCTTTTTGCTTGAGGCTCATACTGTGCCACTTGAGCCACAGCTCCACTTCCACCATTTTTTTGGTAGCTAATTGCAGATAAGAGCTTCACAGGCTTTTTTGCCCAGGCTGGCTTTGAACTGGAATCCTCAGATCTCAGCCTCCTGAGTAGCTAGGATGACAGGCATGAGTCACGGGTGCCTGGCTAATGTTGATGACATCTTGGTGGTGGTTTAGAATAAGTCATAGTGGGGGGTGTTTACACCATGGAGATTGAAATAGGCCACAGATCACGGAATTCCCCCAAGACAGCCAGCCCTGAGGTACTTAGCAGCACACGGCTAAACACAACTGCAAAGCCCACGTAGGCACAGGTGCCACCCATGTGCACCGGGCAGGAAGGAAGCGACAACTGTTAACAAGAAACTCAGGACCCGGTCAAGAACTGAGCTCAGTGGTAGAATCCTGGCTCTGCCACACACAGGCTGGGGGGCCCCTGGGCAAGTCACCTGACCTCTCTGAGCTTCCTTTCCCTCTTCTTGTGAAGGAGTAGGACTGGACACGTAGCCAGTGTGCGGGAAGGGTGGCCTCGGGGAGGGAGGATAGGGGAGAAGGACAAGGACCTGATTTCTCGCTTCACATCTGTACCAGCTCAGGGCCTGAGCACTGTCCCTGGCTTCTTTGTGCTCAAGTCTAGCACTCTGCCACTTGAGCCACAGTGCCACTTCTGGCTTTTTCTATATATGTGGTGCTGGGGAATCGAACCCAGGGCTTCATGTATACGAGGCAAGCACTCTTGCCACTAGGCCATATTCCCAGCCCCAGCTCAGTGTTTTATACAAACGTGGGGGTCGTGTGTGTGTGTGTGTGTGTGTGTGTGTGTGTGTGTGTGTGTGTATCCTCTCACTACACCTCCCACTTCCGTCTCTCACTCACCATCAGTGAAGAGAGGCTCAGGCAGCTTCCGGAAGAAGGACTTGAGCAGGCTGCTGATCACATTGAGGTCTTGCCAGCGCTGGGGAAAGAAGGAAAGCCATCAGACCGCATGTTGATGCGCCTCAAGTATCCGAGCCCCCCCACTTGCAGGTACAGGACCCGCCAGGCCTGCCCGAGTCACCAGGCTTCCCCAGCAGCCCAGAAAACACACATCTGGCCCTAGGAGGCCTGTTACTGAAAGTCCCAGGGACCTTCTCTGGGCCAGGCCCTGTGGGGGGCAGAAATGAGCAGGAGCCACCCACATAAACCTGCCCTCAGCACCTCTGTTGGGCCAGCAAGGACCAAGCTGGGCTCCTGCCTCCTATGGCGGCCCACCCAGCGAGAGTCACCGACCTACCTGAAGCCTACGTGCTCACGGCACTCCTGGCTCCCCCGCGTCTCAAGCCCTCTGCACATGCTGCCCCCTGTACTAGAGTTCTACTCCCTCGCCCTCCACATGACTGCTTCCTCATCTCATTTCTTTTCTTTTCTTTTGTGCCACTCCTGGGGTTTGAACTCAGGGCCTGGGCACTGTCCCTAAGCTTCTTTTGCTCAAGGCTAGCACTCTGTCACTTGAGCCACAGCGCCACTTCTGGCTTTTTCTGCGTATGAGGTACTGAGGAATCAAACCCAGGGCTTCATGCATAGCTAGGCAAGCACTCCACCATTAAGCCACATTCCCAGCCCCACCCTTTTGTTTTCTTGTTTATTATTATCACCCACGGAAGGGGAGGAAATATCAGTGGATCCAGCCAGGAATGTTGCTCAATTTCCTCCATTAGGAAGGATACATAATTATTTTCTCCCAACTGTCAACAGTGCCAAGGTAGAGAAACCCTGGTGGAAATCAATGGCCGAATAGAGCGGGTGGCTGCCCCCTCCGTCCACAAGGGGGCACCATCGCCCCATACCATGGCCAAGTCAGGCCCGAACACCCTGCCATCCTGCCTCGGTGAACTCCTGACCAGAAAGCAAATGGAAAATCCTCAACAAAGAGACCCCAGGGGCAATGTGCACACTCATCACAACTGAGCTGCAGTTCAACGCTCGACAAAATTCCCAAATAACAGGCTTAACACACAACACTGAGGCCCGGCAAGCCCCACCGCCAATGACATCTATGACTGACAGCACCCGGAGCCTCTTGGTGCCTGGCTCAAATCAGCCCTCCCTCCGGCTCTGGGGGCTCTGACTCACTGAGTGCTGGCGTGCCCAGCCTGGCTTCTTCCTGCTGGCCCTCAGGGATGGGTTCTCCTCGCCTCACAGCTGTTGAACCTGGGATCCTATCCCATCCTTCTAGCCTCTGTCCCCCAGCTCACCCAGCCCTCTGGGTGCCCCCCTGTGGGCCTCACACAGAACTGGTCCTGGAAGGCCTGCTGCCCGTGCTCTCTCTCACAGTAGCTTCCTCCCTCATCCCAGTGCCAAGTCCTATGTGACATGACCCCAGGCCGCTCTCTGTTCCACTCAGTCGGGAGCCTGCAGTGACTTATCAATGGAGACGTGACCTGACTCAGCCCCTGTCCCTCTCCAAACTCTTCCCCGCCTGTCAGAGGCGCATAGTCATGTCCCCGGTCTCCAGTCCCCATGTCTACTGTTCCTGCCCCTCCTTCCTCTCTCTGCAGCCAGCTCTGGGACTGGATCTCTCCTGCCTGTTGCCCTCCTGACCCTCAGTGTTTCCACCACACCAGCTATCTTCTCACACCTCCCCTGGTTGCTGTCTACTGGATCGAGGTCAAAGGCTTCACCCTCAATAACGCTAAGACCAGAAGATGCGTCCATTCTGTCCAACCATCCGGTCCTACTCTGGGTTCTGGGCAGTGCCGTCATCCCTTACCTGGACTGCCTTCCTCTGCGTCCTCAGAGGGCTCAGCTGCTGCCGCTACCCTGATTCCCACGCCAGTCTCTCCCTGGCTCACACACAGGTCTCCACTCATACCTACACGTCTTCCCTCACCCTCTCAAGGGCAAGAAGGGGCTTTGTGGTCATGGTACCTTCATGACTCAGATTTATGGTTTTCTAAAGCATCTTTTTCATCAAAGCCTTTGTGGTCATGAATGCCCAAGGTGAGCTGGGCACTGGTGGCTCACACCTGTAATCCTAGCTACTCAGGAAGCTGAGATCTGAGGATGGTGGTTCAATGCCAGTCCAAGTAGGAAAGGCCATGGGACTCTTATCTCCAATTAACCATCTAAAAACTGGAAGTGTGCTGTGACTCAAAGCGGTAGAGTGCTAGCCTTCAGCAAAAAAAAAATCTCAGGGACAGTGCCCAGGTCCTGAGTTCAAGCCCCATGACTGACAAAAACAACAACAAAAACCCAATGTGACAGGTAGAACCAAAAGGGCAGCTCTAGTTCCAACCAAGATGGAGGTCCCCATCTGTCCTTGACTTCCCTCAGCCTCTGAAAAACCTTAGGATGTTGGGGATCAGAATTTGAGAACCCAGGGGCTGGGGATATGGCCTAGTGGCAAGAGTGCCTGCCTCCTATACATGAGGCCCTGGGTTCAATTCCCCAGCACCACATATACAGAAAACGGCCAGAAGTGGCGCTGTGGCTCAAGTGGCAGAGTGCTAGCCTTGAACAAAAAGAAGCCAGGGACAGTGCTCAGGCCCTGAGTCCAAGCCACAGGACTGGCCAAAAAAATAATAATAATAATAAAAAAATAATTTGAGAACCCAGAGGCCTGCTACCAACTCCTAAGTATGGTTGTCCGCTTTCCTGAGCAGGGTTCATCTGCCCGCCTCACTCCCCATGCCGCAAGCCTCCTTCCCAAGCCCCCTTCGGCTTGTGGAGTGCTCCCCTTCCTCTAGGCCAGGGGTCTGTAAACCCCCATCTGGTTTTGCTTGCCCCCTGGGCTAAGTATAGCTTGTGCATTGTTTTGTTGTGTTTTTTTTTTTTGGCCAGTCCTGGGCCTTGGACTCAGGGCCTGAGCACTATCCTCCCTGGCTTCTTCCCGCTCAAGGCTAGCACTCTGCCACCTGAGCCACAGCGCCCCTTCTGGTCGTTTTCCATATATGTGGTGCTGGGGAATCGAACTGAGAGCTTCATGTGTAGGAGGCAAGCACTCTTGCCACTAGGCCATATTCCCAGCCCTAGCTTGTGCATTGTTAAAGACTACAGTGAGAAGAGGGAGGGAGAGAGGGAAGAAGAGAGGGAGAAGAGAGAGGAAGGAAAAAAGGGAGGGAGGGAGGGAGGAAAGGGAAGGAGGAACAGAGCAAACCAAAGCCTGACATGTTTACTAGCTGGCTCTCTCCCAGAATTTGTTCATTCCTAGCAAACATTCCATCCGCGCCGTCACCAGCTGTCCCACTGCCTGGACCTCGAACTTGGCTCCCACTGGCTGTGGTGAGTCCTGGGATCCTAGGTTCTGCCAAGACTGCCATGTGCAAGCCTCTGACCTCTGGGCTAGGACTGAATTTCTGGGTGCCCTCAGCCTTGGGAGATGGCCAGCTGAACGGGCAGGGCCCCAAGAACGCACCCCGCTGTCTATGGAACTGTCCTGACAGGCCCCTCCCACCAGCCCTGCCGCACCCACCTCATCCTGCAGGTTGATGTCACCCGGCCCTCGGTTGAGCTGCTCCTGTAGACTGGACACCACGGCATTGTTGCCGGGCACCCGGTAGATGCCGGTGGACTCCAGCCCCCGGGCCTCCACAATGCGACAGCAGGCGGCTACAATCAGGGGGACGCGCTGGGGACACAGGGAGGGGGTTAGGGTTAGGCTCTGTCTGCATCCAGACAGTGGCTCCATGCCACCTCCAGAATGAGCACTGGCACTGCACCACGGAGCCAGAGGGAACAGGGCTGGGCCTCAGCGCTGGGCTGCGCCCTCCTGAGGATCTGGACAGGGCGCAGGGCTGTCTCCACGTCCCCCGCAGCCCGGCCTCCAGGCCTCCGTCTCCCCTGCCCTGCTGCTCTGGAACGAGACGGGAAAAGAACTCACCTGGTTCTCTGTGGCGGGCTGGCACTCCTCCAGCCGGATGCCAAATGCCCTTGGGGTGACCTTCTTGTTCTTCTTGATGATGTTGATGCCCCAGGGGGCTTTAGGGGCAGCAGCATTGTCATCTGGGATGGAGGAGGCAGAGAGGGCTAGGATGAGCTGGGGGAGCCCAGACCGGTCACCCACATTCACTGTGACACTCACACACGTTGGCACATAGGGACTTCACTAGAGAAAAGTATTCAGGGGGCTGGGGGTGGGGCTAGGAGACTAGAGCCTCCCCTCCCCCAAAAAGTCTCTTGAACTGGCTTCAATCCTCAACCCTCAGGTCTCAGCCTCCTAAGTAGCAAGGAGTACAGGTGTGATTCGGTAATCGAGCCAGCGCCCAGCTTAGTTTTCTATTTGTTTGCCAGTCCAGAGTTTGAACTCGGGGCCTCACACTCGCTGGGCTTGCTTGCTTATCTGGCGCTCTACCACTTGAGCCACACCTCCAGCCCCGTATTTTGCAGGTTATTTTTAGAGGTGGAGTCTTGTAGACATTTCTATCTGGGCTGGCTTTGAACAGCCATCCTCTGGGTCTCCACTGATGCCTAGCTCCAGGTTGTTTTTTGAGATGGAACCTGGCTAACTTCGCCCAGGCCTGGCCTCTGCCTCTGATCTTCCATGGCTGCCTTGCAAGTGGCTGGGACATCTAAATATACAGAGATGGACACGGCTATCTGCAGGGCAGGGTGAGCCTCCCATGCCGTCCCGGGCTGGGATGTCACAGAGTGGGGATCAGGCTCTCGGCTCTTCCAGCCTGGAAACCCCTCAGCACCGCCCAGGCTCACACGTGCGGATAGGCGCCCTGAGGAAACCCTCGGCGCCCCTCCACACACCACCAGCCACCTTCCTACCCTTGCTCCCTGCAGGCTGCTCTTGAGTCCGGAGGCCACGGGCTGCACTCTGCTTGAGGAACTCAGACTTGAGGCCCCCCAGGCCCCGAGAGCCCTTCGGAGAGGAATCAGCTTTGGGCCCAGAGCTATGGCTGTGAGAAAAAGGAAGAGAGGAGTCTTCAACAGGGCGGGCCTAGCGTGCCGCCCACCCCAGTCTCCTGCCCCTCGGTGCCTCCCTCCCATCCTGAGGCCGTTCCTCGTGCCTGCGTGGGGAAGTGGAGACCTTCCACGCCCTGCCCCAGGCTGGAGATGAGCCAGGAAGACCCTTGCTGCCCAGACCTTCCCCCCCTCCCCCCCCACCCCCAGAAGGCTGCTCCCTGACAGCCGAGCCTCACCTCACTTTGCGGTAATCATTAAGCTTCTTGCTGATCAGAGCTTGGTTGGCACAGCCGGGGTCCTGGAGCAGGAGAGAAGAGAGCGGCCACATCAGCACCCACATCCTGCCCACCACACAGCTCGTCCCTGGCCTTGGCCTTCCCTCTTTCCTCTCTCGCAGTCTCAGGGTCTGTGAACAGCACAGGTGCGGCTGGGTGCCCCCGGATAGGCCATGCTGCCTCTCCGAGCCTCAGTCACCTCAGCCATAAATACGGGGCGGCCCACAGGGCGATCTCAGGGTTGGGGTGCAGAACTGTGCACGCTGCACTTTTTTATAATCCCGGTAGACCTGAGGGCAGCTACTGTGGGTGCTGAAGAGTGACACAGGACCCCCTTGAAGAGGCCCTGCTGGGGACAGCATAACCAGGCCTGGGGAGCAGAAGCCCGATTCCAGGCGCTTGCTGTCCCCACGGTGAGGAAAGTATGCCATCTTGAGGAGGGCAGGGCCTAGTCGGCCCGAGTCCCCAGCAAGGGGGCTGTGTCCCAAGGGCCGGGCCTAAGTGCCTCTCTCCCATGGCTAGGCAGGTGCCCACATCCAACCTCAACCCCAATACCCTACCCAACTGTGCAGGCGGGCAGGGCACATTTGTGCGCATGTCAGCTGGGGGTGGGGCAGGAATTCAACCCAGAACCTTGGAGTGTGGCCCTAGCTCCCAGAAGGGCTACCATCCAACCACTGCCAGAGCACGTGGCTCGGCCTGCTGCCAGAGCCCAGGCCTCCTGGCCCCCTCCCAAGGCCGGTGCTCAGCCCCTGCGGCGGGGCCGGCCCTGCTGCAGCCTGGACAGGGGCGCCTCGTTCTAGAACCCGCTCCATGGGAGACTCAGCTGCCTGCTCCGCTGGCCTGAAACTGACCTCTCCGTACCAGGGCCCGCCCCGGGCTGTCCTGACCATAGTAGTAATTACTGTCCTGACCGTAGTTGTTATTGTTCCTGGCGGCTACTGAACCCAGGACACCGGGTGCTCTGGGAGCACATGAACTCAGGTGGCGAGTAGTAAGGTGAAGTCTGGCTAGTGTTTGGTAAAGAGGAAGTGAGGCTCGGAGAGGCAGCCCTGTCCTGCCCGGCCCTGCCCTGCTTTGCCCTGCTCTGCTCGGCCCCCACAGCCCCGCTGGGGCGCAGGCCCCGGGCCTCACCTCGCCCTCGGCCCTGCTGTTCTCCCGGATCGCTCTGATCCAGCCCAGCATGTCATCCCGGTCCTCAGCCTGAAAGAGATATTCACAGAAGTCAGCGGTGGTCAGCCGGAACACGTGCCTCCTCTTGGTCTCGCTGTAGGAGATGTCCACCAGGCAGGAGCCGATGCAGACGGGCGCCGCCTCGTCCTCACCTGCGCCGGCCGCCGCAGCCCCCACCGCCGGCCCGGGCTCCCGCCGCTCCTTGCTCAGGGAGAGCGAGCGCGCCCGCAGCGCGGCGTACACCCGCTTCCACTGGCGCAGGCCGCTGCCCGCTTTCTGCAGGGAGACACGGGGGAGAGACGGGGTACAGGTGAGATCCGGGCCTGCCCCCCCTCCGGGGCCCCAAGCTGAGGGGCCAGGGGCAGCAGGCCCTGGATGGCAGCGGAGACAGACCCCCCCCCCAACCTGCCCCACATCAGGGGCCCCAATCGACCCAGCTGCACCTGGGCAACCTCTTCCCAGAGGCCAGCACCGCCACCCAGGCAGACGTCTAGCGGGGCCTGTAGAGGGGCACACAGGCCCCGGCCAGCTTGACCCTCTTTAAGTAAACATTGAAAGCCATTCCTGGTATATGCCCCACCCCAGCTACGCCGCCCTGCATGGAAAAACTGGTCAGGAGCTGCCCACGCTCGGGGAGGGGCTGTCCCCAATTCTTTGCCGGTCCCTCATGACTCCACTTAGCACCCCCTGCTTGGAAGCAGCTCTCAGGAGTGCCTGAGACCACAGTGGGGCCATTACCAGTGTCTATTTCCTGCCTCTGCCCCTGCCAAAGCATGGCATGAGGGGCTCCATGTTCTGGCTTTTCTCTACCGACTCCTTCTTGGGCTCCTGCACTGCCCCCTGCCCATCCTGATACACAGTTCTCCACCAAAGAACCCGCCCCTTGGGGGCATCTGTCTAGAGCCGCTAGTGGGTAGAGGCGGAGGATGCTGTTGCACACCCCACCGTGCCTGGATGACCTCTGAAGGTCAGAGGGCTGCCCTTGAAGACGAGGCTCCTGAGCATCGATCGTGCCACCTCTCCCCTCCCTCCCTGCATGCCTCTAGTGGAGACCTCAGAGCTCTAAGCCCGGTCTGTCTGCTGGGGGTGGGGGGGACCCCCACAAACACAGCCCTGGCCCACAAGTCGCCCCAGCCCCGTCCTGAACCTCTCCCGGCCGGCTCCCTCCGTGCCCATGTGTCCCAGAGGCGCTCCACTACAAGGCTGAGGCTTCTCACCCCCAAACCTGTTTTCCTTCCCCCCGCCCCCTTTGGCCTCAGTCAATCCACCCAATTGCCCTGAAACCTGGGAGTTGCCTGTGACTCCTCCCCTTTCCTCGCCCTTGATGTCTAACTCCTCAGGAAGCCACGGGTCTACGACTTCCACAGTATCGCTCGTCTCCACCTTCGCCACCACCATCTTGCACGCAGCACCACTGGCACGGATCCTCCCAGGTCCCCCTCACCTCGCCAGCGCTTTCTCTAGCCTGCAGCTGTGCCATCCTTGCCAAAGGTTAAGGAGCAGCAACCTCTCATGGAAGCCCATGGCCCTGGAGCCAAATCCAAGGTCCTCTGAGGTGCAGGCCTGTCCCCTCTCCCAATTCATCTCCTTCCTCCATTGCTAAGCTGCCGGGCCTTTGCCAGTGAGCTGCTGAAATCTTCCTGTCCTCAGGACCTTCGCATTGGCTGCTCCCTCTGGGGGAGCAGGTCCTAACTCCTCTCTTACTTTTGTTTGCTAGGGATCAAACCCAGCTTATTGCACATGCCAGCAAGGGTTCTGCCACTGACCTGTGCTCCTAGTCCTGGGGGGGTTTCAAGGCAGTGTCTAGCTGGCCCGGGCTACGAACGAGGCCTCCTGCCTCTGCCTCTACCTACCCCTCGCTAGGCTTCCCTCACTTCTTCATGTGGCTGCCTTCTTCTCACCCTTCAGATCGAGCTCCAAGATTATCAACACCTCCTGGATAAAGCCTTCTTGGGCTTTTTTTTTTTTTTTTTTTTAATCAGGCAGGGGGTGGGGAGAATTTGAACTTGAGGCCTGGGTGCTGTCCCTGAACTCTTTTGCTCAAGGCTAACACTCTACCACTTTGAGCCACAGCACCACTTCCAGTTTTCTGGTGGTTAATTGGAGATAAGGAGTCTCATGGACTTTCCTGCCCTGGCTGGCTTTGAACCATGATCCTCATATCTCAGCTTCCTGAGTAGCTAGGATTACAGGTATGAGCCACCAGCACCCAGCTTCTCTAGCTTATTTTTATTATTATTATTATTTACAGGGATTATTATACACAGGGATTTGAACTCAGAACTTTTCTTTCTTTCTTTATTTTTTTGGCCAGTCCTGGGACTTGAACTCCAGATCTGGGCACTCTCCCTGAGTCTTTGTGCTCAAGGCTAGTGTTCTACCACCAGGGGTGCAACTCTAATTCCACCTTTTTGTGGTTAACTGGAGATAAGAATTTCATATCCTCTGCCCAGGTGAACTCAGAGCTTGGTTTGCTAGCAGGTGTTCTACCACCTGAGCCACACCCCTCACCCGTGTTGCCTTTCTTGCTTTTGTGCCGGTAGCAGGGCTTAAACTCACGCTCTTGCTCAGCTTTCATGCTCACAACCGACCCTGCCCTCTGAGCCACACATCCAGTCCAGCGTTTTGCTGGTGAACTGGAAGTGGAGTCTCATAAACTTTTTTTTCCTAGGCCTGGCTTCAAACTTCAATTTTCCAGGTCTCAGCCTCTTGGAGAGCTAGGATTGCAGGTGTGAGCCACCAGTGCCTGGCTGCTTTCACCCTTGAATAGGATCTCACTTTTTGCCTGAGCTGATCTGGACCACAATCCACCCCAGGGAGGGCTCCATGCAGTTGCCCCGCCCCCTGTTTAAGTCCGCACCCAGTACCTGCATTACCTAGGTAACTGGCACACCTGGAGGCAGTTACCTCCCCCTTCTCTGAGGTCACATCCAATCCACCTGGCCAGACCTCCCTCCTTTCCCTATATAGTCCAGCTCAACACGGTCCCCATTCTCTTTCCTTTTCTCACGAACTCTCTCTTGCTCTTTTCTCTCTTTTTTCCTTTCTTCCTTCCCCTCTGTCTCCCCATGCTTCCATCTTATGTGGGCTGGAAGTTTGCTTCCCCACCCCCCCTGCCCTCCCCCCGGCCCAATAAACTCCTTTCTGCCTGAACCATGTGGCGGGTTTCCTTTCTGGTGAACCTTACACTGGCTACAGGTCCTGTGTAGCTGGGGTGACAGACACAAGCCACTACACCCAGCCTTTTATAGAGTGAATGATGAGTCACAGGTGCCTAGCTTAGGTCTTGAGAGCTTTTTGCCCAGTCTGGCCTCTAACCACCATCCTCCCTATCTCAGCCTCCTGAGTAGCTAGCTGGGACACAGGTATGAATCACCTCACTAGATCTAGCCATTTCCCCCCTAAAGGCAGTTCCACAAATCTCAGGCCATCCTGGTTGTGGATTTCTCCAGTAAATGGCTGGCCAGTTATTGAGGGCAAGAGCTCATCTGTCCTCTTAGCTCCAGAGCCCAAAGCCTAGAGCCCAGAGCAGGGCAGGTATACACCGATTTGACTGATTAAATAGGTTGATCTTTGGCATGTCTTGAGGGTAGGGGATCCATCTCCCTAAAGACAGAAGACAGGGCGGACACAGTGGACACGTGGCCTCCTTTTGGGGTAATCTTGAGCAGTGAGCCCTGCCGGCCCTCACAGAACTCCTGGGCTTAGACAGAGATGCCCAGAACAGGGACCGCAGCCCGAACAACTGGACTTTGCTGGGCAGAGTCCTAGAGAACCTGGAGACTCCCAGAGACCCTCAGGCTGAACCAGCTGGACTGCCCTGGACACACTGGGCCCTGGCACTGGTGCCCCCTGCTGGTGGAATGAGAGTTCAGCTGAAGTCTTTGTGGTGGCACCCTGCTCGGTGCTGGCTCTTCCTGCAGGAATGGTACCCCACGTATGCTCACGTCTGGTGAGCGCTGTCTGAAGGAGGCTGGGACTGGGAGGGGAAAGGAGGCTGGAGCAGGTGACATCAGGCCGCTAAAAGGGACACAGGATGGATTCACGATACCCTTCCTCTAACCTGCTTCAAAAGTGGCATCTGTTGGGGCCAGCAAAGGAGTGGACGCTCCTTGTGCTCCTCAGTGCTGGTCAGTGAGCAAACAGGACCAGCGCCTATCCCTGCCCAAGAAACAGGGAAGCCAGGTGGCCAGGGGCCACCCCTGGGGGGAACAGGTACCTGGGAGATGGAGCCAGCAGCTCTGGGAATATCTGCCCCCCTCCCACGCCTCCTCTCACACCTCAGATCGCAGGCTGCTTAATTGTAGCTAAGAGTCTGATGGACTTTCCTGCCCGGGCTGGCTTCAAACCATGATCTTCAGATCTCATCCTCCTGAGTAGCTAGGATTACAGGCGGGAGCCATGACACCCAGCCCAGAACATTTCTATCCCCTTCCTGCCTCAGCTTTCTGGGTGCCTGCTTCCCCCACCCCTACCCTTCCCTGCTGAACCTCCTGAGCCCCTTTCCTGACAATCTGTGCACTTGTCTCTGTTGTGATTGGGAGCCCCAGGGGAAGGGCTGACTGGCTCCCTCGCCCTGTGTCCTTACAACCTGACAGGAGGCTGAGCGAGGGATCTTTAGCATTGATTGGGGTAAGGGCCAGTCCCACTCCATCTCCACCAATAACACTTGGAGAAGAAGAATATTGTCCCATCTTATAGATCAGAAAAGGGAGGCTTAAGGAAGTGAATGAGGTCCCCAGAGCCCTGAGCTTGAGGACATGGCCAGGGCAAGAGCTTCAAAGCGCATTTCACTAAAAACACACGCTGGGGCTGGGAATGTGGCCTAGTGGTAAAGTGCTCACCTTTTATACATGAAGCCCTGGGTTAGATTCCTTAGCACCACATATACAGAAAAAGCTGGAAGTGGCACTGTGGCTCAAGTGGTAGAGTGCTAGCCTTGAGCAAAAAGAAGCCAAGAACAGTGCTCAGGCCCTGAGTTCAAGCCCTAGGACTAGCAAAAAACAAAACAAACAAAAACACACGCTGTTCCCAGGTGGAAAAGTCAGATCAGAATATTCAGGTTCCACATCTATGGATTCAACCAACCGTGAACCAAAAAAATATGAGAGAAAGACTGTATCTGTACTGAACTGTACTGAACTGTACTGAACATGGACGGGCGTTTTCTTGCCATTATCCCATAAACAACACAGTACAATAGCTATTTACTTGGCATTTACATTGTATCAGGCACTGTGATTTAATGGGAAGGTAGGCAAAGGTTAGATGCAAGTACCACCCCATTTTACAGAAGGAACCTGAGTGCTTGTGGACTTTGGACATCCACAGCGGGGCCTCAGAGATGACCCCCTTCTTGTCTAGTGGCAGTAAGGCAGAACAGCAGCCCCTCAGACCCAGGGGCTGCGAAATCTTTTGCTTTGATAATTTCTTTCACTTTCTTTCTTTTTTCTTTCTGTATGTGGTACTGGGGCTTGAATTCAGGGCCTGAACGCTGTCCCTTAGCTTTCTGCTCAAGGCTCTATCACTTAGACACAGCTCTACTTCTGGATTTTATTTATTTTTTATTTTTTTGTGGTCAATTGGAGATAAGAGTCTCAAGGACTTTCCTGCCTTCAAACTGTGATCCTCATCTTTCAGCCTCCTGAGTAGCTAGGACTATTGGCGTGAGCCACTGCTACATCATTTCTTTTAATCCCAAGCAAGAGGTTGAAGAACAGAGATTACAGACAGGACACTAAGTCACAGTGAGGCCTAAGACAAGAGTCAAACCTAGGTTTTCCTGCTGGCTTTGTATGGATGCTGAGAGATAAACAGAAGCCTGCAGAGGAATGCAGAGGAACCTCTGCCTGAGATTCATGCCCTAGGCTCCATCTTCTCTTAGGAGTCCTGCTTGCCTTCCCTCCACAGCCTCCCTATCTCCTACTCCTAGGCCTCAGGTTCAGGCCTTCCATCTTTCACCTAGGTCTTTGTAATGAATTCTAACTGGTCTTCTTCTAGTTCTCTTCCTTCCTTCCCTTCTTTCTTTTTTTTTTTTGCTAGTCCTGGGGCTTGAACTCAGGGCCTGAGCATTGTCCCTGGCTTCTTTTTCTTTTTTGTTTACTCAAGGCTAGCACTCTACCCACTTGAGCCACAGCGCCACTTCTGGCTTTTTCTGTATATGTGGTGCTGAGGAATTGTACCCAGGGCTTCATGCATGCAAGGCAAGCACTCTACCACTAGGCCATATTCCCAGCCCCCTTTCTTTCTTCTTTCTCTCTTTCCTTCTCTCTCTCTCTCTCTCTCTCTCTTTCTTTCTTTCTCTCTCTCTCTCTTTCTGTGGTACTGGGGATAGAACTGAGGATCTGGAGCTTTCTAGGTTAAGTGCTCTACCACCTGAGCTATACACCTAGTCTTTTTGGCTTTAGATTGGGTCTCCTTTTACCCACCAGCCTGGATATAATCTTCTGACCTCTGCCTTCCAAGCAGCTGTGATGACAGGCATGTTCCGCCACACCGAGCCTCTATGGTAGTTTATAACCGGTCTTTGTGTGTGTGTGTGTGTGTGTTTGGACAGTACTGTGGCTTGAACTCAGGGCCTTGAGGTCTTCTTTGGCTTGTTTTTTGTTTAGGGCTGACACTCTACTAATTGCGTGACATCTCCAGCCTAGCTTTTTGCTGGCTGATTGGAGATGGAGTCTCCTGGACTTTTCTGCCTGAGCTGTCCGTTCAAAGCAACCTTCTGAGTAGCTAGGATTACAGACCCCAGCCAGCGCCTGGCCTAACTGGGCTTCTTTCTTTCTAAGCCACCATCAGGAAGTGATGTGCCTCTGAAAGCTCTAACTCTCCTCAAAGGCCCCCTCCCTGAGGGTTTCAAGTGCCCTGAGAACGAGATGACCAAGCTGCTGCAGTCCCAAGAAGATTGGCCTCTGCTCTCCGCCTGGGCTTCAGCTCCTCTGTGATTGCCTTAATCTTTTCTCATGAGCTCCAGTGGCCGTTTTCAGAGAGGCCAACTCAAATCATGGTACGTTGGTTTGTCAGGATTCCAAACACCGCTTGATCAGCTCCACCCATCCCACAGCAAAGACCTCCTCTCTTGTAAACCTTTTTGTGAGTTCTTTAATTCCTCCTTCCCTTGGAAGTCCTTCCCAGTCTCTAATCTCTGTCCTTCATGCTACAGGCTAAGCAGGTTCTTTGTCGCTTCACAGGCTGCAGAGTAGGTAGGTGTAGGAGTTGCTGGAGAGTTCTGCCAAAGCCAGCTTCCATCCACCCCCACCTCATTCCTGGCCCACCTTACCTTCCCCTTCTTGGTGAGGATCTGCTTATAATACAACCAGCCTTCTCTCCTGATATCGCTGAAGGTCGCATCCGAGAGGTCAGAGGTTGAGTGTCGCTTCGAGGGGGCATCAGCGTCTTCGGAGGTGCCCCAGCTATCCAGAGACTGCAGGGAGACAACAGGGGGCAATTTAGGGTGGCTTCCACAGTACCAGCATCGCAGGAACCCCATGAGCCACCAGCAGCCACGCGGCCCTGGCCAGTGTCTGTGCCACACTCCGAGGCGCTGTGTGACCTCGTGGGCCTTGCTTGTGCTGTGAGTCGCTGGACCATTTGTGTTAGGGTCATGAGATGTAATGGAGAAGCCATAAAGGAGGAAAGGCCAGCAGACTGCAGGCCTCACCACGCCAGGAGAGCCAATCTGGGACCTCCTTTAACTTTATAGCCTGAGAAGAATTAAGGAAACAGAGGAAGCGCTTGTGTCAACAAGGAGCTAAGTAAATAGGGGAAGTGGGAACAACAACAGACTGTGAGAAAAGCAGGTAGCTGTGTGCACAGGAGCACCAGGAGGAAGCCACAGTGTCAACAAGACTCAGTCACGGGAGGGGGGGGGGGGACACCGGCCAGGGAGAGTTAAGTAAGCAGAGGAAGTGATAAACAAGCCAGGTGGCAATATCTTGAACGTGTTAAAACTCAAGACACGGAGGATTTAAATCAAGATGGCAAGATGGCTTTTGAAGTCCATAAATAATCCAGAAGAGGGGCTAGAGGTGTGGCTCAAATGGTTGAGCGATAGCGGCAGGTACTGAGTTCAAGTTCTGGTCTCAGACCTAAAAAAGAAAGAAGGAAAGAAAGAAAAGAAATAATAATAATAGGGGCTGGGGATATGGCCTAGTGGCAAGAGTGCTTGCCTCCTACACATGAGGCCCTGGGTTCGATTCCCCAGCACCACATATACAGAAAATGGCCAGAAGTGGCGCTGCGGCTCAAGTGGCAGAGTGCTAGCCTTGAGCAAAAAGAAGTCAGGGACAGTGCTCAGGCCCTGAGTCCAAGGCCCAGGACTGGCAAAAAAAAAAAAAAAGAATAATAATAATAAAGCCAGGGTTGGCATTGGCGTTCATGCCATTCAGGAGTCTGAGATCTGAGGATTACAATTGAAAGCCATTCAGGGCAGATACATCTGTGAGATTTTTTTTTTTCTTCTAATTAGCCACTAAAAAGTTGTAAGTAGAAGCATGGATCAAGTGATAGAGCACCAGCAATGAGAGAAAAAGTTGAGCAAAGAACACAAGGCCTTGAGTTCATGCCCCTGGTACTGGCTAGTGTACACACACACACACACACACACACACACACACACACACACACACACACAGAGCTGTGGAGTATGGCGCGCATCTCAGTGATAGAGAGCTTGCCTAGCATATGTAAGGCCTTAGTGTCATCCTCAGCACCACAGGAAGGTGGGGGGGGGGGGGAAGAGAGAGAGAGAGAAAAAGAGAGAGAGTTATGGCTGGGCGCTACTGGCTCACGCCTGTAATTCTACATACTCAGGAGGAGGCTGAGATCTGAGGATCTCACAACTGAGCTCTGAGCTCATGGCTCTTATCTCCAAAAAACCAGAAGGGGAGGTGTGGCTCAAGTGGCAGACTGCCAGCCTTGAGTGAAGAAATCCAGTAGCCAAATAGCCGAAAGATGAGCCTTGTGGTTTGGGAGTGGGGCCTCTAGAAAGGGGTTCTCCAGATGAGGTGAGGGACAGGCTCAACGTCCTGAGGAAGGAGGTGCAGTGTGCAGACCAAGCCTGCAGAAGCAAGGTGGGTCGGGAGGGGTGGGGGGGGGGGTTGTGACACGAAAAGGAAGGACACAGGAGCCCGAGTGGCTCCCCCTGGGGTCTCAGGAACCACGGCGCCTGCCCTCACCCACGGCTGTGCTCCCGGCCCTCCCTGCCGCCCTCCAGAGCAGGCACAGGGGCGCCCCGGCCGCTTACCCCGTCGGTGAAGAAGCTTCGCAGCATCCGCAGGCTGGGGACGCGGTTTGGCAGGCGCCTGGGGAGCAAGGGCCGGAGGTGAGGGCTGTGGGAAGCACGGTGAGGAGCTCACTCTCTTGTCACCCACCCCGTGTGCCAGGGCCGGGGGAGCAGCGGGAGGGGGGGGGCCCGGATGGCGGAGGCCGCCCCGCCCCACATCCGCGCGGCACAGGGCCTCACCGCAGCGCCCGGCCTTCATCCCGGAACGTGTTGAGCCCGTCGTCGCAGGACTTGGAGCGCTCCGTGGTGATGGCCAGTAGGTAGGAGGAGCGGCGACCAGTCTTGATGCTGCCTGCAAAGCCACCCCACAGCGGGCCTCAGGGGCTGCGGCGCTGGGAGGTCCAGGCCGCCCAGAGCACCCCCCATTCTGGGCAGGGCCACGAGGGGATTCTCTCCACAGGGCCCAGAGGAGCAACACCCGGTTGTCAGAAAACACACAGTGGGCAGTGGAAGGTCCCCCAGGGCCCCCCCCGCTCCCCCCCAACCGGGGAACAGGCAGGTGGGGCGGGGGTGCAAGGGGCAGGAACACTCACTGCAGTCCTGTGAGTAATGGCGGCCAAGGGCGAAGGTGAAGGTTGGAGAGGACGGGCTAGTGCCCAGGACAGGGGCCGAGTTCATGGCACTGGAGACCACCGCGGAGGCAGGGACGTGTTTGGCCTGGAGGTCGATGCTGGGGCTGGTGGGTTCATCTGGGAGCAGAGGAGGGGAGGTGTAAAGATGGCGGGACACCCCCCACCCCTCCGCTGGGCCCCAGCCCTACCAGTCCTGGGGCTTTGCACCCCTGAGTTCTAAGCACACGCTATAGGCTTCTCAAGCCCCGCCGTAAGCACACACTGCCTGGAGCAGCCCACCCACCAGACTGAGCCCCCCCTCACCTCGAGGGATCACTTCCTCACATGGAGGGAACCCCCTCACCTCAAGGGAACACTTTCTCATCTCTGAGGGCACCCCCCCCCACACACACACATTGAGGGAACCCTTCCCCACATCAAGGGAACCCAGGAATGGGTCTAAGCCACACCCCTTAAAGTGGGCTCTTGAGGCACAGCCAATATATTTCCCCCATCAGCCAGGAAGCTTCCTGAAGGCAGGGGCTATAGCTCTTCCACCAGATTGGAAGCTCTTTGAGAGTAAAGGCAGGCTTCTCCATTGGCTGGGGACTTCCGTGGGTAGGGGCCGCAGGCCCCTCTCAAGTGGGGAAAAGTCTGACAACACCCCAGTCTGAGGACTTCTAAAGCAGGCTGCGCCTCCCCAGACTGAAAGCTACAGTCAGTGGCTCGCCACCCTCGCCCGGCTTCTTCCTTACTTCCTGTGTGGATCAGATGCAGCTACATTCCCTGGACCTGTTCCCAGCGCAATTATCTAGCATCCCCATCTTTCTCCTGAGCCCCTCCAGACCGGCTCAGTCCAGTCTGCTCCCTCCTAGATGGGTGCCTCATATCCAACAAGCTTTAAACTTTCTTCTTCCCCTCCCCATCCCCCAATGCTGGGATGAGACACTGTTCTCTAATGAGGTCAGAAAGCTGAGAATCATCTCGACCTCTGCCTTCTTAACTCCTCCTCACCATCCAGCCTACGAGCTTCCCTCACAGTATCCTCTGCTGTTAGGGTAAAATTCAAGGCCCTAGCAATTTGCGGGACATCGTGGACAGAAAGGGCCTTGGGGTCTTAGAAGAGCGTCCTGACTCCCCCCTACATGGCTCTCCCTAAACATTCTTCCCCCACAACCTTCTTCTCATCCTCCAACTCTTAGCCAAAATGTCCTTTGCCCAAGATCCTCTCCATGGCTGCCACACCCAATCTGAGCCATACAATCCTTCCCTATCCTCCCGGACCTCCTGGTACCACAACCACACCACCAGCTTGTTCTGTCTACTGACTATCTCCGTAGGCTGCACGGAAAGCCTGTCTGACAGAAATGTTTAGTGGAAGGATAGAGAGTAGATGGAAAGAACAAAGAGAAAAGAAAACACAAAGGAAGGAGGGAAGAAAGAATGAAAGAATGGAAGGAAGACTAAAAGAGTGGTGAATGAATGAATGAATGAAAGGAACAAATAAATGAACTAAAGAAGGAAGGAGAAAAGCTGGGCACCAGGGGCTCATGCCCATAATTCTAGATACTCAGGAAACTGGGATCTGAGGATCACAGTTCAAAGCCAGCCAAGGCAGGAAAGTCTGTGAGTCTCTTATTTCTACTAAACTACCAAAAGCAGAGCCGGAAGTGGAGCTGTGGCTCAAGTGGTAGAGTGCTAGCCTTGATCCAAAGAAGCTCAGGGGCAGTGCCCAGGCCCAGAGTTCAAGCCCCAGGACACACACACACACACACACACACACACACACACACACACACACACACACACACGGAGGAGGAAGAGGAGAAAGGAAGGGAAAAGGAAGGAAGAATGGCTGGGTGGATGAATAGATGGAAAGATAAGATGGAGGGAGGAAAGAAAAGTGATGGAAAGATAGCTCAACAGATGAATGAGAGGTAGGATGGAAGAGAAGATGACAAGAGAATGGGTGAACGGATGGATAAACAGGCAGATGGACAAACAGAGGAACAAGATGATTCTGTCAGCATCCAGCCCAGAGTCTTATGCACGGTAGGCAGATGGGCGGGGTAACAAGGCACAACCAGTCTCCTAAGACTGCCATCTGCGCCGTCACTCACCAATGAAGGGGATGGAAGCCAGAGAGTCTTCGGTATTGGCCAAAGGAGCCACCTTCTTGCCCAGGCGTTCCCCTCGCCCGCTGGCCTCCGGCTCTGAGGACTCATCACTGAATCCGAGGTTCATCTGTCGTGCAGGGGTCAGCTGCACCTTGCGGCCCGTCGGTGGCTTCTGCCTCAGGACCACCTCATTGCGGCGGTCCTCGGCAGGAGGTTCCACGGCCCGGGCGCTGGGTTCCGGCCTGACGACTCTGGGTGGTTCAGAGGCCTCTGGTGGGAATGGTGCGGGGGACTGGGCCAAATTGAAGGTTGGTAGACCCCCAAAGGGCGAGTCCCGAAAAGAGAGTGCGTGCAGGAGGCCAGTCCGTCGCTGGAATGATGGGCTGTAGCTCCGGTACCCGATGTAACCAATGTCATCCAAGCCCTGTAGGCCACTTGGGGGTGGGGCCTGGGGTCCGGGCAGGTCCCGGGGTGGGCAGGCAGAGGCGCGTGCAGATGGACGCTGGGAAGCCCAGCCACAGCGCTCGAGGCGAGGCGACACCAGGGCTCCTGGCCCCAGGGCTTCGGCGGAGCGGGTTGCCCGGCTCAAGTAATCGTCCGAGCGAGCTCGGTGCCAGCCTTCCTGGCCCAGTTGGCTCAAGGCATCCTGGGAGGTGGAGCAGGGCCATGGGCGGTGGGCAGTCGCATCCTCTAGCCGGTCCTGGGAGGCACTGCGGGCCCGGGGTGGCATGGCTGGGCACCGTCTTTCCCCCAACCTGCGAGGTACCTGGTTGGACAGCCAGTGTGACAAGGCCTGTTGGCACTCCAGTCTGCTAGGGGGCACCCGGCTGCCAGGCTCTGGGAAGGCACGGGGGGTCCGCGGCTCGGAGGAGAGGTGGGGGAAGGCACCAGGGCTGGGGCGGGAGTGGCTCATCCCCAAGGAAGAATTGTCCAGATGGGCACGGGTGGCGGGCAGCACACGGGGTCCGGGGTCACTCCAGGTGGCAGGACTCCGGGGGTCACTGGGCAGGGCTGAGGTGGGCTCAGGCACCATAGTGGCCCAGGCAGAGACCCGGGCTGGTGGGGCGTAGGTCTTTCGGGGATAGCAGAGTGGGGGCGGCTCTGGGATGCTGTGTGCCTCTCCAGAATATGGCTCGTTCCCCTTCAGGTAGGCATCCTGGGAGTAAGCCTGGCCGGAGACACAGAGGTAGGTGAGCAGAGCCCAGTAGCAGCCACGGGGCAACGCTACAGCACCCCTAGGACTAAGTGAGGGTGTCCTGAACAGTTGAGAGTAGCAGGCTGGGCTCCAAAAAGTCCAGGGGAGGACAAAGAAGAGGCTTCACAGACCCATACACACTCTCAAGTCAGAGCCAGGATTACTCCCAGACTTAGGGGGGCTGGAGGGCGGCATTTAGCCACAGAGATTTCAGCATGTTCCCTGGGGTCCTCCCTGAATCCTGCTCTTTGCTGTGTCCCTGCTCCCTTAAGTTCAGAGATGCCCACAGCCCCCCAAGTGGAGCTGGAAAACTCCACCAGAGCCCAGTCTAGGTGGCAGATGACAGGGAAGAAAGGCGGCCGAGGGGCGTGGCCAGGGTGGGGTGGGCTGGGAGTGGGCAGAAGCCGGGGGCGGAGGGAGGCTGGGACCAGGAGCTGTAGACTGGCTTCTGAATGGAGGGGTGAGGAGGACGTGCCCAGCCCTTGATCTCTAGAGGCCAACTTGGAGGAGGGGCAAGCCTGGCTGAGGGGCCTTGGGCCACCTTCTGCCACCCCGAGGCCTGGAATTTGGCACGGGCTGCTGAGGCTGACGCTGCATTGCTGAGGAGTGACAGGGCCTGTGCCAGGCCCAGCCAAAAAAGGAGGCAGCCCCTAGGGACAGCAGCCTGTGGCCCTGGCCCAGCTGGGCCCTGGATGAGCTATGGGGCAGTGGGGAGGGGGGGGGGACAGTGTTTCAGGGTGAAGTATCAAAAGGTGGAGGAAGGGGGAACCTAAACATACACATACCTCACACCACTGGAGACACCGGAAGATACATACCCGACCCAGCAGACACACACACACACACACACACACACACACACACACACACACACACCCCAAACACAATGACACACACACACACACAAATAACTACTCCTCCAGTCCCAGGCACAAACATCATGTGATGAGCTAACCACACCTCCGTACCCGGCCCCTCCGGCTTGCTCACAGGCACACTCGGGCCGGCGGGCCGGGACACACATACCTCTCCCTCCTGCCATCCTGCTGGCTCCCGGAGCTCCCTGAATCACGGTGGTGGCGGCAGCATCCCGCCCACCTCCAAGCCCACACCTCCGGCTGGCCAGCTGCCCCCAGTCCCAGTCCAGGCTTGCCCCTCCCACGGCCTCGGCCCCCGCCGGCCTTGGGTCGCTCACGCTGTCCTCCCAGCGACTCCCCCTCGCCCCCTCTCCAGGCTGGCTGGCGGGAGGAGGAGGGAGGATGGGTGTGGAGAGGCCTCGCCGCGTCGGTGGTGGCGTCAGCAGCTACTGCCACCGGATTGGCCTCCCAGCTTTGGCTCCCAACCACAGGAATGCCTGGGCCCCACCCTCTGGCTGCTCCGAGATGGGGGGTGGAGGGTTAGAGAGGCCCCCAGATGCTGACATCTGGGGCTGCCAGTCCACTCCGGCTGGGCAGCCGAACTCAAAGCGCTGCCCTTGCTACCTTCTTGTCCCTATCAGCTAGAAAAAAAGGGGGGTGGGTGGGATAAGGGTAGAAGGAGGGGCCTGGGGGGTGGGCCCCACCCTGTCTCTCCCTCATAACTGGTCTCTCCACAGGGGAAGTGTACAGACAAGGGCCATTGAGACTTGAGATGCGCCACCCACTTCTCTAAGCCCCCTTTTGTTCCTCCTTGTCCCCAGGAAGAGCAAGGGGACAACTGAGGTCGGGGATGGAGGTTCCCAGAGGAGCCTCGTGCCAAGGGTGGCCCGTGATTCCAGTGATTAGGAGAGAACATCCAGGGCCGAAGCCAGCACAGCAGCTCCCAGGGCCTCTGGGGCTTGGCCCTCAGCCGTCCCTGGCTGGACGGTGACCTCAGGGCCAAGCAAGCTGACATCTGGCTGGGGGCCATGAGGCCAGGGAAATGGGTTCTGAGCCCGGAAGAGTGTCCTGAGCTCTGGCACAGGGCTGTGGGCGTGCGTGCCTCAGATTCCCTCTGTGGGTCATGTTCTTGATCTGCACACTCCACGGCACAGCTAAGTAAGCTAGGCTGGGTGCAGACTACATATCACCTCTGTATAAGCCAGATCCCTGACCCTGCTGAGCACAGGAGCCTGAGCTGGGCTGGGGCATGCCCCAGTGTCTGGAGGGCACAACAATGAGTGTGTGTGTCCCAGTGGCATGGAGTTGAAATCTATGCATTGTGACAGATTTTGGGGTGGGCACTGGGGGGGGGGGACGTTGCTTCTGGTAAGCAAGGTATACGGTCTTGCTGTCATCTGTATCACGACTTAGGTCTGGTATGGGGCATGTGTATGGCACACTGTGGTACGTGGTATACCATATGAAGGAGTTTCTATGGGTTGTGTATCTGGTGTTTTGCTGAGTGGTTCCCATGGCAGTGAGGGGCAGGAGGGGGGGTGCATTTCTGTTATGCATGCATGTACACACCTGCAGAGACACTCACTGAGATCAAGGATGAATTGGGGTGGAGTGCAGGGGGGGGGCGGGGGGTTACAGGAAACAGACATCTTTCACAGAAGCAACAAGAACATGCCAGTCTGGCAGGGCCCGCTGGGCCACTCTCCTTCCAGATATCCTGGCAGGAAACCTGCCTGCCAAAGCACAGAGCACAGAGCAGCCCTGAATGAAGCAACCAGTAGCCCCAACCCAGGGATGGGCATGGCAGCCCACATTGGGCAATACCAGCCTGTGTCTCTTTCTCTGTCTCCTACAAGGGCCAATGTAGAAGAGAAGGGCTTCTGCGGCCCCCTGGTTCAGGGGCTGAACTCACCAGCTGAAGGATGTCCTCGTCCTTGGGCATGATGGAGAGCTCCAGGGTGTCATCACTGCAGATACAGGGACAAGGTCAGGCCAGGCTGAGGAGACCAGGGGTCCTGGCCCAGGACCCCACGACCAAGGGTGTGGGGTGGGAGCTCTTGGAGGAAGAGTGAGGCAGGGGGAGCTCACCTGTTCTGGATCAGAGCTATCACCTGGGAGTAGGTTTTCCCAACGACACTCTCTCCATTCACCTTCACCAGCCGGTCTCCTGGGGACAAATGGTAGGGCCTATATGTGAGAGGCCAAGGGGTATCTATGGCCCCTATGAGTATCCCTGTGCCAGGGAGGGATGACACCAGGTTTCAAGAATTCCATCCTAGGGCTGGGGATATGGCCTAGTGGTAGAGTGCTTGCCTCACATACATGAAGCCCTGGGTTCAATTCCCTAGCACCACATATAAAGAAAAAGCCAGAAGTGGCTCTGTGGCTTAAGACCTAGAGTGCTAGCTTGAGCAAAAAGAAGTTCAGGGACAGTGCTCAGGCCCTGAGTTCAAGCCCCAGGACTGGCAAAAAAAAAAAAAAAGAATTCCATCCTATCTGGGCGCTGGTGTAATCCTAGCTACTCAGGAGGCTGCAAGCTGAGGATCCAGGTTCAAAGCCAGTCCAGGCTGGAAAGTCTGTGAGACTCATCTCCAATGAACCACCAGAAAACCGGAAGTAGAGCTGTGGCTTAACGTGGTAGAGTGCTAGCCTTGGGTGAAAGAGCTCAAGGACAGCACCCAGGCCCCAAGTTCAATCCCCACAACCCCCACACAAAAAAAGGTACAATAATAATTTCATCTTATCTTGAAAGTACAGATCAGAGACCTGAGGGGTGGGGGGAATGTGTGTGGGGTAAACAAGGAAACTGGGACAACGCACCTGTGCGAAGCCCTGCCCTATGGGCGGGGCCATCATCCTTCACATTCTTGACAAAGATGGTATCCATGGGCTCCAGGCGGTGCCGAGGGGAGGGTCCTGGTGGTCATCAGCCAGGTTAGCTGGGGTAGCTGCTGCTAAAGGTCAGCCACACCCATCAACCCAGCTACACACACGCACGCACACACATGCAGGATATGCAGGATGATCACACTATCAAAGACACAAGCATACACATCCACACTAGGACACTGGGAACAGAAAGAGGCCACACCTGGGAGAAAGACTACCTTCCGGGACACAGAAAGAGCTGCTACGTAAATAAATGTGCCAGAAACCAGGCTAAATAGGACACATATAGGTAGTCCCTTCCCTCACTGTCTACTGGGGAGACAGAATCACAGACACTAGTCACAAGACCAAGAGGCCATAGTAAGCCCAGAAGATACCTGGCAGGGGGGACACAGGCATCCAAAGAAATGTCTACAGCACAGACCCAGAGGCATCTGAGACAACCCCCCACACTCCCTTCTCCAAGGTCCAGTGTGGGGAAGGGGCTTCACAAACAGGCCTGAGTACCCTGGGAGGAGCAGGAGTCCCATTATACCCCAACAATATTTCCCTGCTGGTCTGTCCTCAAAGCAGGCCTGTTCCAGGGCAGCCTGTAGTGCTGGGAGTCGAGGGGTCATAGGCAAGAAGGCTGCCCATTTAAGAGTTCTGACCCAGGTATCCCCGATAGGAAAGGTGACAGCAAGGAGAGTGAGGTTTGCATCTTAAGGAAGACATTGGGGCCCACCCACTTGCATCAGGACCGTGCCGTCAGGAGCACCTTTCCTCAGAGCATCCCACCACTATGCCCCAAGCCCTGCAGAGAGAAACTGGAGGGAGGCCAGGGACGAGTGTCAAAGAGATACCCATTTGCAGGAGAGATAGAGTCTTCAAGGAGATAAACATGAGGACAGAGAGGGAGGAGGAAATGCCCACAGTGAACCAGACCAGGATGCAGAGAGAAGCAAGGCGGGAGTAGAACGTGGGGATGCGTGGAGAACTGGAGAGAAATGAGCCAGGGTGAATGCGGCCACTGCCCTCACCCCTGTAACCACTGCGGGGCTCGGGGCTGGTAGTCCACCCTTACCTCCTCCGGGGCCTCTTGCTCGTCCTCCATTCTCTTCCTCCTGCAGGGAACAGAGAGGTGGGTGTGGCCCCGGGTCCTGCCCTCAGCAGCCTCTACCGCTTTGGGGAGGCCCAGCTTCAACTCCGCTAGGGCCTGGGGAGGCCCCTCCAAGCTCCTACCACCCCTTATCTCCTTCCAACTGGCTGGCAGGGAGTGGCAGGACTGTCAGAGGGAGCATGGGATCCCAGGCCACATTCCCCAGCAACATGGGCTCCCCACCCCTCACACACGCCAATCCTACCATCTTAGCCATCCTAGCCATCTGGGGAGCCCCCAATCCACCAGGGACCCACCCCTCCTTCCATTGGGGAGCTCCCAAGAATAGGGGAAAGTTCCATACCCTCCTCACCCACAGAAGACTCAGGCGGCCACAGATAAGCAGACTGACAAGGGCAAGCAGTGCTATCTCAGAAGCAAGGGACAGGAAGGGCTGACTAGCAGCCCTCTGGGGGAGGGGACTATAAGGCATGTTTGAGAGTGGCTGGGGCAGGCAGGCACTCTGGGGGAGGGAAGGGGTGTCAGCTGCTCTGCGCAGGAAAAAGCAAGCACATGTAAGGCTTGGATCTGCTGAGCTGAAGCAGAAGATCAGTACCAACAAGTGACAAAAGTCAGGTTGGAAAGGAGAGAAGAGGGAGCCAGGAGAGAGGAGAGATACCAGCCAGGGGTCAAGACCTCCTAGGAGGCTCTGGAGACCATTCTGCTGAGGTGAAAGGCACTGGCCTTAAGGAGGAGCTAGAAGGAGGTCAGAGACAGGCCGCCAAGCAGGACATGGCATTTCAGATCTGGACCACCTTCAGTGTCATCTTGTCCAACTCTCTCCCTAGGTACACCCATTTTACAGAGGACAGACATGCCTTGTCCGGGGCTCAGGGGTAGCGCCCACGGCTGAATCCCGGATCCACTGGCAACCTCATTGGGCCAGAGTGGAGCCAGGAAGGCTGCTGGCTGCTGCTGGAGCACAGGCCCTCTGCCCTGCCTCCTGTGTGCGGTGTGTGCCTGCTGATGTGAGCTGACAGCGGGGAGAGCGGGTGGCAGGGGCAGACGGATGCATGAGGACGGCTCAGTTCCCTGCAGGCTCCAAGGCTGCAGAACTGGGCCTCCTCCTGCCTCTAGGCCAAGAGCCCCTCCTAGGCCTGGGCAGGTTTTGGAAACGGAATGGAACCACTCCAGACTTGCCCTGCCCCAGACTTTGCCAGTGCTCCATGGGAGGCAGAGCTCACCACCCTAGACCGCTGCAAGCTGCTTCTGCAACTGTCTTCCTCGGCTGGGTCCCCTGAGAGAAGATGGCAGGGGTCGGGGAGGAAGGGGCACTCCTGGGAAGGAGGGGAGGAAGGACTGGGTTTCAGGGGAACTCAAGGGATGATATCCTAGGGCAGCCAGAGGCAGGCAGTGCTACAGGCCAGCAGCCCCCACTTTGGTTCTAAGCACAGCTGCAGCCAATGACAACAGTTATGCAGGAGCCTCTGATTCACACACGTGTAGGACAGCTGCAGTGGCATGAATGTGCAGATGATATGCACACATATAGATACACATGTGCATGTCCAAGCCCAGCATGGGTGCATACAGGTGTGCACTGAGACATGCAAGCACACAGATACAGCAACATGTGACATCTGTGTTCTCTGGTAAGGTGGGACCAAGGTCCCTGGGGTTCCCATCCTGGTTCTGGGGGGAAGGAAAGAGGGGCTTCCCTGCTGCCAATATCAATCTGCTTCTGTAGAAAGAGATGTGGAGGAGAGGGCACAGCCCCTGTGGGGAGTCACGGTTGCTGCCTGGCACCCCTCTGTCTTCTTCCCATATTCCTCCTCTTCCCCTGGGACCCCTCCCCTCAGCCTGTAACCTTGGATTGGGCTGAGAAGCCCTGGGTTCCCTGATTTTGGAGAACTTGATGTTTATATGATGGCTGAAAAATTCTTAGGGATGGAGGCAAAAACTACCCTCGCACTACAGCAGAAAAGGAACCAGAGAAGGATGGAATGGTCCCCAGTCCTCAGGGAGTTCGCTGTGGTGCGGGGGACAACAGCCCAGGGCTCTTCTGTCCCCTCCTAGAGCGCTCTTTCCAGCACACAGAACTGTGGCCAGCATAACAAGCCAGGGGCGCTCTGGGAGTGTCACAACAGCGCGTTCAATGCCCTGGTCTCTCAGGCTAGGGACCAGAGAGGTCGCGCAGACCCAAGCACGCAGTGGACAAGGAATCCCACGAACTCCATCTTTCTTTTCCAGGATGGTTGTTCCCTTTCCAGGACCAAATGTTGTGGTGGGGGGCACGCTGACTCCCCACCTCTGGATCCACCACTCTCGGCCAGCCACCACTTCGCTCCTCCAGAATAGCGTCCCAGCCCCGCGAGCTCCACCTCCCTGAAGCCGTCCTCTGAGACTTCAGCAGAAGTCAGGCAGGGCCCCTCACCCCCACCCCGGGAAGGATTGCTTCTCTGAGAAGATTCTAGCAAAAAGGAGTCACCATCCTCCCCATCAAGCTCCCCCGTGTGACGGGAGCTGGCGAGTGAGCTGGGCGTACCTTCAGGCTGCAGTGTACGGCCGAGTCGGGCGGGTACACGATGAAGTGGCGCAGGGTGAACCCGAAGCCATCCTGGAGACTTTTGTGCAGCAGCAGCGTCCGCGGCCCCTGCCAGGGGAGGGGGCGCCCAGGAGGGAAGCCATCCCTTGGGCCCAGTGGCAGCTGCGGAATACAGAGAGATAGGGTAGGGTCAGTGCTATGTGATCACTCATAGTTCCTGCCGCCTAGGACCAAGAAGGGATCTCCAGGGGCCCCTAGCTCCAGGAAGCCGGGCACCCAAATCTGCCCTCGACCTCCAGTTCCTCCCATCCCACCCTTAACAGACCAGCAGCAGCCTATTCCTTCCTTGTTTTCCTTTCAGATCCCTCCAGAACCCTTTGCATAACTTGATGCATTCTCATTCATTCAACGATCTCTGTACACCTACTAAGTGCTGGGCCCAGAGAGTGCGGCCGACTGAGCACATCCATAAACAGACATAGACATGTACATGCACACATAGAGAGATGGAACATGCCACACTCATAGAAATGTCCACATGGATAGAACCACAGATGCACACATGCACACTTGTGCAGACAGACGTGTTGACGTGGCACACGGCTGCATAAACCCAGGCTTGCATATACATGTGCGCACACACACACACACACACACACACACACACACATCTGGGCACAGACATGAACACACATCCTTCAGGAACAGCAGCAGAAACACACAAGGGACCAAGAAGCAGACTAGACATCAGATAACTGAAAGGACTTCTCCAGGTCCCAGAGCCCAGCCCAGCCCAGAGGCCTAGATGGTGGCTGGCGGGGTGGGGGGGGGGGGGAGAGGGGGGCATCTTCTGCCCTCTATCCCACATGCCTGCAGGAATACATGAGATTTCCCTAGATGACACTGCAGGAGGTATCTGAAAACAGGAGTTAAGGGGGCCACACAGGACTATTTCTGGGGTCAGGAGGCACAAGAAGACAATCAGTGCCTGAGAGAAGTCTGCCTTCAGGGTCTTCTCGGATGCTGAGAATGGCAGGTGACAGACAAGTGTCAGAGAGGCTATGCAGAGGGCCTGGAAGGAGAAGATAGGAGTGGAGGGAAAGCAGTTAGGTGGGGGAGGGCAGGAGGCGTCTGTGGTGTGCTGGGGGGAGGTGGCCATAGGAAAAACCAGGAGGCCTCCTTCTCTCAAGGACTCTTCAAACCTTCCAACCCCTCCAGGGGGGTAACCTGAGCAAACTGATGCCTCTAATCCAAGCTCTCAGGGGGCAGGCACTTTGTACCCACACAAACCCACAAGCCCTGGAGAGGCCACCATGCCTGCGTCCTAAGCTCAGCCTGAGCCTGCAGCGGTAGAGAAAAAGTACAGAGGACTGGGGACCCGAGGGGAGAAGCCCCCCAGATCTGGGCTGAGAAGCTGAGGAATTCCTCCATCAATCTAAATTATTCTAGTGGCTGGAGGAAATGGGAACACTCCTGCCCTCGAATGCATTGACGCCGAGAAGTCCATGTCCAGCATCTGTGCACCTTGTTCACACAGCCGGCCAGGGCCCTCCCTGGGCTGCGCATGTGTGCAGACCTTTGCTTGGGGGCTGAGCTGCAGTGGAGCAAGCTTAGAGGACCAGAAGATGAAAGAAAAGTGGGACAGAGGCAACAGGCTTGCTGATAATAGCCCCAAGAGGACAGAGCCAGGGGGAAAGACACCAGGAGGCTGAGCGACGGGCAAGAGAGATCTCATCATACACAGTGTGCAAATAAACAACAGTGAGGTTGGACGCCCCTGTCCCTAGAAGGGTCGAGAACTGGACCAATCCCAGTCTGGGAAGCCTTAGCAGGGACTCCAGCATCAGGCCTGAGATCTAGTCCTATTCCTCCGCTCTTCCCACTGACAGCTACAGCCTGGCCTCTTCCACCGAGTCCCACACCCCATGGGGGTCCAGGGAGCCCAGAGAACTTTCCCTGGAAATTCTGCTGAGGTCTGAAATCCCCTGGATTTCCTATCTCTGCTGACCTGGCAAGGAACTGATCAGGAAGAGGACCTAGGGGATATGCCCCCCCCCCCCAACACACTGGCCTTCCTGCAGAAGCTCCTGCTCCTCTCTAGTGCCCCCCACCCCATGTCCCCCCTCACACATACCCCAGGGCTCCAAGCTGAGGCTGTTTGCTGGGCTCATTGTTTTGGTGTCCTGGATTAAGGTTTAAGCCACCAGCTGCCCCAGTGATGAGAAGTGGCCGGGACAGGTCCCCACACGCCCCCTACCCCTCCCCCCCCACATCCTGCCTGGAGCTGCCAGCTGTCTGGGGGGTGCCACTCCCTGAGGAGACCTGCCTATAATCCAGGGCAGTGGGCCTGCCTTGCCTTCCTCCAGCAAGTCCATCCCCTCCTAGCTCTACTGGTGCCCCCTGGCCTCCTTATCTCTGCTTCTTCCCCTCATTTGTTCCTTCCTCCAGGCTCTCTTCCCTCACCCCTTCCAACTAGGCTCCTGAGAACATCAGTAATCCCCTACCACTGCTACCACACCTCTGCCTGAAGAGGAGACACCCCAGACCCAGCCCTCCCTGGGAAGTTCTTCCTCTGTCTTAACCTCAGTCCTTCATGCTGTTACACATGTAGGTTTCCTCTCCTCCCCTCTGACCTGGTACAACCCTGAGTCTTAGTCTTGTCTTAAGGGAAAGGGAGGTGTGACAGGCGCAGAACTAGAAAAGAGAAAAGTGATTAGATTGGGAAGAGGTACTGCCCACCTCTCCCTAGCTCTGCTTCTCTCTGATACAGGAAAAAAAAAAAAAAAAAAGACGGGGGAAGGACAGGGAGACAATCAGGAGGACTAGGGACATAACTAATTAAACTTTGCTGGGGCAGATCTATGTGCGAACGCCCTCACACTCCTGTCAGGAAAGAGACAACCAGAAGTACCAGCTGGTGTGAGAAAAGAACAGAAAGCCTCAGGTAGGCAGAAGTGGACATACATACCCGTGCTGGCCATACAGAAACTAGAGGAGTCCCACTCCTCCCCCCGGAGCATAAAGAGGTCATTACAGAGAGTACAACATGCAGGCTGGGCATGGAGCCCGGTGACTCATGCCTACCAGCCTGGTAGATCCCGGACATCAGAGCAGCCCTGGGGCTCCCGACATCACTCACTACCTTTTGGAGCCCATTTTGCCACCTCAGCCTCCTTTCCTTACTAAGCCCTTGTGGGCCCCTAAATCCGAGTTCTGGTCAGGGAGAGGGTACGGCGGTACCCACTGCTCGGGTTAATGGTACCGATACCCAGCCCCGGGCTCCTGTCCCTGCCTGTCCAAAACACTCCAGGATCCCTAGGTGCCTGGTCTCTTCCAACAATCAGGTCCCTTCCATCCTTCCACACCGAAGGGGTTGAGCCCAAAGGAGAGCCACTGCCCAGACTGGGGGCGGAGGGGGGGGTGTGTCGGTGTTATCCAGCACCTACCAACCCTGTCCCCCTCGCCAACTCCCCAACGCCAGGACATCAGTCCTGAAATGTAGGGCGTCCACAGCTCGAGAGTCTCATGGAGTCGGTGATCCGGGCGCCCCCTGCCAACCCCTGCTGTGCCCCCCCCACTCCCGCCAGCCCCGACGCCGCTCACCTTGGCACGGTGCAGCCCGGGCGCGCGGCGGTCGCTGTGGCCGAGGCAGGGCAGCCAGACGCAGCGCGGCTCCGGGGCGCTGCAGTCCACGCCGACGGCGCGCTCCCAGCGCCAGCCCCCGGCCCCCGCGCGCTCCACGCGCCACACGGCGCTGCCCACGAGCGCCGCGGCCGGCGGGGGCCTCCGGGAGCGACCACCGCCCCGGCTCCGGGGCGCCCTGGGCCTGGTTTCCGGAGCGGGGCGCAACGCACCGGGGCCCGCGGCCACTGCTCGGCGCGCGGCGGGCGGCGTCCTGGGCCCCACAGGCAGCAGGTGGACCCCGAGGGTCCCCGCCCGCCCCCCGGAGCCGCGGGCCCGGGGCCCGGGCGCCCCGAGGGGACGAACGGCCCGCGCAGACGGCGGCAGGACGGCTGGAGCGGAGCCGCGCCTCCCGCGCCGCCCCACTGAAGGCGCTGGGGCCGGGACTCGCCGGGGAGTCGCACGGGGCAGACGCCTCCCCCTCCGGGGCGGCCCCAGAGCGCGGCCTCCCCACCCCGCACACACGCCCCCACGCGCTGAGCGCCCGCCCGCCCGGCCCCTCACCGGCTCACGCGGGCAGCCGGCACCTGCTGCTCACACGAGTGTGCCCCACCTTGACCACCAGCGCGCAGGTGGGCACACACACACACACACACACACACACACGGAGACAGAGATATCCCCCCACCCCGCCCGTGAATATACAGTCCACAGATCTTCCCAAGACACACTTTCAAGCACTCCCATGGCCAGACCCCTGTGGATTCCCATAGACACCCACAAACTCCACATCAAGTGATGTCAGTACCCGCTGCACTGTCCTTCAGGCCTCTCACCAGCCAGCACAGAGTACAGTACCAACTCTGACCACGCACACAGATACCCCCAGGGGGCAGGTAGAGTCCTCACCACCCCCCCCATCTGCCCTAGGAGAGGGGCCTCTGCCAAGCTAACAGCTCCAAGTTTTGTGATCACCCCCACTCCTAAACCACTTGGCTGTTCACAAACAATGAGCTTGTAATGTAGCTTAGTGGTAGAGTGCTTGCCTTGCATGCATGAAGCCCTGGGTTCGATTCCTCAGCACCACATACACAGAAAAAGCCAGGAGTGGCACTGTGGCTCAAGTGGTACAGAGTTCTAGCCTTGAGTAAAAAGGAAGCCAGGGACAGTGCTCAGACCCTGAGTTGAAGCCCCAGGACTGGCAAAAAAGAAACAAACAAACAATGGACTTGTGGCTACAGCCATGGCCCAAAATTGTAGAGAAGGAAACTAAGGCCCAGGTGCACCCAGCTTGTCCTGGCAGCACAGAGACACCCAAATCCAAAGCCCCACATTCCAGCTTTGAATCTTGTCCCCAGATCCAGGGGAAGAGGTTGGGCCCTGGGGGTGGGCACGATCAAGGGAGGGAAGGGAGAGAGGAGGAAGGGTGAGGGCCAGGGTGAGGCCCAGGCAGCCTGTGTCAGCCAGGGAGCGGTTTTGTTCTCCTGTTTCCTGTTTGCTGCTTGTGGGCCCCCCATGCAAGAGCTGGACCCCCGCCCCCACCCTGCGGAAGCATGACGGGAAGAGCGAGCCTGCCACCAGCTGAGTCAGGAGGACCTTGGGGGAGAGCGGGGGAAGGACCGCTGTCAGGGACAGCAGGGCAGTCAGGGACAGTGGGTTGTGTTTCTGTACCTCCCCTGCACCCTCAGTTCTGCCCGGCACCTCCTTGGTCCCCCAACTCCAAAGTCCCCACAGACCTCATGGGTGGCTAGAAGTACTGCTAAGATGTCCACCTCAGACATACGGGGCCATAGGGTGGGGTGCGCTGGGGGGAAGGCAGAGGCTGCCAGGCTATCTCCAGCGAGCAGCCAGGAAGTCCTCCTAGCTTCAAGTTCAGGGCCAACAGGTACTGCCTGCCTGGGATGGGAACTTCAGGGGAGCCTGGGGTCTGCAGGGAGGGGAGAAGTAGAGACGTGGCCTGGGGTTCCCATGTGAACTTCCCAACCTGGCAGGGGCTGCAAGGTCGGGGCAGAGATGGCGATGGAGCCTCCCAGTCCTCCTTCCCTTTCCCCGGCTGCCTCAGAGGTGTACACAGCTTGAATAAATGATTCTGAAGGCCTGGGGAGCCCGCTCCCTCCCCTATTTCCTCTGGGAAAGGAATGTGGGGTGGGCCCCAGAGGCAGTGGGGGAGGGGGCCTGAGGGCTGGGAAATACCAGGCGTTGCTGAGATTCTATTCCAAGCCTTCCTGCCCAGAGAGTCCTTCCCCCCCAACTTCCTCCCCCCCACGGCAGGAATTACCCCACTGAGCAGTCCTTCCCATCACCCTCTAGTTTGACCAGCTTGCAAAAATCCATTTACCCTGTTTTCCTGAGGGTCCCTGGGAGTACAGGAGTGCACCCCAAAGGGAGGGAGGGCATGCAGTCTTCTTCCTCCAGAGATAACCATCCCTGAATACTTATAATAAACACCTTCACTAGTTCTCACAGGGACCTTAAGCACTGGGTATCCAGGGATTGCTCTTAATACCCTACCCTTTTTGTTGTTGTTGTTCTTTTTGGCTATAGAAACAAGTTTAAAGACAACAGTGGTCTGATTGGTTTAAGGCATCACTGTTTTTAAGCTGAGACCAGATCCCAGGGTTTGAGCTCTCACCCAGATCTTTTGCATCTCTCTATCCATTCAACCACCACATGTGGTGGGTTGAAGGGGGGGGGTGCCAAGCCAGGTGCTGGACACCTTTTGAAGATTCAGATACCCTTGGTCTCTGCCTCCCACCGGAGTATCACCCAGCTCCTGAAGCCCTTGGGCCCCTAATTTCCCCTACAGACTCAGCTAGTCTCTTCACCCCAACAGAGACCCCACCAGGTACCAGGAGAGCCCTGACATGCCATCAGAGGCCAGGGCCTCAAAGAGAAGCAGTTGGGATGGGGAGGATTAGAGGCTCCCCAGTTAGGACCTTGGGCTGCTACAACAGCAGCGGAAACCTGCAGGGCCAGAGCCTGGTCATCAGGAACTGGGGAAGGGGAGGAGATTGTCCTGAAGCCCAAGGGTCAGGGACGTGAGACACAGGGACACTGATACCGCAGCAGAGCCAGTGGCTCAGGAAGTGAGAAGAAGGGCCTCTGGGTCAATCCGACTGTTTTTCCTTCCTCTCGCTTGCTCAACACCTCTTCCCAGAATGCAGGCCCCAAACTAACTACAAGGTGACCAACAATGCCCCCCCCACCCCAAAAGAATGACCCATGTGAAACTCACCTGATCCCACCAAACACCAGCACATAACCACCCCACAGCCTCACACATAGCCAGGGGAAATCCACCTGACAGCGCGGCCATCCCAGGCATGCGGGCAATGTGATTTCCCCCAAACGCACTCCAGCCCAGGCCTCTGACTCCTGTCCCAGTCTCCTCTCTCATGGAGAGCCAACCTCCTGTGCCTCCTCCACCCTTTAGCCCCATTTGCATGCCTGGTTCCCAGCACTGCTGGTGCGGAGGCCCCCACCTGACATGCCCCAACAGGCCAGGTTGATAGGCCGGTCAAGCAAGCCTGAGCTCCCCGCACCCTCCATGTGAACACAACTTGTACCATCAGGAATGTGGGGACCCGGCACTGAGTCTGACAAAGGGTCTCTCCAGATCCCGTGTCACACTCTCCTCTTCAAGGGCCACTCTGCCCTGGGTTAGGATGAGTTGTAACAGGTCGTTTTCCCTCCATCTGAGCCAGAGCTATTGAAAGCTAGGGCCAGCGAGGCAGCCAGCGCTTCTGATGCCAGACACTCCAGCACCGTCTTGGAGAGGGGCCGGTACAGGGGCTCTAAAGTCCTCTGAACGCCAAGACCTTCTGGGTCCCACTCCCATGTCTGCCCCTTTTGAGCAGAGAGACCCTGGCCAGCTGAGTCACCCAAGCTCATTGAGGCTTGGCTCCTCACCAGTAAATAAGGAAGCATGTAACTTTCACCTCAAAGGTCTTTAGGAGGATTAAGTCAATTAATTCTTACAAAGCTGGGCACTGGTGGCTCACACCTGTAATCTCAGCTACCTGAGTAGCTGAGATCTGAAGATCACAGTTTGAAGCCAGCCAGGGCAAGAAAGTCATTTGTAAGATGCTTTAGCTCCAATTAGCCACCAAAAAGCCAGAAGTAGGGCTGTATGTAGCTCATGTGGTAGATTATCAACCTTGAGCAAAAAAGCTAAGGGGTATTTGCCCAGGTCCTGAGCTCAAGCCCCAATACCAGAAGTTTTTGACATACATAAAAAGTTGTCTATAAAAAAGGTTATAGCTGAGCATTGGTGGCTCATGCCTATAAACCTAGCTATGAGGAGGCTGAGATCTGAGAATCAAGGTTCAAAGCCAGCCCAGGCAAGAAAGTTGGTGAGGATCTTATCTCCAATTAACCACCAGAAAACCAGAAGTGGAGCTGTGGTTCAAAGTGGTAGACCGCTAGCCTTGAGCAAAAGAGCTCAGGGACAGCGCCCAGGCCTTTAGTGCAAGCCCGTGACTGACCCCACCCCACCCCCAAAAAGTCTGGGCATAGGCCTGATGTACACAGTACTGCTTTGATTGCAGTCTCTCTCACACAGTCACTTACATATAGATATGCAAACTGGGTCTAGTGTGCAGGAGGCCTGGTGACACATACAGATACCTAGGCAAACTCATCAGCATGGCGATGACCCCTCCCCTTCCCCTAGCAGTCCCAGGAAGAACGCTGGTAAGCCCACAGCCCTAGCTTGTCAGCCCTTTGGGAGTGGGGACGGGGGTAGGTGACATGTCACCTAGGATGAAGCTGTTCCTAGTGCCAGGCTGGCAGGACCTCCACCCAGCAGGAGGGCTGGGGCCCGCCTCAGGGACGCCAAGGGAGGGGAGACCAAAGAAGAGTAGCTTCTTCACTCATGGTAGGAAATGAGTACTTGCAGAAGAGGGCAAGCTTGAAGCCAGCCACAAAGTAAACACCAGGCAGGGCCACAGTCCAGGCAACCACAGGCAGAGGAGGACAGGGAAGGCCACAGACCCCCTCCACCCTGGACCCACCCCACCCAGCAGTCAGTCCCTGAGCTGTCTGTGGCCTGTCAATCTCCAGGCCTGCTAGGAGACTCCTCAAAGGGAAGGGGTCAGATTGGGAGCGCCATACCCTGACAGTAAGGGCAAAGCGCCACCCCAGTCTAAGGTTTCCTGGAAGCTGTTGTAGTCTGTCTTTCCCCCAGGGTATGGCCTTGCTCCAGGGTATGGCCTCAGTCTCTCCTGTTGGACCAACGGCTCCCCGAGACAAGGACTGTTGGGCTTCTGGTGTGAACTAGTCCCTCTTGTGTCCCTTGTTCAAGCTAGGCTTTCAGAACTGAGAGCTCGAGGTTCACGCCTAGGATCCTAGCTATTCAGGAGGCTGAGATATGAGAATTGAAGTTCAAAGCCAGCCTGGGCAGAAAAGTACAAGAAACGTTTTTCTTGCTTGCTTGCTTGCTTGCCTTTTCTTTTTTCTTTTTCTTTTTTTTGCCAGTCCTGGGCTTGAACTCAGGGCCTGGGCACTGTCCCTAAGCTTCTTTTGCTCAAGGCTAGCACTCTGTCACTTGAGCCATAGAGCCACTTTCTGCTTTTTCTGTTTCTGTGGTACTGAGGAATTGAACCCAGGGCTTCATGCATGCTAGGCAAGCACACTACAGCCAAGCCACATTCCCAGCCCCCAAGAAACTCTTATCTCCAATTAACTAGCAAAAGCCAAGAAGAGGAGGTGCCATTGAAGAAGCAGAGCACCACTCAGGAGAGAAAAAGATGAACAAGGACACAAGACCCTGAGTTAAATTCCCAGTCTGGCACAAAAGAAACAAATCAACACCCCACCACCAAAAAATGGTTTTATGGATGGTGACAATGTGTCCTACTGGTGGGAATATATGGGGGGGGGTGCAGGCGCTGTGGGAAAAATAGGGCAGTTCTGTAAAAAGGCAAACACAAAATTACTGTGTAATCCAGCAATTCCAAGTATATATGTAAAAGAACTAAAAGCAGGAACTCTTTGTACATTCATGTTCACACACATTTATTCACAACTATCAAGAGGTGTCAGCAGCCCAGGCATCCATCTATGCTTGGGATAAACAACATGTAGCCTACACATATATTGGGAATGTGGTATATCCATATAGTGGAATACTATTCAGCCTTAAAAAAAAAAAGGAACTTTTCCCCATGCTTCAATATCAATAAACCTTAAAAATAGCATGTTAAGTAACAATAAGGCAGACACAAAATAGTTATTGTATTATTTGACTCATATGACACATTTAGATTCACAGAGACAAATTAAAATGAGTAGCAGTTGCCAGGGAGTAGAGGCAGTGAATGAATGGGGAATTCCTATTTAATGTGTATGGACCGTCATCTGAGGAGGATACAGAAGTTCGGAGATGGGGGTTACACAATATGACACAGAGCTGAATATTTAAAAATAGTTAAAGCCAGACACTGGTGACTCATGCCGGCAGTCCTAGCGACTCAGGAGGCTGAGATCTAAGGGTAATGAATGGGGAATTCCTATTTAATGTGTATACATCATCATCTCCAGAACAGAAGTTCTGGAAATAGAAGGTGAGGAGGACTGTACAATTTGCCACAGAGCTGAGTATTTAAAAATAGTTAAAGCCAGGAGTCAGTGACTCACGCCTGTAATCCTAGCTACTCAAGAGGCTGAGATCTGAGGATCACAGGTCAAAGCCAGCCCAGGGAAGGAAAGTCTATGAGACCCTTATCTCCAGTTAACCACCAAACAGCTGGACGTAGAGTTGAGACTCAAGTGGTAGAGTGCTAGCCTTGAGCACAAAAGCTCAAGGACAGTACCCAGGCCCTGAGTTCAAGTCCCAGGACTGGCAAGTGCACACACACACACACACACACACACACACACACACACACACACACACAGAGAGATGAAACAAGTCAGCAAGTCTCCCAGCAAGTCTCCCGGAAGTTGCCCAGAATGCCTATGCATCCACCACATAGCAAATGACCCAGGGCTCCCACCATTTAGTCCATCCGACTTTCAGGGCTCCAGTTACTCTGTGTGTATGTGTGTGTGTGTGTGTGTGTGTGTGTGTGTGTGTGTGTGTGTGTGTGCGCGCTGGTCCCGGGGCTCAAACTCAGGGCCTGGTCACTGTCCCTGTGCTTCCTTTTGCTCAAGGCTCATGCTCTACCACTTGAGCCACAGCGCCCTTTCCAGCCTTTTCTGAGTAGTTTATTAGAGATGAGAGTCTCAGGGACTCTTCTGCCCTGGCTGGTTTCACACCGGGATCCTCAGATCTCAGCCTCCTGAGTAGCTAGGATGACAGGTGTGAGCCCCCCAGGGCCCAGTTATTCCAATCTCTCTTGATGGAGATGCCATCCTCGGGAACTGGGCAGCAGATGCACAGGCGCTTCCACGTCCTGACACTTTGCTGAGCTGGAAGGATGGTGGCAGTTTCCTTGGTAAAAGCCTGGCTCATCGTGGGGCTCTTGCCCCAAAACATAACCCAACTGAACATACACCTCACAGGTCTGTTCCCATCCCCCCATGAGCTTGCACACCTGTAACACACATCACCTCTGTGCCTACAGGCATCTGTTAAAAAACAAAACGACAACAACAACAAAAACTACCTAGGCACTGCAAGGTGCCCTATGGTCAGGCTGTCGGGGTAGGCAGCCCGTCTGGCCTGTCTGTGGGCAGCAGAGCCCCCTGCTGGCCCAGCCCTAACATGCCGGCCTCATCTCCCTTAGAACTGATGGGCAGGCAGGGTATGCTGCTCACTATGGGCTGGCAATCGACAGGCTCTTCAGCTCTAACCACAGCCTGACCCCCACCCCGTCCTTACAGAGAAGAGACCCCACTGTAGGACTCAAGGTCTCTCTTTAGCTCAGGAGAACTAGGGAGGCCAAAGCCTGCTTCAGAGTAGACCCAGTGACTCTGGGAGGGATGGGGGGGAAGAGTCATTCTTGGAGGCAGGAAATACCTGCAGTAACTCTGTGCCCAAGTCACCCCATCCATCCCCAGCTGGACAGCTCATGTTAGAGAACTACCGGCTAGGTGTGAGTCACTTTATGGTCCCCCTCCTACAGAAGTTCTTCCTGTCGTCTGACCACCCGCTCAGAGACAACAGGTGCAGCCACTGCTTTCTTTCTGAGGAGAACTCAGACCTAGTCGATCTGAGTCCACATCCCCTCCCCGCCCACCCCACCCCCCAACCAGTGTCAGCAGCTTTCTCCCCCGGGGCACAGAGGGCAGGGAGAAGCTCTCAGCTCCACCCCTGAAACCACCCACCCCCTCACCCTCGCCCTGCCCAACCTGCCCCGGTTACCTCTACATTCAGCTTCACACGTGGCTCTGCCCGAGCAGAACCTCTGGAGAGGGAGAGGTGGTGGCTGTGTAAGGACAAACGGCCGCCCTGGCTCCTGCTTGTGAGGCAGCTGGATGGCTTCTAGGCTGGGCAAGGCCGTGGTCAGGGGAGGGTAGAGGGTTTCACCCTCCACCAGACGCTCCCCGCAGTGGGCCTGGCCCACAAGGGGAAATGTGACGACAGTAGTGGCTCCTGGTTGAGTGCCTGTGATGTGTGCCAGGCCCTCTGTGTGGCAGCAGTCATGGGGCTTGAACTCAGGGCCTGGGCACTGTCCCTGAGCTCTACCACTTCAAGCCACAGTACCACTTCTGGTTTTCTGGTGGTTAATTGGAGATATGAGTCTCAAGCCTTTCCTGCCCAGGCTGGCTTTGAACCTCCATCCTCAGATCTCAGTCTACTGGGTGGCTATGAGTACAGGCCTGAGCCCAGCTCAGAGTGGTCTCTTGGGGAAAAAAAAAAAAAAGGTGCTGGCCACCTCACAAACCACCCTAACTTCTCCCCTACACTCCAGGCCTGAGCTAGGAGGGAATGCACAGAGGAGAAGGAGACAGCAGGCTGGTGAGAGGCAGCCTGTCTCTAGGCTGGCACCTGCCTAGCAACTGCAAGGCCAAGTTCAAATCCTAGTGCTAGGAGAAGTGGGGGAAGGGAGAGGTGAAAAAAGCTCAACTATTATGGTTGTGCTCCTTTCTGGCTACATAACCCTCACCGTCATCATTTAAGGTCACACAGCTTTTCTTATTTGTTCAGCTACAAAATGAACGTGGGAGAGAAGCCTAGCAAAACTGCTAAGCATTTATCTAGGGCCAGCCAGGCACTAAAGGCCCACACTTGTAATCCTAGGTACTCAGGAGGCTGACATCTGAGGACTGAGGTGGGAAGCCAGCCTGGGGAAGACAAATCCAAGAGACTCTTATTTCCAATTAACCAGTTTAAAAAAAAAAAAGCCCAGGGGAGTGGCTCAAGTGGTAGGGCACCAACCTTGGGTAAAAAAAATGTTAAGGGAAAGCATGAAGCCCAGAGGTCAAGCCCCAGTCCCTGCACATTAGAGTTCATCTAGGACTGGTAAGTGTGCAGAGTCATGGCCTCAGTCTCCATCCCATCTTCGGGGGGTACTCTGCCTCCCAAATGCCCCTAGTTCACCCACTCACACCCACCACCCTCACCAGGCTGCTCCGTCACCCTCTGACCCCTGACAGTCTAGACTGATGGTTTAAGGTTCTGACCAGCAGGCCCCGTGGGAAGGCCTCCTGCCTCTGCACCCACTACACCCCCTTTCTTCTGTGCTCCTGTCACCCTGGCCTCCTTCCAGTTCCTAGGAGGACCTGACAGCTTCTAGCCTAGGGTCCTCTGTACATGCTGTTTCAGGAATGTTTCTCTCATCCCTGATTCCCTCCCTGCCTAGGCAATCCCACCCACCTGGACACCAGAGGCTATAGTTGGGCTATTGAGAGTCGTGGGGGGGGGGGTAAGCTCCATGCTGCTTTGCAAGGGGTGGGGGGGCACATGCCCCCAGCGTGAGTACTCAGCACACTGATTCTGAATGTGGGGAGATGCAGAAGCCTCTGGGTACAGACCCACCCCCAAGGGGTTTGCCAGAGCTGCAGCTGCTTCAGTTCTTGGGTTCCTATATTTACACCCCCACCCCTTCCTCCTAGGGAACCATGTCTGACAGTGGGGGGCACTGGAACAAGGGCATAAGGGTAGGGGAGATAAGGGATACTGCTTCCATCCTTTCTACAGTTGTGTCCCCCCCCCCCCCATACACACACAAGCCATGCCCAGCACCTCCTCACAGGGTCTCAAGCATGCCAAGCTCTTCCCCAAGGCATAGCGCCTGTCTATCAAGTCCACAGCGCACCACCACAGTTATGAGGCGCTGCTCCGTGGCACTTGCTGCTGCTCCTTGTGTGTCTTGCCTGGATTGACCCGGGTCCTTCAGGCCTCAGCTTAACCGTTTCCAAACAGCTTTCCTAACTGGCAAGCTGAACAACAACAACAACAACAAAAAACGCACCAGGGTTCCACGGCGGCAGCCTTAGCTCAGATACCAGCCCAGGTGTGTCCTCCCATCTGCCAAGGGAGCCAGGCTCGGAACCACCTCATCTTGTGCCCACTTACTAGCAGTTTCTCCCCTTCTCTGGGGGCTTCAGTTTCCTTGTGTGCACTCAGCTTGGAGGAAGCAGCTTGAGGGTGAAATTTCAGGAAGAATGGCTTAGTAGAGGAAAGTGGGAGGGCAAGTGGAGGGACAAGGGAAAAGGGGAGAGCAGAAAAGGGAGAGGGGGAAGGGAAGGATGGCCAGCCAGAAGTGAGGAGCGCCAAGTATGTGAAATACTCGCGCCCCTGAGCTATGAAGAGTGCAGCCTGGGCTGGCAGCCCAGGTGAGCCCTTCCTACAGCAGCCCCCCACCCAACCTTCCCAGTGGAGTTTTGCAAAGGGGCCTGAAATGGGGCTCGGGCTAAGGATGTATACTTCTGGAAATAGAAGCTGAGCAGTAGACATGAAGGGTGTGGTCATGAAGATGAGATGTAAATAAATAGTCGCCCGTGTCTCTTGATTGGTGGATCCCTGCCCAACTGGAACTCTGGCTGAATGGACACTCAACAATAGGCAGTACCCAGCCCCCAGCCCAGCCTCTGCCTAGGGCCCCTGCCCACAACTTGCTGGGGCTGCATTTCCCAAGCTGGGAGGTCCACTCCTGCTGTCCCATGGCTGAAATCCCAGAAATGCAGTGAGGCTTCTGGAGACTTCTCACCTTCTCTGCCAATGCCCTAGGAAGATTCTGCCTCATCAAATGATGCTTCTGAGCACCCCACCCCCAGGCCAGCCTTGCCCCCTCTCGGTTCATAGGTCTAATAGAGAGCTGGAAGCAGGAAGTGACAGCTGCCCCAGCCTGCTACCTGCTCACCTGCCTCCCTCCCTCCTTTTCTTCCTTCCTTCCTTCCCTTTCCTTCCTTCCTTTCTTTCTTAGCCAGTAATGGGGCTTGAACTCAGCTTCATGCTCTTCCTTCACTTCTTTTCTCAAGGCTGATACTCTACCATGTGAGCCACAACTCCACTTCTGGCTTTTTTGGTGGTTGAGATAAGAGTTACACAGACTTTCCTGCCTGGGCTGGCTTTGAACCACGATCCTCGGATCTCAGTCTCTTGAGTAGCTAAGCATAGATATGAGGCTCTGGCGCCTAGTCTCCCAGGCACTTTCTTGTCAGGGAATACAGTAGTGACCACAGAGAAAAGAGTAGGAATGAGAATTTCAATTTGGATGCTGGGGGACATTCTTGGCCCTCTCAAGGTCTTGGTTCTTGCATCTGGAAGTGCACCAACACCTTGCGCTGGCCTTCGAACCTCCATCAGAAGGGTTTCACAAAAGAATTCTCAGCTTGGGAGCCGAAGCAGTCGCTCAGTGGTTGTGCTTGCCTAGACTGCACGCCTGTCTAGAGGGCACGAAACCCTAAGTCAGCCACCCTTCCCACAGCAAGGACGAGGTGGGGGAGAGTGGGGGAAATCCTCAGCGTCACCAACTGGTCAACTAGTCTTTCTCTTGCCACCGTTCACTTGGGTTTGTTTTTTTTTTTTTTTTCTGATTTTTGTGTGTGGGTGTTTCGGGGGATTGAACCTGGGTCCTTCTAATGCTAGGCAAGCAAACTATCGCTCGAACCCTATATTCAGTCTTTTTGCTTTTATTATTTGTGTGTTTGTGTGTGTGTGTGTGTGTGTGTGTGTGTGTGTGTGTGTATCCTCGGGTTTGAACTCAAGGCCTGGGCACTATCCCTGAGCTTTTGTGCTCAAGGCTAGCAATCTACCACTTGAGCCACAGCTTCATGTCTAGCTTTTCTGGTGATTAACTGGAGATAAGAGTTGCATGGACTTTCTTGCCCAGGCTGGCTTCAAACCTCAATCCTTAAATCACAGCCTCCCGAGTAGCTAGGATTGCAGTCATGAGCCACCAGCACCCAGCTTCTTTTTTTTTTTTTTACTATTTTTGAGATAACAGTTGTTAACATTGCCCAGGCTAGCCTCAAACCTGAGATCCTCCTGCCCCTGGTGTGATCCTGGGAGCATCACTTGAGGAGCTGGGGTTATAGGTAACAGCACCATGCTTAGCCAGTACTCATTTTTAATCCATTGCTATGGCAATTCCATGCAGCTACTCTGTCTCCATGTTTAAACTATAGCCACTACCTTTGTGACACTCGTATTTACGTGTCACAGTGAAGTGTCTGTGTCTGTACTGAGTTCAGTTTTTAACGTTAGTGTTAATAAAATCTTGGGCAAGGAGACTATGTTTGTATTTTGGACTGGGAAGTAGTGGAGATGCAAATTTCACAAGTTATGTTTCTAAAATCATTTGTTTGGCTTCTGGGCAGTCAGGAAAGCAGTCAAAGAACCTCTAGCGAGGGCAGGGCTGTGTTTTATTCATCCGGGTCCCAAGGGCACCCAGAACACAGGCAGCTTGCTTGTAACGACTACCCACAGAACCGTAGCTGGATTGCATTAACATTCTGTCCACTGCCTGTTTTTTCCCCAAGCACCGAGCCTCCCATGCCGCTCTAGGCTGAATTAGGGAGAGGGCAGGAAGGCCACTGTATGCCAGCTTTGCCTGGGAATGTACTCAGCAGCCCCAGGCCATGCCTGAACACCCAGAAAGTCTTCTCCTTACCACTAGAAGGCCTCTGGGAGCCAATGGAGGAGACAGAGGTTTCAGGGGAGAAGGGAGGAGGCTGCTCTCCCTCTCACCGGCAGCCCTAAGCTGTCATGGGACCCCCATTTCTTGCCTCCTCTCTTTCTGATGTTCTCCCTCTCTGGGCTCCGGGCCCACCTCAGCTACCCTTGAAGGTCCCCCAGGTGCGGCAGGGTGGAGGGGCCCAGGGCCAAGGCTTCATTAGAGCTAATGAGGGCTCAGCTTTGCAGATGCCAGGCCGAGATACAGGCAGCACCAACGTGGCACACAAGCCCTCGGCTCCCTCCTCCTCTCTGGGGGCAGGACCAGGCCACACCTCCAAAGACTTCCCAAATACAGCAAGGACAGTGGCGGGTCACTTAATGATGGGCTGCACTCTGGGAAATGCTCAGGGGGTGATTTCATCACCGTGAGAACCGTGCAGTGTACTTACACTGGAACGGCCATGATTTCACCAGACCGATAGCATCTCATGGGACCACTGACCTAGGTTGCTCCCGGCGGGGGCTGAAATGTCACTGAGAGGGGCAGGGTGGGACTGGGCAGCACTGTGACTCCAGAGATGGCTGTGGGGGCTTGAAGTGGACAACAGCATCGGCCTCATTCCCTTGACCTGTCCTTTCTCTGAGCCTCAGTTTCCCCAAGGGGACAATGGAGCAACAGAAGAGATGGCCTCCTCTATCTGAAACAAAGGTGTACCTGCTCCGATGGGCTTTCCTCTCCCTCCTCCCCTCCCAGTCTCTCCCCTTCCTTCTCTTCCTTTCTGCCTTTCCTTTTCACAATCATGCTGTGTCCCCCACCTTAAAGGTCGGGGACACTGTGGTGAAGGGTGGAGTTGCCACTCAGCCCCTTCTAGCCTTCTATGGGCTCCTTGGCACAGGGAAAGCCCAGATCCCCACTCCCCTCCCGGGGCCCTAAAACCTGCATGTCCCCACCCAATGCTCCCGAGGAGGAAAAGGGAGGTCAGCCGCAGACAGAAATCAAACTGGAGACATAGAAACCAGACACCCCGCCAAAAGGAACCCTGCCTTTCCCTACACTGACACTCCCCCCACCCCCCGCCTTGGGACCAAGATGCCTGGTGACTGTCCCGTCCCCCCACGGGTCCCACGTGCTCCCCCAGCCCACCACATTGCCCTAGGCCCCAAGCCTCCCCCTACCTGCCCACCCCGCAGAGGCGGCACCGGCTCTCCATCATCTCACTGTCTCCCCCTGAGCTTTGAAAGGGTCACTTCAAAGACAACCTGCCTGCAGAGGGCTCAGCCAGTCCTAGGGCCAGCTCCTCCTCGGCCAGATTCCAGGGCAGCCAGGAACAATGGCCCCGCTGTTCCCCCACCCCCAGACGCCCCCAAATGCACTGGACATAAGAAGGCTTTCTTTGCCCAGTTTCGCTCCTTACAGACCCAGGCTCCTTGTCACAGGGAGTAGCCCTGAAGAGGCTGGGGGTGGTGGTGGTGGTGGTGATGGTGGTGGTGGTCAGGGAGCTTCCAGTTTCCCCACCTCCACTCCCACCCACTCAGCCTCCTCAGGCATGCTGGATGACCAGCCTGCCTTGGGGTGGGCTTTGGGATCAGTGACTTCTTGACTAGTAGCCCAGGCTCCTCCCTAGCCCTCAGCCTCCAGGCCCTTCAGCGCTGTGATGGCCTCTTGCCTGCTTCCACCCACCAGATCCATGCCCACCCTTCCAGGCCTCTTCCAGGCAGCCTCTCAGGTTCCCAGGAGGCCAAGCGTCTGACTCACCCCGGTCTCCCACAGCAGGAGCCGGGAGGTAGGTGTGTGATGGCTTATCCCACAGCTGGTCCTAAAGCAGGGCCCCAGGGTTTCCTGGGCCCTCTCCTCCAGTGACTGAGTCCTCTGCATTCCATATTGCTCTCCAATCTGGTCTTGTCTCTCTTGTGACAGAGGCTTCATTATCTCCAGGAGCAGCTCACTTCTTTTTCACGTTACTCTGATTATATGAAGTTCTTCTTCGTCTTTCTTTTTTTTTCTTCCACTCCTGGGGCTTGAACTCAGGGCCTGAGCACTGTCTCTGAGCTTCTTTTGCTCAAGGCTAGTGCTCTACCACTTGAGCCACAGCACCACTTCTGGCTTTTTCTGTTTATGTGGTACTGAGGAATTGAACCCAGGGCTTCGTGCATGCAAGGCAAGCATCTACCACTAAGCCACATTCCCAGCCCCAAAGGTTCTTTTTATTTTATTGAACCAAAAGTGTGTTCTCTGGGCTGGGGATATAGCTCAGTGACAGAGCACTTGCTTGCCTAGCATGTGCAAGGGATCTAGATGTGCCTGCCACTCCCAGAACAAAACCAACCAACAAAAATGTTTTCTCATTTCCATCCACTGATTATTGTTTGTTTAATATTAGTTGCTGCTAATATGATGAGATTACCAAATGATAGTCACTTTGCCTGTGTTACCGCATTCATTCCTTTGATCATTTTAAAGTATTATTTCAGGGATAAGAGAATGGAGTCTGACGCTGGGTGCCTGTGGCTCATGCCAGTAATGCTAGCTAGTCAGGAGTCTGAGATCTGATTATTGTGGTTTGAAGCCATCCTGGGCAGGAAAGTCTGTGAGACACTGATCTCCAATTAACCACCAAAAAGCCAGGAATGAGGGCTGTGGCTCAAGTAGTAGAGCACCAGCCCTGAGAGAAAAAGCTAAGGGACAGTGCCCAGACTCCAAATTCAAGCTGCAGCACCAAAACAAAACAACAACAAAACCCACCAAGGTTGAAACAATTAGGTTATCCAATGCCACACAGGGAATTATGAAAACAGAAACCAGAACTTCCGCAGGTTGAAGCCAGGAGGCGGTGTGCTCAACCACAGGGCAGGCCCGGAGCAGGCCCAGACTGCTCTCCCACAATGGCCTGCTGTCTATGTGAGAAGGTAAACTGTGTCACACACACACACACACACACACACACTCTCTCTCTCTCTCTCTCTCTCACACACACACACGCACACACGCACACACAAACTGTTAGCATAAGATGAAGAGTGACCTGGAGCATTGGCTAATATTAATTCAAACCAGGGAATGAAAAATAGTGAGGGGGGAAGGGTCACCTGCCCAGGTGCACAAGAGTTAGAGCAAGTTGGAGATGTCCTTGGACCTAAGGTTTAGGACTGAAGCTGATTGGAAATCCAATACCTTTTCTTGTTAAAGAGGAAGAATTGATCGTTATGACCAACACTGAGTGTCCAACACTAGGGTTGCTTAAAAATTGAATTATGGCCTGGCACTGGTGGCTGGTGCCTGTAATCCTAGCTACCAAGTAGGCTGAGATCTCAGGATTGCAGTTCAAAGCCAGCCTGAGCAGGAAAAGTCTGTGAGACTCTTATCTTTAATAAGCTACTCAAAAAAAGCTGAAAGTGGCACTGTGGCTCAAGTGGTAGAGTGCTAGCCTTGAGCAAAAAGAAGCTCAGGGACAGCGCCCAGGCCCTGAGATCAAGCCCCAGGACCAGCAAAAGAAAGAATAGCATTGTGACAGGCCCTGCCCCAAACTAGACTTGGGTCACCCTCCAACTTGCCAGGGACAGTCTTTCCACAAGGTGACGCATTGAGGTGAATGCACGAGAGCCAGAGGGATGATCTAACCTATAGTCTTTCCCCACATGCTCATTCCTTAGCACTGTCCTCTTAAAACTCTCAGGGAAGAAGAGGAGCCCTGGAGCTGAGGAGGGCACTGGTGAGCTGAATGAGCTCTCCTTCCCTGTAGCTTCAGAAAACACAGCAAAGCACCTCCAGGCTCCCTTCCCAAATCCCCGACCCCACCTTCTTCTAAAGGATGGGGTTACAGGAGTCTGTGGTAGGCCATATCCTGCCCCATCATTCATGAATCTTAGTCAGTCATCCAACAAACATTCTTGGGTGCCAGTTGCATGCCAATGTCTATGGATGACCAGACAAACGTGGCACCTCTGGGTTGCTTGGAATGAGGTTATAAGCATGGTTAACCTCTCAGCTCTTAGCTGGGTGACACCTTTGTGTCAGTTTCCCCATCTGTCAAAAGGGGCTAGATAATGTACTACTCAGTGGTAAGCACTATGGATATGATTGCTGGTAGTGTTTTTCTTACCGTTGAGTGACTCATTATGATGGGGAGACTGATCTAGAAGGGAACCATCACACTACCAGGGAAGGAGTGGCTCCCAGGGCACCCCAGGGGGCCGGGGCCCAGTAGCTCCCCTGGCTGGCATTTCACAAACATTTATGGAGAACTGCTCAGTGCCAGGCACTGTGCTGGTCACTGGGGACACAGAGATGAACAAGACACATTGTCCCCTCTCTGCCCTCCTCTCTGCCCTCCCCTCTCCCTCTCGGAGCCCAGTCCTAGCGGAGGGAGGGGGGAGGGGAGACCCAGAACAGAACAGAACGATGGAAGGAGAAACTTGGTCTGACAGCTGAGGCTGTGTGGCATCAGTCTCCCCTAGGAGACTGGGAAGTTGGGACAAGATGGCCCCCTTTAGTCTTGACTGTTCTGACAGGTGATATACATTCTCCCCTCAAAGGGCTTTAAACTTCACTCAAAGTCCCAAGGCCACCTGAGCCTGATGTCCCACTGAGGCCACTGGCGAAGAGCTACCCGCCTGGTACAGCCTGGCACTGCCCTGCTGACAAGCTGGCACCATTTCACAAGGAACAGGGGCCTGGATCTAAAGGCAGGTTGTGGAGGGGGGGAGTGCCTGGGGAAAGGCAGTGCCAGTTCCCACAGGCCCTATTCATGGCACTGTCTGGGGAGGGTGACAGAGCAGGATAATTAAAACCAGGCTTTGTCCAAACCCCCGAGCAAGCCAATAATACCCCACCTTTGAATCCCTGTAGCCAACAGAGCAAGGCTGATGTCCCTTTGGAAAGAGAGCTCCAATTGGCTAACCCAGGAACCTGGTGTTTGTGGGCTGGCATGGATGGGGTGGGGGCGGCTGGAGGAGCAACCAGGCAGCTTCCCCACCTGCACCCATGGCCGGACACCTAGGCTTCCTCACCCTGAGGGCAAGAACAGCCCAGAAAGAGGCTGACTTGACCTGAGGCTGTGTCCAAGATGGACACAGATTCGAGGTGGGCCAAGCAGGACAGTGAGGTGCTGGAAAGTCCAATGGGGAAGGTGATGGTTCCATGTCATGTCAACAGCCACTTCCCACCCTGGCTCTGCTGTTTACTAGTGATGAGGCTTTGTGCCTTAGTGTTCTCCACTGCAACATGGGGACAGAAATGGTACCTGCCTCACGGTGATACTATGAGGATGAAACAGATACTCTGGCCCAGAGGAACTGCTATCTATGCCTTAGTTATCAGCCATATTATTAAAGCAACTCTCTTTAAAGTACTAAATACTTCTTAGTACTTCTTCTTAAAGTACTAAGCCACATGGGCTGGGGATATGGCCTAGTGGCAAGAGTGCCTGCCTCATATACATGAGGCCCTGGGTTCAATTCCCCAGCACCACATATACAGAAAATGGCCAGAAGTGGTGCTGTGGCTCAAGTGGCAGAGTGCTAGCCTGGAGCAAAAAAAAAAAAAAAGAAGCCAGGGACAGTGCTCAGGCCCTGAGTCTAAGCCCCAGGACTGGCCAAAAAAAACCCAAAACAGTACTAAGCCAGGTGCTGGTGGCTCGTACCTGTAATCCTAGCTACTCAGGAGGCTGAGATCTGAAAATCTTGGTTCAAATCCTAGGCAGAAAGTCTGCGAGACTCATCTCCAATTAATCACCAAAAAGCTACAAATGGAGTTATGGTTCAAGTGGCAGAATGCCAATCTTGAGCAAAGTTTTGGGACAGTGTCCAGGCCCTGAATTCAAGCCCCAGCACTGGTATGCACACGTGCGCACACACACACAACACACACACACACACACACACACACAGAAGAGGAAGGAGCACTGATGTATATGCTCATTTGAATATATTTGTGTGCTCGGGATGTCTGATGGGATCAGATAAAGGAAACTTCCCGGCGTGATGCTCTCAACTGCTCTGGGGTGGTCCACCTCGTAGGCCTGACTTTGGAAGATCTCCTGAATATCTAACTCAGTCCCTTACATCGTCAGCCCAGCCTCTTGCTTTGTAGTCTGTCTTTGAACATTACACATGGAGAAGTCCTTCAAAGCAGCCCTGCAATGAGGGATGAAGCAATCTGCTGCCCACTCCTGCACTGCCCTGCTCTGTCACCAACACCCTCCCGCACCCCCATTCCTATTTACGTCAACAATGCTGCATCACTTCACCATGAGTTCAGGGTTCGCCTGCGGAGGGGGACACAGAAAGCCCCCCGAGCAAGCGGCCCTCACACAAGGCCTGTTCCCTGAGTCCAGTGTCCTGCTTCGGCTGGGAGCCCCACAAAGCCATCTTCTAATCACTTCTCTCCTCAGTGTCCTGGCTGCCATCAGGAGCCCAAGCTTCTAGCCCTGAGTGGATCAGACCCACCCTCCATAAAACGTGACAGTGACACGCACACCTCCTGACCACTCAGGGCTCTGAGGTCCTGGAATCCAGGGTGATCCAGCATTCACCCCAGGGCAAAAATCACTGCTCTCTTTCCTTCCCAAGGGCAAGGCAGGGCCTACGACTCAAGACCTTGGAGTTCTCCGACACCTGGGGGGCCATTCCAACTACACAGCCAGTAAGCGGTGAAACCAGCTAGGGCTGAGGGACTTTGGGGCAGAGTTTGGAGGTAAAAGGACTGGTTACATAATGGATATTGAGATGGCATGCCAATGAACGCATCTCAGCAGAGCTGGCCACTTTTGAAAAATGGGGCTGTTTGCCCTGGCAGAGGGGAAAGGAACCACGTGGGATCAGCAAGCCTTTCACCCCCAGCTGGGCCACCCAGAGAGGGTGGAGATAGAGGGGAGTAGAGATGAAGTATGCAGTTGTTGTTAGTGGGGGTGTGGGGGAGAATCCCAGGGACTCATGCTTAATGACCTCCACCCCCGCCTGCCCCCTGTCCATCCTGAATTTCAAGTTCATAATGAGGAAACATTTTGGCTGCAGGGATGGGAGAGAGAGAGAGAGAGAAGAAAACTGAGGAAGAACTGTGCAGAGCCAGCTCCAGAGAAACATTTCCGTCCCAGAAAGAGTTTGCAAAGCATATGCCTCCAGGGCCAACCCTGGAGAGGGCTGGAAAGAAGGGGTGGGTGTGGGGGGGGGGTGCGGCAGCCCTGCCACCCCATCCTAAGAGAAAGAGGCTTCAACTCAGGCCTTGACTGAGGCCAACTTGGACCCCGGGGAACTTCCTTTCCAAACTCAGGAAAACTACTGGCCTGTCAGTGCTCTCGCCTTCCCCCCTGAGCAGCGGCTGGCTGTGCGGGTGCTGGCCTGGGCCAGGCCTAGGGGCGGGGGAGGCAGGCCTGGCCCCGTGGTGGGAGGGGGAATGGGGGCCGTGAGGCCCTCGCCGGCCCCTCCCCAGCCTCAGCAGCTGGCAGATGAAAGAACCCAAGCAAAGCAGCCCAGCGCTGAGTAATGCCCCTGGCACCCCGCGCGCCCCGACCCACCCACCGCCAGCCTGAGGGGCCAGGAGGGAGGGCAGCCCGGCCTGCAGGGCTGGGGGCACGGGCTTGGGTCTCTTCTTCAGCATCCAGGGCAGCGGCGTGTCCCCCCCCCCCAACCCGAACGCCCCGAACCCCCAACTTGGTAGCCAGCGCGTGGTGAGGGTGGAGCCGGCGGCCGGGGGCGAGTGTGGCCCGGGCCCGGGGGCGCGGGGCCCGGGCCCTGCCAGCCCGGCCGCCGCCGTCCCGCCCCGGACGCCCTCCCCCACGGCCTCTCCCTCCAGCTGTGCCGGGGCCAACGGAAAACGAAAACTCGGGCGGAGGAAACGGCGGCGGGCGCCCCGCCTGAACCACCCGGACAAAAGGCGCGGGCCCCCCGCTGCCCGCGGCCTCGCCAGGAGGGGCCGGGCACCGCCGCCCGATGGGTGGCCCCTGCCCCCGGAGGCCCCCCGCTGCCCCCCAGCCCGTCCGGGCCCGCCGGGCCCCCTCCTTCCCGCCCCCGTGCCGGGCGGCTCTCTCTTCTGCCCCCCTCCCCAGCCCATCACCACCCCTACGGTCCCCGCAGCGGGCCCCCTGGTGCCCGGGCCGTGCGCCCCAGGCCCGTGCCCACCGCGGAGAGGGGCAGCGACCCCGGCCCGGCCCGGCCCGGCCGCGCCCGGACCCGCCCCTCCCCGGCCCGGCGCCCTCACCTGGTGGGGCCGGGGGCTCCGAGCGCGGCGGGGATCCCGACCAGGCAGAAGGCGACTCCATTCATCGGGTGGCAGCGACGGCTCTGCTGCCCGGGCACTGCCGGGGGCGCGGGCCAGAGACCCGGGGGGGCGGGCCGGGGGCGGGGCCGCGCGCGGGGTGCCCCGGGGCCCGCCCCCTCGCTCCGCCCCCTGACACCCCAGGGCTGGAGACCGATCGGGCGGGCGCACCTGCCGCCTCTCCCCGCTCCGAGCGGCAGGGTCCAGGGGTCTGGGACCTGGGGTCTCCACCCCACCCCCGTCTGGCGCAGAGAAGGAAGTTTGTGCCGGCCTTCGGGGGACTGGCCGGGATAGGTGGTGATCGGGGGGACCAGAACCCAGAACCCAGAAAACCCAGGGAGCAGCGCGTGGAGAGGCAAAGGGAAAGGGCCAGAGAGGGCGAGAAACAGAGCTGCAGAGAGCCAGAAAGCGAGAGGCAAATTCACAGCCCAGATGATGCAACCCGGAATCTGAGTGAAGAAAAGACAAAACTTAGCTGCAGGCTAGAGACTGGGAAGTTGAGGCATGAGGGCAGAGCTGCTGTGGGGATACCCAGGATGAGTCTTAGCCAGGAGCTCACAGTGGACTCAAGGCTGGAAGACACTGGTCTGGCAGATGCCCAGCCCTTTGGAGCCCACCTTCACTGAGGCCTGTGGCCCAGACACAGCTCCCCCCTCCCCCGCCCCCACCGACAGAGCCTTCCTGGCCTCACTCTGAAATGGGCCCCAAAAGACATCTCTGGCCTGAGCCAACTTCTCCTTTGCCTGCACTCAACAGGATCCCTCCAGCTCATCCCCTAAGAATCCAAGAAAGGGCTGTTTCCTCCTGTCTTCCACTGTGCTAGAAAGTTCTTTCTGCTAAGTCCTAGTCTTCCTGCTTCTTACTTCCTACAGCCCATGATGACCTCATCTCTATGCCTTTTTGCAGGTTTTGTGTTTTTATTTATTTTGCCAGTCCTGGGGCTTGAACTCAGGGCCTGAGCACTGTCCCTGAGCTTCTTTTGGTCAGGGCTAGCACTCTACCACTTGAGCCACAGCGCCACTTCTGGCTTTTTCTGTTTATGTGGTATTAAGGAATCAAATCAAGGGGTTCATGCATGCTAGACAAGCACTCTACCACTAAGCCACCTTCCCAGCCTGTGTTTTTATTTTTATTTTGCTATACTGGGACTTGAACTCAGGAAGGCAAGCACTCACCCAATGGAGTCACACTCCCAGCCCTTTTTTGCTTACTTTTTCTCTGGGCTAGCTTGGGACTAAAATCTTCCTACCAGGGCTGGGAATATGGCCTAGTGGCAAGAGCACTTGCCTCGTATACATGAAGACCCAGGTTCAATTCCCAAGCACCACATATATAGAAAACGGCCAGAAGTAGCACTGTGGCTCAAGCGGCAGAGTGCTAGCCTTGAGCAAAAAGAAGCCAGGGACAGTGCTCAGGCCCTGAGTCCAAGGCCCAGGACTGGCGAAAAAAAAAAAAAAATCTTCCTATCCCTTCCTCCATATAGTGGGAATAATAGATGTGAAATTCCACACCTTGCTTGTTCTTTGAGACAGGTTCTTGCCCAGCCTAGCTTCCGACTGCAGTTTTAAATGTTCCTGTATTCCCAGGTTATGAGGAAAAGAAGATAGAAGCCATAAAGATTTGGAGAGGGCAGCCCAGCAGGGAGCTGACGCTGCTAGTTGGAGTTGCCCACCCTTTGTATTCTCTTTTTCTCCTTTTATTTTTTTTGGTAGCACTGGGGCTTGAACTCGGGGCCTCCATCTCTTTCTTGGATTTTTTTTCTTCAAAGCTGTTGCTCTACTACTTGAGCTACACCTCCACTTCTGGCTTTTTGCTGGTTAGTTGGAGATAAGAGTCATTTGGATTTGTGTGCCTGGGCTGTCTTCACTCTGGAATTGTCAGAACTCAGCCTCCTGAGTAGCTAGGATGACACAGATGAGCCATTATTGCCTAACCCAAGGCGTTCTCGTAACCTCTGTGTTTGTTACCAGCAGCAGTACTCAAACACTGGCCATCCCCAAGTTCCATGTTTGCACCCTTGACTAGAGGTCAGGAGCTCAGGTCCTGGGAAGAGAGTGAAGAGGCCTAGTCCCCAATTAGATTATCCTTACTCCTAGGAGCCTCTAGGAGACTGTTGGTTTTCTTTTTAAGATATATGGCTTTGTTTGTTTTGTGCTGGTCCTGGGGCTTGAACTTAGCCTCACATTCTTGCTTGCCTTTCTCATTCAAGACTTGGTACTCCACCACTTGAGCCACATCTCTACTTCAGGTTGTTTTTATTTTGGTGTGTGTGTGTGTGTGTGTGTGTGTGTGTGTGTGTGTGTGTGTGTGTGTATGTGTCCATCCTGGGGCTGGAACTCAGGGGCGAGTCTGTTTCCCTGAGCTCAAGGCTAGTAGCACTCTACCACCTGAGCCTCAGCTCTACTTCTAGCTGTTCTGTTGTTGTTGTTGTTGTTGTTAATTGGAGATCAAAGTCTCATGGACTTTCCTGCCAGGGCTGTCTTTGAACCTCAATCTTCAGATCTCAACCTCCTTAGTAGTTAGGATTACAGGCTTCTGCCACTGGTATCCAGCCATTTTAAGCTTTCTTGCTGGTTATTTGGAAACAAGAGTTTCACAGATTTGTCTGCCCAGGTTGGCTTCGAACTGTGATCCTCAGATCTTAGCTGACTAAGCATCTAGGTTTACAGGTTTGAGCCCCCAAGGGTTGGCTGGAAACTGTATGCTTTGTTTAAGTCCCCTGTAGTCAACAGAAAAGAATACTCTTTTATAATGATGCAGGGGCACTTAATGACTCCTCTTCCTTCTCCACCCCTTTCCATCAAGGTCTTGTGCAGCCAGAAGGGATCCCCTTCTTCTAGAAAGTCCTTCCTGTTCTCTAATTGCAATCCATCATAGTGCCTGGAACTTGCTCCTTAGTCCAGTCCCTGTGCTGCCTCTTTCTGACCTGAACCTCCAGTGTGCCCGTTGTCCTGTAGGCACGGAGGCCCTTTCCCCCCAGAACAGAGTGAAGGGTTGGCATCTGAAACCCAGGCTGCACTGATGCTGTGGGGGTCAGGAGAAGGGTGGTGGCCCCTGGGGTACCCCTGGCTCATTTTTTCCAGAGCCTGATGCCCTCAGCCCCTGTAGGAGGTGGTGAGAGGAAATGAGCTCACACTGACCGGCAAGCGAATTCCTCCCTCCACAATGCACTCACACGCCTCCCCCACCCAGTCCCACTTCCCAGAAAGTGCCGCTCTCCCCCCACCCTCCTGCCCTCCCCACCTCTTCCTGCACCTTGACCTGTACCCCCATCCTGCCCAGCCCTTCCCATCCATCTTCTCCTTCTCTTTCCGCCCCGCCCCTCCCCCAACCCCTCTGACTCTGTCTCACTCTCTGCATCCTGCCGTACACCCAAGGCCATTTTTCTCCATGGATGTTCTTTCTTTAGGATTTGGAGAACTAGAGCGCCACATGGAGTGGAGCACGTCCCACCCGGAGAATACTTCCTATATGCCCCATTTTCTAATTCTTCTCCCAAGCCAGTGTTCTTCCTGCATCCACAAGAGTTTTTTAGAAGCCCTCACCTGCAAAGGCATAGGGGAGGTCAGGGGGGCAAGCTAGGTGATCTTGGGGATACCAAATATGTTGAATTTCTCTCGAGGAGCCTGGTCTTCTCAAATCTTGTCTCTGAGAAACAGAGCTGGCAGGCCGGAGAGCTGAGGACAAGGAGAGATGCCTCTGGCTCTCTGAGATTTTGTGGGACAGGAGTGGCCAGAGAATGGGGCACCCCAGAGTGAATGT